>NC_069503.1:380676547-381031547 GCF_027579735.1 Bombina bombina
TTGTTTTCAATCACATACTTTTTCTAAATCATAAAATTAAAAATTTTGGTTTCATGTCCCTTTAAATAGACACATATACTAGCAAGGGTGCAATATATGAAAGGGACAGTCTAGCCAAAATGAAACTTTCATGAGTCAGAAAAGGTTGTGCAATTTAAAACAACTTTCAAATGTACTTTTTATCTTCAAATTTGCTTTGTTCTTTTGGTATTCTTAATTGAAAGCTAAACCTAGGTAGGCTCATTTCTAAGCCCTTGAATGCCTTATCTGAATGCATTTGACAGATTTTCACAGCTAGAGGGCATTATTTCATGTGTGCTATATAGATAACATTGTGCTCACACCCATGGAGTTACTTATAAGAGGGCATTGATTGGCTCAAATGCACGTCTGTCAAAAGAACTGAAATAAGGGGGCAGTCTGCAGAGTCTTAGATACAAGGTAAAAAGTATATTAATATAACAGTGTTATCCAAAACTGGGGAATGAGTAATAAAGAGATTATCTATCTTTTTAAACAATAAAAATTCTGGAGTAGACTGTCCCTTTAAAGGGACATTACACACTAAATAAATGCTAGATAGAATGATGCATTAAAAGAAAAGATTAGTTCGTAAATAACAGGTAGATGTATTTTTTAAAGTTTAATTAGCTATTTAAATATTGACAAAATAAGTGTAAAGTTGTAGTGTTTATAAAACAATGGGAGCTGTCATGTTGTAACTAAGGTTACCTTCTCTGCTCTAGCCAATTAGGAATAGTTATAAAAAGGTCACTAGAGTGTGCAGCCAAAGGCTGTGTGGAATATAAAAGTGTTCTGCACTTCCATTTCTAACAGGAACTGAAAAGCTCACAATTTCAGAATGGAATTACAGGAAAAGGGGTCAAAATAAATAATGAAAGTATATTTTATATATATATATATATATATATATATATATATATATATATATATATATATATACAGTTTATAATTTTATATTATCATCTCAAAGTGTTTAATGTTCCTTTAAGCACTACAGTTGCCTATAGGCAGAGTGCCAGCATTCTGTGACAATGGGTACCAATGTCACAGTTTTACCACCCCTGACTTTAAAGAAATGTAAAGTCAAAATTAAACTCTCATGATTCCAACAGAGCATGCAATTTTAAACACATTTTCAATGTACTTCTATTATCCAATTTGCTTCTTTCTCTTGGTATCCTTTGCTGAAAAGCATGCCTAGGTAGGCTCAGGAGCAACAACGCAGCTAGCTGCTGAATGGTGGCTGCACATATATGTCCCTTGTCATTGGCTCACCGAATGTGTTCAGTTTGCTCCCAGTAGTGCATTATTGCTTCATTAACAAAGGATACAAAAAGAATAAAGCACATTTGATAACAGAAGTAAATTGGAAAGTTGTTTAAAATAAAAAAGCTCTTTCTAATGAAATTAAAGGAAAAGTTTGCGTTTCATGTCCCTTTAAACTATACATAAAAGAAAAGAATAGGGTAAAAAAAAGTCACTAAACCTTTATAAAGAGCATTATAAACACACACAAATTATGCTCAGGCAGTTTTAATCCTAAGGCGTCAATTTAACTTTTATTTTCTGTTAACCTTTTATCAGTAAGGAGATGTCAACCCAGCACAATACTATGAGTGTAATTTGGAGCCAGAGACTCTCCTATGAGCATATTGTTTATTTATACATTCATCACAGCACAACTCTTAGTTACATCTATTAAATGATTAAGCCACCCCATACTGGGAGTTCAACCCCACTGCCCTTCCTTGCTTTATTTATATCCAGGGATTTGTTACAAACCAGCAAGCGCTGCCCAGATTTCTGAAATCCTTTAGTGGCCCCTGGATGTCCCAAACAGCTTCCAAAAAACAAAACCTTTCCTCCCCAAAATTCTAGCGCCTAGATTACGAGTTCTGCGTTAGCCTTAAAAAGCAGTGTTAAGGGGCCTTAACGCTGCTTTTTAACGCCCACTGGTATTACGAGTCAGGCAGGTACAGGTGTACCGCTCACTTTTTTTCCGCGACTTTTCCATACCGCAAATCCCCTTACGTCAATTGGGTATCCTATCTTTTTAATGGGATTTGGCTAATGCTGGTATTACAAGTCTTGGAAGAAGTGAGCGGTACAGCCTCTACCTCCAAGACTCCTACCGCATATAAAAGTCAGTAGTTAAGAGTTTTATGGGCTAATGCCGGAACATAAAGCTCTTAACTAAAGTGCTACAAAGTACACTAACACCCATAAACTACCTATGAACCCCAAAACCGAGGCCCCCCCACATCGCAAACACTAAAATAAAAATTTTTAACCCCTAATCTGCCGACCGGACATCGCCGCCACCTACATTATACCTAGGAACCCCTAATCTTGTGCCCGTAACATCGCCGACACCTACATTATATTTATTAACCCCTAATCTGCCCCCCAACGTCGCCGCCACCTACCTACACTTATTAACCCCTAATCTGGCGACCTGACATCGCGCCACTATAATAAATGTATCAACCCCTAAACCGCCGCACTCCCGCCTCGCAAACACTATAATAAATTTTATTAACCCCTAATCTGCCGTCCCTAACATCGCCGCCACCTACCTACAATTATTAACCCCTAATCTCCCGCCCCAACGTCGCCGCTACTATAATAAAGTTATTAACCCCTAAACCTAAGTCTAACCCTAACCCCCCTAACTTAAATATAATTTAAATAAATCTAAATAAAATTACTATAATTAAATAAATTAATCCTATTTAAAACTAAATACTTACCTATAAAATAAACCCTAATATAGCTACAATATAACTAATAGTTACATTGTAGCTAGTTTAGGATTTATATTTATTTTACAGGCAACTTTGTATTTATTTTAACTAGGTACAATAGCTATTAAATAGTTAATAACTTTTTAATAGCTACCTAGTTAAAATAATTACAAAATTACCTGTAAAATAAATCCTAACCTAAGTTACAAATACACCTAAAACTACACTATCAATAAATTAATTAAATAAATTAACTACAAATATCTAAAATAAAATACAATTAAATAAACTAAACTATATTACAAAAAACCCCCACTAAATTACAAAAAAATAAAAAAATATTACAAGAAGTTTAATCCAATTACACCTAATCTAAGCCCCCTAATAAAATAAAAAAGCCCCCCAAAATAACAAAATTCCCTATCCTAAACTAAATTACAAAGTAATCAGCTCTTTTACCAGCCCTTAAAAGGGCTTTTTGCGGGGCATTGACCCAAACTAATCAGCTCTTTTACCTGTAAAAAAAAGAAATACAATACCCCCCCAACATTACAACCCACACACCCCTACTCTAAAACACACCCGATCCCCCCTTAAAAAAACCTAACACTACCCCATTGAAGATCACCCTACCTTGAGCCGTCTTCAGCCAGCCGGGCACCGAAGGGGCAGAAGAGGACATTCGGACTGGCACAAGTCTTCATCCAATCTGGCCAGAAGTCTTCATCCGATTGGGGCAGAAGAGGTCCTCCATCCAGCAGAAGTCTTCATCCAAGCGGCATCTTCCATCTTCATCCATCTGGCGCGGAGCGGGTCCATCTTCAAGACATCCAACTCGGAGCATCCTCGACCGCGGAGATGACTGAATTTTGCCACCTTAGAGGTGGCAAAGAGCTTAGGGAAGCAGCGGTCTGGTGACCGCTGCTTGATAAATTACGGCGAGCAAGTTCTTGTGAGAACTTGCAGCCATAGGGGCTTGATAAATCGAGCCCTTAGAGGTAACCAAATAAAAACAGAATTTATGCTTACCTGATAAATTACTTTCTCCAACGGTGTGTCCGGTCCACGGCGTCATCCTTACTTGTGGGATATTCTCTTCCCCAACAGGAAATGGCAAAGAGTCCCAGCAAAGCTGGTCACATGATCCCTCCTAGGCTCCGCCCACCCCAGTCATTCGACCGACGGACAGGAAAAAATATATATAGGAGAAACCATATGATACCGTGGTGACTGTAGTTAGAGAAAATAATTCATCAGACCTGATTAAAAAACCAGGGCGGGCCGTGGACCGGACACACCGTTGGAGAAAGTAATTTATCAGGTAAGCATAAATTCTGTTTTCTCCAACATTGGTGTGTCCGGTCCACGGCGTCATCCTTACTTGTGGGAACCAATACCAAAGCTTTAGGACACGGATGAAGGGAGGGAGCAAATCAGGTCACCTAAATGGAAGGCACCACGGCCTGCAAAACCTTTCTCCCAAAAATAGCCTCCGAAGAAGCAAAAGTATCAAATTTGTAAAATTTGGCAAAAGTGTGCAGTGAAGACCAAGTCGCTGCCTTACATATCTGGTCAACAGAAGCCTCGTTCTTGAAGGCCCATGTGGAAGCCACAGCCCTAGTGGAGTGAGCTGTGATTCTTTCAGGAGGCTGCCGTCCGGCAGTCTCATAAGCCAATCGGATAATGCTTTTAAGCCAAAAGGAAAGAGAGGTAGAAGTCGCTTTTTGACCTCTCCTTTTACCAGAATAAACAACAAACAAGGAAGATGTTTGTCTGAAATCTTTAGTAGCCTCTAAATAGAATTTTAGAGCACGGACTACGTCCAAATTGTGTAACAAACGTTCCTTCTTTGAAACTGGATTCGGACACAAAGAAGGTACAACTATCTCCTGGTTAATATTTTTGTTGGAAACAACTTTCGGAAGAAAACCAGGCTTAGTACGCAAAACCACCTTATCTGCATGGAACACCAGATAGGGTGGAGAACACTGCAGAGCAGATAACTCTGAAACTCTTCTAGCAGAAGAAATTGCAACCAAAAACAAAACTTTCCAAGATAGTAACTTAATATCTACGGAATGTAAGGGTTCAAACGGAACCCCTTGAAGAACTGAAAGAACTAGATTTAGACTCCAGGGAGGAGTCAAAGGTCTGTAAACAGGCTTGATCCTAACCAGAGCCTGAACAAATGCCTGAACATCTGGCACGGTTGCCAGTCTTTTGTGAAGTAAAACAGATAAAGCAGAGATCTGTCCCTTTAGAGAACTTGCAGATAATCCTTTCTCCAAACTTTCTTGTAGAAAGGATAGAATCTTAGGAATTCTTATCTTATTCCATGGGAATCCTTTAGATTCACACCAACAGATATATCTTTTCCATATTTTATGGTAAATTTTTCTAGTTACAGGCTTTCTAGCCTGAATCAGAGTATCTATTACAGAATCTGAAAACCCACGCTTTGATAAAATCAAGCGTTCAATCTCCAAGCCGTCAGTTGGAGGGAAACCAGATTCGGATGTTCGAATGGACCCTGAACAAGAAGGTCCTGTCTCAAAGGTAGCTTCCATGGTGGAGCCGATGACATTCACCAGGTCTGCATACCAAGTCCTGCGTGGCCACGCAGGAGCTATCAAGATCACCGAGGCCCTCTCCTGATTGATCCTGGCTACCAGCCTGGGAATGAGAGGAAACGGTGGGAATACATAAGCTAGGTTGAAGGTGCTACTAGTGCATCTACTAGAGTCACCTTGGGATCCCTGGATCTGGACCCGTAGCAAGGAACCTTGAAGTTCTGACGAGACGCCATCAGATCCATGTCTGGAATGCCCCATAATTGAGTTATTTGGGCAAAGATTTCCGGATGGAGTTCCCACTCCCCCGGATGGAATGTCTGACCACTCAGAAAATCCGCTTCCCAATTTTCCACTCCTGGGATGTGGATCGCAGACAAGTGGCAGGAGTGATCCTCCGCCCATTGAATTATCTTGGTCACTTCTTTCATCGCCAGGGAACTCCTTGTTCCCCCCTGATGATTGATATATGCAACGGTCGTCATGTTGTCTGACTGAAACCTTATGAATTTGGCCTTTGCTAGTTGAGGCCAAGCTTTGAGAGCATTGAATATCTCTCTCAGTTCCAGAATGTTTATCGGGAGAAGAGACTCTTCCCGAGACCATAGACCCTGAGCTTTCAGGGATTCCCAGACCGCGCCCCAGCCCACTAGGCTGGCGTCGGTCGTGACAATGACCCACTCTGGTCTGCGGAAGCTCATTCCCTGTGACAGATTGTCCAGGGTCAGCCACCAACGGAGTGAATCTCTGGTCTTTTGATCTACTTGAATTGTCGGAGACAAGTCTGTATAATCCCCATTCCACTGTCTGAGCATGCACAGTTGTAATGGTCTTAGATGAATTCGTGCAAAAGGAACTATGTCCATTGTTGCAACCATCAATCCTATTACTTCCATGCACTGCGCTATGGAAGGACGAGGAACAGAATGAAGTACTTGACAAGAGCTTAGAAGTTTTGATTTTCTGACCTCTGTCAGAAAAATCCTCATTTCTAAGGAATCTATTATTGTTCCCAAGAAGGGAACTCTTGTTGACGGGGACAGAGAACTTTTTTCTTTGTTCACCTTCCATCCGTGAGATCTGAGAAAGGCTAGGACGATGTCAGTATGAGCCTTTGCTTTTGACAGGGACGACGCTTGAATCAGGATGTCGTCCAAGTAAGGTACTACTGCAATGCCCCTTGGTCTTAGAACCGCTAGAAGGGACCCTAGTTCCTTTGTGAAAATCCTTGGAGCAGTGGCTAATCCGAATGGAAGTGCCACAAACTGGTAATGCTTGTCCAGAAAAGCGAACCTTAGGAACTGATGATGTTCCTTGTGGATAGGAATATGTAGGTACGCATCCTTTAAATCCACGGTAGTCATAAATTGATTTTCCTGGATAGTAGGTAGGATCGTTCGAATAGTTTCCATTTTGAACGATGGTACCCTGAGAAATTTGTTTAGGATCTTTAGATCCAAAATTGGTCTGAATGTTCCCTCTTTTTTGGGAACTATGATCAGATTGGAATAAAATCCCATTCCTTGTTCTCTTATTGGAACTGGATGTATCACTCCCATCTTTAACAGGTCTTCTACACAATGTAAGAATGCCTGTCTCTTTATTTGGTTTGAAGATAATTGAGACCTGTGGAACCTTCCCCTTGGGGGTAGTTCCTTGAATTCCAGGAGATAACCTTGAGAAACTATTTCTAGCGCCCAAGAATCCTGAACATCTCTTGCCCAAGCCTGAGCAAAGAGAGAAAGTCTGCCCCCCACTAGATCCGGTCCCGGATCGGGGGCTATCCCTTCATGCTGTTTTGGTAGCAGTGGTAGGCTTCTTGGCCTGCTTACCCTTGTTCCAGCCTTGCATTGGTTTCCAGGCTGGTTTGGGTTGTGAAGTATTACCCTCTTGCTTAGAGGATACAGAATTAGAGGCTGGTCCGTTTCTGCGAAAGGGACGAAAATTAGGCTTATTTTTAGCCTTAAAAGACCTATCCTGTGGGAGGGCGTGGCCCTTTCCCCCAGTGATGTCTGAAATAATCTCTTTCAAATCAGGTCCAAATAATGTTTTACCTTTGAAAGGAATGTTAAGCAATTTTGTCTTGGAAGACACATCCGCTGACCAAGACTTTAGCCAAAGCGCTCTGCGCGCCACGATAGCAAACCCTGAATTTTTCGCCGCTAATCTAGCTAATTGCAAAGCGGCATCTAAAACAAAAGAGTTAGCCAATTTAAGTGCTTGAACTCTGTCCATAACCTCCTCATACGAAGATTCTTTACTGAGTGACTTTTCTAGTTCTTCGAACCAGAAACACGCTGCCGTAGTGACAGGAACAATGCATGAAATTGGTTGTAGAAGGTAACCTTGCTGTACAAAAATCTTTTTAAGCAAACCCTCTAATTTCTTATCCATAGGATCTTTGAAAGCACAACTATCTTCGATAGGAATAGTAGTGCGTTTGTTTAGAGTAGAAACCGCCCCCTCGACCTTGGGGACTGTCTGCCATAAGTCCTTTCTGGGGTCGACTATAGGAAATAATTTCTTAAATATAGGGGGGGGAACAAAAGGTATGCCGGGCCTTTCCCACTCTTTATTTACTATGTCCGCCACCCGCTTGGGTATAGGAAAAGCGTCGGGGGGCACCGGAACCTCTAGGAACTTGTCCATCTTACATAATTTCTCTGGAATGACCAAATTGTCACAATCATCTAGAGTAGATAACACCTCCTTAAGCAGTGCGCGGAGATGTTCTAATTTAAATTTAAATGTCACAACATCAGGTTCAGCTTGATGAGAAATTTTTCCTGAATCTGAGATTTCTCCATCAGACAAAACCTCCCTCATGGCCCCTTGAGATTGGTGTGAGGGTATGTCAGAACAGTTATCATCAGCGTCCTCTTGCTCTTCAGTGTTTAAAACAGAGCAATCGCGCTTTCTCTGATAAGTAGGCATTTTGGATAAAAGATTTGCTATGGAGTTATCCATTACAGCCGTTAATTGTTGCATGGTAATAAGTATTGGCGCACTAGATGTACTAGGGGCCTCCTGTGTGGGCATAACTGGTGTAGACACAGTAGGGGATGATGTAGTATCATGTTTACTCCCCTCATTTGAGGAATCATCTTGGGCAATATCATTATCTGTGGCATTACTGTCCTTACTTTGTTTGGACACTATGGCACAATTATCACATAAATTTAAATGGGGAGACACATTGGCTTTCATACATATAGAACATAGCTTATCTGATGGTACAGACATGTTAAACAGGCTTAAACTTGTCAACAAAGCACAAAAACGTTTTAAAATAAAACCGTTACTGTCACTTTAAATTTCAAACTGAAAACACTTTATTACTGAATATGTATGAAAAAGTATGAAGGAATTGTTCAAAATTCACCAAAATTTCACCACAGTGTCTTAAAGCATTAAAAGTATTGCACACCAAATTTCAGAGCTTTAACCCTTAAATTAACGGAAGCCGTTTTCAAATTTAACCCCTATACAGTCCCAGCTATATGCTTTGCTGAGACCCAACCAAGCCCAGAGGGGTATACGATACCAAATGACGCCTTCTAGAAGCTTTTTTAGTGATTCTTAGATCCTCACACATGCATCTGCATGCCTTGCTCTCCAAAAACAACTGCGCAGTAATGGCGCGAAAATGAGGCTGAGTCTATAACTAGAAAGGCCCCCAGACTAAAAAAGGTGTCCAACACAGTGCCTGCCGTTTTTCTAAACGTTCCCCAAGATTATAATGCCAATTATAAGCTACAATCTGCATAATATGCCCCAATAAAGCAATCGTTTTAGCCCATAAAAATGTCTACCAGTTTTTAAGCCCTTTTTTAAGCCCTTTATTCTTTTATATTTGACTAAGAAAATGGCTTACCGGTCCCCATGAGGGGAAATGACAGCCTTCCAGCATTACATGGTCTTGTTAGAAATATGGCTAGTCATACCTTAAGCAGAAAGGTCTGCTAACTGTTTCCCCCAACTGAAGTTACTTCATCTCAACAGTCCTGTGTGGAAACAGCAATCGATTTTAGTTACTGTCTGCTAAAATCATCTTCCTCTTACAAACAGAAATCTTCATCCTTTTCTGTTTCAGAGTAAATAGTACATACCAGCACTATTTTAAAATAACAAACACTTGATAGAAGAATAAAAACTACATTTAAACACCAAAAAACTCTTAACCATCTCCGTGGAGATGTTGCCTGTGCAATGGCAAAGAGAATGACTGGGGTGGGCGGAGCCTAGGAGGGATCATGTGACCAGCTTTGCTGGGACTCTTTGCCATTTCCTGTTGGGGAAGAGAATATCCCACAAGTAAGGATGACGCCGTGGACCGGACACACCAATGTTGGAGAAAAGAGAATTTGACTTGTGTAAAAACTTTCTTTTTTTTTTTTTTTTATTTAAATTGGGTTATTTATTTGTCAAAATATTTTAGGTTTGATGGGTTTTTGCAGGAGTTACATTATATACATATATTTTTCAAAATTAGTTAATTCACCAAACAGGAATTTTTAATTTTGTGTAATTTTGGTTATTTTGCTATACTAAAAACATTCGGCTAGATTATGAGTTTTGCGTTAGAGGCTATGCGGTGCTAACGAGCAGTTTTGTCTCACCGCTCACTTACCTACAGCGCTAGTATTACAAGTTTTCAGAAACTCGTCGTTAAAAGACAAGAAGCGCTCACTCCAATACCAGCGCTGCTTAAGTCAGCGGTGAGCTGGTGTAACGTGCTTGTGCACAATTTCCCCATAGGAATCAACAGGGAGAGCCGGCTGAAAAAATGTCTAACACCTGCAAAAAAGCAGCATATAACTCACTAACGCAGCCCCATTGATTCCTATAGGGAAATAAAATTTATGTCTACACCTAACACCCTAACATGAACCCCAGTCTAAACACCCCTAATCTTACACTTATTAACCCCTAATCTGCCGCCCCCGACATCGCCGACACCTACATTATAATAATTAACCCCTAATCTGCCGCTCCGGACACCGCCGCCACCTACATTATACTTATGAACCCCTAATCTGCTGCCCCCAACATCGCCTAACCCTACATTATATTTATTAACCCCTACTCTGCCACCCCCAATGTCGCCGTCACCTACCTACACTTATTAACCCCTAATCTGCCGCCCCCAACGTCGCTGCAACTATAATAAACATATTAACCCCTAAACCGCCGCACTCCCGCCTCGCAAACATTAGTTAAATATTATTAACCCCTAATCTGCCGGCCCTAACATCGCCGCCACCTACCTACATTTATTAACCCCTAATCTGCCACCCCCAACGTCACCGCCACTATACTAAATTTATTAACCCCTAAACCTAAGTCTAACCCTAAACCTAACACACCCTAACTTAAATATAATTAAAAGAAATCGAAATAAATATTCCTATCATTAACTAAATTATTCTTATTTAAAACTAAATACTTACCTTTAAAATAAACCCTAAGCTAGCTACAATATAACTAAAAGTTACATTGTAGCTATTTTAGGATTTATTTTTATTTTACAGGCAAGTTTGTATTTATTTTAACTAGGTAGAATAGTTACTAAATAGTTATTAACTATTTAATAACTACCTAGCTAAAATAAATACAAAAGTACCTGTAAAATAAAACCTAAGTTACACTAACACCTAACACTACACTATAATTAAATTAATTCCATAAATTAAATACAATTAAATAAAATTAGCTAAAGTACCAAAAAAACAAACACTAAATTACAGAAAATAATAAACAAATTACAATTTTTTAAAACTAATTACACCTAATCTAATCCCCCTAACAAAATAAAAAAGCCCCCCAAAATAAAAAAAAGCCCTACCCTACACTAAATTACAAATAGCCCTTAAAAGGGCCTTTTGCGTTGCATTGCCCCAAAGTAATCAGCTCTTTTACATGTAAAAAAAAATTACAAATCCCCCCAACATTAAAATCCACCACCCACACAGCCAACCCTACTCTAAAGCCCACCCAATACCCCCTTAAAAAAAAACTAACACTACCCCCTTGAAGATCACCTTACCGGGAGAAGTCTTCGTCCAACTGGGCCGAAGTCCTCAACGAAGCCGGGTTTATTTTATAGGTATTTAGTTTTAAATAGGAATAATTTAGTTAATGATAGGAATATTTATTTTGATTTCTTTTAATTATATTTAAGTTAGGGGGTGTTAGGGTTAGACTTAGATTTAGGGGTTAATAACTTTAGTATAGTGGGAGCGGCAGATTAGGGGTTAATAAATGTAGGTAGGTGTCGGCGATGTTAGGGGTTAATAGGGGTTTAGGGGTTAATAATATTTAACTAATGTTTGCGAGGCGGGAGTGCGGCGGTTTAGGGGTTAATATATTTAATATAGTGGCGGCGATGTCCGGTTCGGCAGATTAGGGGTTACATTTTTTTTAAGTGTTTGCGATGCGGGAGGGCCTCAGTTTAGGGGTTAATAGGTAGTTTATGGGTGTTAGTGTACTTTTTAGCACTTTAGTTAAGAGTTTTATGCTACGGCGTTGTAGTGTAAAACTCTTAACTACTGACTTTAAAATGCGGTACCAGTCTTGACAGGAGAGGGTGTACCGCTCACTTTTTGTCAGACTTGTAATACCGGCGCTATGCAAGTCCCATTGAAAAAATAGGATATGCAATTTACGTAAGTGGATTTGCAGTGTTTCCATGTTTGGCCAAAAAAGTGAGCGGTGAGTCTGTACCTTCAAGACTCGTAATACCAGCGGGCGTTAAAAAGCAGCGTTAGGACCTCTTAACGCTGCTTTTTAAGCCTAACACACAACTCGTAATCTAGCCGATTGTGAGGAAGTGCTAAAATACAGCATATGATTTGTGTATGTAACCCAAAGTGGTTTTTTTTTCTTTTTAAAACACGAGTACAAAAGTCTAAACTAAAATGTCCCAGCACTTTAAGAGTTAAGTAAATCTACAATATTATACTTGCATGTATTACTAATAACTATCCTTCACGGGACTACTGATTCTACCACTTTAGAGAATTGCTCGGTGTTGTACTCAAGCTTTTCTACGTTTACTCCACTGACACCACAATAATCCACATGGGGATGGCCGTCTCCCCTTGAAATACTGCAAATAAAGATGCCAGCTACTGAGTATATTTGTGGCGACTCTAGCAGCTGCTGTTAAATACCAGCTGGTGCGGCTGATTAAAATTACCTCTGAGTTGGTATTATAAAGACGCCTGGGCAGCGTCGCTCTATTAATGGATTATTGAGTGAGCGATGAAAACCTTGGCCAGCTGATGCGTTTTATTACAGATAGGCTTTATGATGTGTAATCACTGTAATTTTTACTACAGGAAGAAACTGGGAAAGGGGGAGAGAGAGAGAGAGAAAACAACCTCTGAAAAAGTTTACAAGAAACAGTATTACTAGTGAAGAGATGCATTGTCAGAACTCCTCTAAATGAACATTTTCTTTATACCATTTAGTCATTTTAGTAATGCATTTATTTTCACGCTACACATATACACAATAAAGTTACAAAAGGCATTTAAAAGGTATAGAAATTGTAATGTGATTCATGTGGATATGAGCATTTCATGCATAATTACCATAATTGGCCATTATTACTGAATTGTCAGAATTTAGATTCATTACCTCTGCAAAACATATTCAAGCTTTCCAAAACTCAGGTTAAAAATGCTGCCTTTTTAATATTTCCTCTAGCAAAAAAAAAAAAAGATATTCTGCAAACTTCACTTATGAAAGAGCCAATATATGCTTTTACTGGGGCTGATACATCATTATTACATTTGAGGTCAATCATTTTCAGGCCAAAGTCTAATCAATATTTTCAAACACATTACAATTATTTTCTGTCTCGCAGTTCAGACTTCAGGTCGCCTGGTCGCAGGAAACATTACTGTACAGAAGTAAGCTCATTAATAAAATTATATGTTCAATGTAATATTTTTGATAAAATTATTATTTTTTAATAATTTAATAAAAAGAAAGATTTGCAAAGCAAAAATAAACAGTAGACTTCAGTACATCACAGGCCTGCAAAATTAATTTTGTAAATGAGGATCATATAACAGTGATCAGAATTAATTGAGGCTGATGTGGGGTAATTTAACATGTGTCTACAATATAATCACAAATTAGCATTTCTCCAGGACTAACAATTGCTGCAAATAGCACATAAATGTAATATAAAACGCAGCTTATCAATTTTTTTTATTTTTTTTTTACAAAATTCAGTCTTAGGAATCTTAAATAAAAATACAGTATTCAAGTCCAATATGATAAAATATTAAAAAAAAACAAAAAACGAAGAAAAACGAAGAAGACTACAAATTTACTGACAAAAGAGATGTACCATAATGGTAAAATGTAAAAGTAATGATAGGCAACCAACATCAAGCAAAAGGTTGTAAAGTGGCCCCCAGATTCCACAGCTGCACACCATGTGTAACCTTTGAAATGATCAACTACCATTTATCCAATTTATAAATCAAAAGTAGGAATAATGTGTAGCAAAATCAAATAAATCAAGTTATAAAAGGTACAAAATAAAAATAATCATATAAGCATACTATAATATAATCATTGTCAATGTTATGAAAAAAAATGGTTTATTAGATGTATTTCTAATGTGCTATATTATACAATCCAATATTTATCACACTCTTCCCTAAATATATATATATATATCTACTGTGTGTGTGTATATATATATATATATATATATATATATATATATATATATAAAATGATCTATAGATCCAATCCAATATATATCCAATCCAATATATATCACACTCTTCCCTAAAGCTCTCAAATAAAGGTGTGTGTGTGTATATATATATATATATATATATATATATATATATATATTTATATCTACTGTGTGTGTATATATATATATATATATATATATATATATATATATATATATATATAAAATTATCTATGGATCTATATTAATATATATACACGCAAACACACACACATAATATATATATACACACACTCACATTCATGGCCTGCATTAACACAACATAGTATGTTTTCAAATTTCCCTTTGCTGCCATTGACACATAAAGAAGTGATTTAACAATTTGTGCATGTAACACACACAAACCTGTGATTAACAGAAATATTGAGTTTCACCCCCTTTATGCCAATAACACATACATTGGTGATTTACACCTCTGTGAAGCAGTAAGCTTAGGCATATATGACCTCTGTGAAGCAGTAAGCTTAGGCATACATGATTTAGGGCTGTTAGTAGTCTGAAACATCAGTATGTATGGACTACATATTATTATTATTATTATTATTATCAGGTATTTCTAGAGCGCCAACAGATTCTGCAGCGCTATAAACATACGTGGTATGCAAGATAACATTTATAGGGATCAGATGGGTAGAGGGCCCTGCCGAGAGTTGCACTGTTGTAGTCGACTCTTATGAAGGCGATTTACAAACCGCTGTGCTCATAGACTTATATTGTAAGGGGTTCAAGGGGAAAGCAATGGAGTTAGGAAAGGTTAGAGTAGGTTGTATGCATCCCTGAATAGTAGAGTCTTTAGGGAGCGCTTGAAGCTGTTAAAACTAGGGGAGAATCTTGTGGAGCGAGGCAGGGAGTTCCACAAGATGGGAGCCAGCCTGGAGAAGTCCTGTAACTGGGAATGTGAAGAAGTAACAAGAGAGGAGGAGAGTAGGAGATTGTGACTAGCGCGAAGGGGACAGAAGGGAGAGTATCTGGAGAAAAGGTCTGAAATGTAGGCAAGAGCAATGCAGTTGAGGGCTTTGTATGTCAGAGTATGGATTTTGTGTTTAATCCTGGAGGCAAGAGGAAGCCAGTGAAGGGATTGGCAGAGATGTGCAGCAGATGAAGAGCGACGTGTAAGGAAGATGAGCCTGGCAGAGGCATTCATTATGGAATGTAAAAGAGCTAGGAGGCAGCTAGGTAGACCAGAGAGGACGGAGTTGCAATAGTCGAGGTGGAAAGGATGAGAGAGTGGATTAAAATCTTAGTTGTGTCTTGTGTAAGGAAATGTCTAATTTTTGGGATGTTTTTAAGGTGGAAGTGGCAGGCTTTAGCCAAGGACTGAATGTGAGGAGTGAAAGAAAGGTCTAAGTCAAGTTTGACCCCAAGACATCGGGCATGCGGGGTAGGGGTAATGATGGAATTATCAACAGTTATAGAAAATTGGGGGGTGGAGATTTTGGAAGAAGGGGGGGATTAGGAGCTCAGTTTTGGAGAGATTTAGCTTAAGGTAGTGAGAGGACATCCAAGAAGAGATATGAGAAAGACAGTTAGTGACACAGGTTAGTAAGGAAGGAGGTAGGTCTGGTGCAGAGAGGTAGATTTGGGTGTCATCGGCATACAAATGGTATTGAAACCCATGGGACTTTATTAAGGAACCTAATGATGATGTGTAGATTGAAAAGAGAAAGGGACTGAGGACAGGGCCTCGAGGTACCCCAACAGAAAGTGGTAATGGGGCAGAGGATGCTCCAGAGAAGGCTACACTAAAAGTTACAGTTAGACAGATAGGAAGAGAACCCACAAGAGAGCTGTGTCGCAGATATTGAAGGATTGGAGGGTTCGGAGCAAAAGAGGATGGTCGACAGTTTCAAAGGCTGCAGACAGATCAAGAAGGATAAGCAGAGAGAAGTGGCCTTTGGATTTTGCTGTAAGTAGGTAATTGGTAACCAACAACAATTGCTGTCTCTGTGGAGTAATGGGGACGGAATCCAGATTGCAGTGGGTCAAGATGAGAGTTTAGTGCAAGGAAATGGGATAGACGTGCATATACTAGCTTTTAAAGAATCTTTGAGGCAAGAGGGAGTAGGTAAACAGGGCGGTAGTTGAATGGGGAGGTTGGATCGAGGGCAAATTTTTTTAGGATAGGTGTGACCAGTGCATGTTTTAGAAATGAGGGAAATATACCAGTGCTGAGGAAAAGGTTGAAAATGTGTGTGAGTATAGGGGTGAGGGTAGAAGAGAAGGAGGGGAGTAGTAGTGAGGGGATAGGGTCGAGGGGACAGGTAGTGAGGTGGGAAGACAGTATAAGGGCAGAAACTTCTTCCACGGTAACAGGGGCAAAAGAGCTAAATTTATGGCTATTTGGGTTTTGGATGATTGTGTGCTTTTGAGGGGGTGGGGATTGGTAGTATGATGAGAGCTGATTTCATTTCTGATAGAGTAAATTTTGGTATTGAAGTGGCTGGCAAAATCTTGAGGTGAGAAAGAAGTTGTATTAGGAGGTGTGGGGGGGGTGTGTGTGGAGAAGAGTATTGAATGTGGAAAACAGATGTTTTGGGTTAGAGGAAAGAGTAGAGATGAGATTAGAGAAGTATTGTTGCTTATAAAGATTAAGGGCAGAATAGTAGGAGTTCAAGATGAACTTGTAGTGAAGAAAGTCAGCTGATTTCCTCCAGTGTCGCTCAGCAGCACGGGAACATCTGCGTAGGTACCGTGCCAGAGGAGTATGCCAGGGTTGAGGATGAGAGTGTGGTTTCTGAGCTATGGTAGGTGGGGCCAGATTGTCAATGACCGATGTAAGGGTGTAGTTATAGTGGCAGATAAATTGGTCAGGGCAGGAAAAGGAGGGGATGGAAGAGAGAAGAGGTTTGACAGAGCTAGCGAGCAGTTGCTGATCTAATGACTTAGTGCTTCTGTGAAGTTTGGTGTGAGGGGTAGAGAGAAGGGGACTTGTAGGGAGGGAAGTGATGTTGCAAGTGAGGAGATGATGGTCGGAAAGAGGAAAAGGGGAGTTTGTGAAATTTGAGATAGTGCATTGATAGCTGAAAATTACATTGAGGGAGTGACCATCTTTGTGAGTGTCAGTCCATTGTGACAAACCGAAAGAGAAAGTGAGTTGCAGAAGTTGTTTTGCAGAGGAGGCAGTGGGATTGTCAAGAGGGATGTTGAAGTTGCCAAGAATGAGGGCAGGGGTGTCCGAGGAAATAAGGAAGCCAGGCAGCAAAGTGATCTAAAAATTGAGTTGAGGAGTCGTGGGGGTGGTATATGACTGCAACACGTATAGAGAGGGGAGAAAATAAACTAATCATGTGTGCTTCAAATGAAGAAAATGTGAGGGAAGAGAAGGGCTGTATTTGTTGAAAGGTGCAATGAGAGGAAAGTAAAATACCAACACCACCTCCTTGTCTTTTGCCAGATCTAGGATCTAGGAGTGTGGCTGAAGTGGAGACCCCCATGTGACAGTGCAGCAGTGGATGCTGTGTCTGAAGCAGAGAGCCAGGTTTCTGTAAGAGCCAGAAGGCTGAGAGAGTGGGAGATAAAGAGGTCATGGATAGAAGTGAGCTTGTTGCAAACAGAGCGAGAGTTCCAGAGTGCACAAGTGAAGGGGGTGGCGGCTTTAGATGCAAGAGGAATGAGAATAAGGTTACCAGAGTTTTGTTTTTTAAGTCTATTGAAAGGCACACATGGATGTGCAAGGCTAGGAAGTTGTGGGGGACCAGGATTAGAGAAGACGTCGGCAGCAGCCAATATGAGCAAGAGGGAGAGCGACATGAGATGAGATGCAGATTTGCAGCAATGAGACTGTTTTGGGGCTGAAGTGTAAGGGGGTGAGAGAGTCTTTAGGAATGTGTGAAGCTCATGAATACAAAAGTAAGGTGAGGTTAAGAGAGATGAGCTGATGAAGAGTGCAGGTGGTGAGGGGAAGGAGTAATAGAATAAAGTAGTTTGTTATAGAGACAAAAGGTAGCAAAAAGGAATGTGAAGATTTTGAGCATTATTACAACCTAAGCAAACAGTGGATAAAACACAGTGTTACAACAGAACTTGCCTTATCCCTTGAACAAATCCTTGTTCAATTATTGTGTAATTATTTTGCCCAATTGTTAATGCCTCACTTATAAATGTTCACTTAAGAGATGTGAATATATGATGTTACAATACTGCTATCTAAGCCTGCAATGCCTCCTCGTAGCAGTGTTAAATTTATAGGCCAGAGCATTCAGCTGATTGCAATAAATTAGTTAGTGACATGATCAAAGACAAACAAAGGCCAATTGGGAAAATTTGATTCAGCGTGATATAAGTTAGGAAAACAGAAAATAGAATTTGAAGGAAGCTGGGGTTAAATTATTTGTGGAATTATAAATTTAGGAAATAGATAAAGACAAGACAAGATCTCTGCATAGTAAATACATAACATTTCCCAGACTACAGACACATACCAAAAGAGAGTGAGTACAATTAACACAGAAAACAGATCTAATAGAGACTTTTTGTACTTTTAATTACAGTGGTGCTGTTGCATTCTGTTTAGATTTTACATCCAGACACAGGGAGCTAGCCCTAGAGCGGACTGGGTGCAAACTCCATGCTAGATTTGCTGCAAATACACACAATTCAAGTATTGTTTAACTTAAAGAAAAAATGCAGGAAAAATGCAAGAGAATGTGCAAGAGGTGAACAATTGTTTTTTAGTGGAGCTTTCTAAATCTCAGCACTTAAACATCAATCTACTTAAAAATGTGTATTGTTTAAAAAGATAATCCCTTTATTACCCATTCTCTAGTTTTGCAAAACCATCACTCACTTTAATATTAATACACTTTTTACCTCTGTGATTACCTTGTATCTAAAGACTCTGCAGACTGCCCCTTTATCTCAGTGCTTTTTACAAACTTACATTTCAGCCAATCAGTGATGACTCATGCATAACTCCACAGGAGTGAGCACAATAGTATCTATATGTCACACATGCACTAGCACTATATAGCTGCAGAAAACTAATAAAATGCCTATAATTAGCCTATAAGCTTACTTAGATTTAGCCTTCAACAAAGAATACTAAGTGAACAAAGCAAATGTGATGATAAAATTAAATTTAAAAGTAGTTTATAAATGCTTGCCCTATCTGAATAATGAAAGTTTAATTTTACCTTTATCGTCTCTTTAATGCAAAAACGGGACCTTCTCAATTTAATAACTCAACCACATGATATCTAAATGGTCACATCACCCATCATCTTGAATAGAAGTCTAGTCTCTTAAATGAAGGGCATCAAGGGAGTATGCATTTAGCTAACTGAAAAACAGGCACCATTTCATCACCTTTTTCCTTATATTACTGTTGCATAATTATTTAACATTACTGAAAACTAAGCAAGCATCTGTTTGCCAACAAACTATGTCAATGCATCACACTGGCACGTTTCCCCTCCTTGAGCTATAGAAGATAATCATTCTGAAACATTAGAAACATTGGGGAGACTGCATATTGCTGTTCTTTATATAATATGAAGGAGGAACAATTTTCCCTTAACCGGTTAAAGAAGCCATTAGATCTTTACTACCCTTTTAAATGTGCCTTAGCTTTCTGAGGATCAGTCTGGGAGCCTAATGCGCCTATGTTTAATTAAGACTTTGGGGACGAATTATCATTGTGCGTGCTGACATGATCCGATATTGCGGATCATGTCCGCTGCACATCGATAAATGCAGACAGCATACGCTCTCTGCATTTATCATTGCACCTGCAGTTCTTGTGAACTGCTGATGTAATGCAGCCCCTGCAGATTCGCGGCCAATCGGCCGCTAGCAGGGGTTTTTCAATCAACTCGATCGTATTCGATCGGGTTGATTTCTGGCGATGTCTGTCTGCCGCCTCAGAGCAGGCGTACAGGTTATGGAGCAGCGGTCTTTAGAATGCTGCTTCATAACTTGCGTTTCCGGCCAGCCTGAAGACTCGCCAGAAACACAAATATGCCCTTTGTCTAAGCTATTGCTCCTCTTAAGGCACATACGTTTTCTGGACCTAATGGACACTTAAACAAACAAACCAAAAAATAATAATAAACATGAACCCTCCCCCCTTTTAAAGTTGATTAGAGTTGCTTCATCTCATGGCTCCTTGAAGTGAATATATTTACTATCTCTAAGCCTATGTCAAGTTATACGCTAAACCCTTGCCTCATGCCTCCTTCTACCTCTGATTAACCCAGATCAAGTAAGCTTTACTTTGAGTCAGAAGGGACCCAACAACACTTCTTGGTAACCATACTTTTTGGATGTCATAAGTTATGTTTACCATTTGTTTTCCTCCCTTTAAGTGCCTAGAATGCATTTGATTGGGTTAAATGCACCTGTGTGATGGGATTTTTCAGTTCTATAGCTCTTTGTATGTCTGTTCCCATGGTAAGGTTTGGGAGAAGGCCCTTGGATTTGTTTTCCTTCTCTCATACTTCAGGCATAGAATTTGAGGAGTTCATTTGTATTCATCGTCATTGTTATGGTCAGATCTAATAGCTCATCCTCTTATTAAACATTGGCTCAAATCGAATGACACCTCCCTTCTGACATGCTATTGTTGGGCTTGTAGTAGCCCAGCAGGTCTCAAGTACTAAACTATAAAAGATGTAAGGAATCTATAGCGTGATACAATAATTTCGCCAGAACATAAGTCTCTGTATATCTGTACTTTGCCAAGCTTATGTAATTCCTAAGGTTCTTTTAATTTATCTTTAGTTTATCTTTAAATAGCAACATAATTGCAATATTCATGTATTGGCAAAAATGCTTCTATTAAAAGTTATCACTGTTTAAGTGTTAACATATTTCTCTGCACATGCATGTGAAGCATAGCTAAATATTGTTACTGCAACCACATTTTAAATAATGCAGCTGCTCAGATTGGCAGTGGGGCTTGTATCATGTCAGCCATTAACAAATTGAGTCATTACCAGATGGTACAAGCACCTTAGGCTCTCTAAACAAGTGCTGTGTTTAAAATGCTGGTGCACGGTGCATACTTTTGAAACAGCTAGAGTTTTTATTAGAAGCATTTTTGCTAATGCATGTATATTACAAAATTGTTTCTGTTCAATACCAAAATGCACCCATGTGGTTTTCAATTTTGGCTGGAATATCCCTTTAAAGCTTATTTACTTCTTGGGGGGGTTTGTCTTGGGCTTGAAATGCTCATTAACTAATTGGAAGAGGAAGTTGTACTCAATGTGTACATTAATTAAACCACTCATCTTTTTGTATAGATGTGCCTGGCCCCTTGTCTTTTAAGAAGTAGGACAATTTGTCAATGGGATAAAGATTTGGGAACAGACTATGACCTCCATTAATAGAATAGAACAACACCTTGGCCCCAATTTATCAAAGGTCTTGCGGACCTGATCCGACACTGCGGATCAGGTCCGCAAGACCTCGCTAAATGCGGAAAACAATACGCTCTCCGCATTTAACATTGCACCAGCAGCTCACAAGAGCTGCTGGTGCAACGCCACCCCCTGCTAACTCGCGGCCAATCGGCCGCCAGCAGGGAGTTGTCAATGAACCCGATTGTATTCGATCGGGTTGATTTCTGGCGATTCTTGTCCGCCTGCTCAGAGCAGGCGGACAGGGTTATGAAGCAGCGGTCTTTAGACCGCTGCTTCATAAGTTGTGTTTCTGGCGAGTCTGAAGACTCGCCAGAAACACGGCGCTTCAAGCTCCGTACGGAGCTTGATAAATGGGCCTGCTTGTATCAAACAAGCTCTGTACAATATTACTCTATATGAATAACACTATAAAAACATAATTTATGCTTACCTAATATATTAATTTCTTTCATGCTAGTGAGAGTCCACGATCCAATACTCCTGAGAATTACTATTCCCTGCCCTTAGGAGGAGGCAAAGATTATCAAACTTCAAGAACTCTATAAAGCCTCTCCTACCTCAGTCTAACGTATTGCCAAGTATATGAGGCAGTAAAAAAAGTAGGAGCAGGGAAAAAAGATGTGTGCAAAAATAAACCAACACTGGAAAAAAACTGGGTGGGTTTTGTGGACTCTCACAACAATGAAAGAAATTAATTTATCAGGTAAGCATAAATTAGGTTTTCTTTTATACAGGTGGTGAGAGTCCACAATACATTACTCCTGGAAACTAATACTGCTGTATCTTTAAAAAAAATAAGATAAGAAAGATTACATGAAGGAACAGATAATTCAGAAACTCTTTAAAGGGACACTGAACCCACATTTTTTCTTTTGTGATTCAGATAGAGCATGCAATTTTAAGCAACTTTCTAATTTACTCCTATTATCAAATTTTCTTCATTCTCTTGGTATGTTTATTTGAAAAGCAAGAATGTAAGTTTAGATGCCGTCCTATTTTTGGTTAACAAACTGGATTGTCCTTGCTGATTGGACAGCACCAATAAACAAGTGCTGTTCATGGTCCTGAATCAAAAATTTGCTGACTCCTTAGCTTAGATTCCTTCTTTTTCAAATAAAAATAGCAAGAGGACGAAGAAAAATTGATAATAGGAGAAAATTAGAAAGTTGCTTAAAATTGCATGCTCTATCTGAATCATGAAAGAAAAAAATTGGGTTCAGTGTCCCTTTAAGCAGAAGAAATAGGAAAAAGAAACTATGAATATTTGAAAGATTAGCAATCTTCAAGAGGAAAAAAAATTGAAAGAGCTGAAACTATGAATATTTGAAAGATTAGCAATCTTCAAGAGGAAAAAAAACGGAAAGAGCTGAAATCTGACCCTTCAAAAGAACTGGCAGATAAACCTTTATCGAAGTGTTGCAACGTAACCGCAGAGGATCTGCAAATGGAGTATATTGACGAACCAACAGAAGGAGGCAAAGGACAAGTCCCTGCAACATTCATGGAAAGGCTTGTAACTAAATCCCAATAGGTGAAATTAATGCCACCACCTATACTCCAGATACATCTCTCCATCAATCAATGTACTCTGAGGGGAAATGTGCCTCAACTCAGTCTGAGAATCCCTCTCATTGAAGAATCAAATGCACATCTTTATTCTTCAACCTCCTTATGCATAGGCCTGCAAAGCCCTCTGAACCAAGATAAGACTTCAATAAGCAGAAAACTAGTTAAACAACATGCTTAAAGGGACAGTTCACCCAAAAACTTTCTCCCCTTTAAATTATTCCCAATGATCCTTTTTACCTGCTAGAGTGTATTAAATTGGTTGCAAGTAGCTCCTTTACTCATATTTCAGCATTTGAAATAGCTGATTTAGCTTGTGGTTTCCCAACCTATACTGAACGTTTTGATACTGGCGTATACGCTATTGACAAGCCTAAACAAACACAGCCAGCAGAAAAGATTACACTGCCAGTGGGGGGCATGATAGTTAAGTAATAAAATGACAATTTCCATTGTTCTCTCTATGTATTGAGCTTTGGTGTTCCAGACAAATATAAGATAAGGAAGCAAGTCTGTGTACATAAAAGTGATAACATAATGAGATCTGATATTACCTGAAGCTCAGCCCATTGTAATAGGCTGTGGTTTCAAAGCACAAAACCAGCTACTTCAAATACACAAATAAACCCGAAAATGCAATTTCTCAAATATTTTATACTCTGCAGTTGGTATAACAAGTCATTTAAAATACATTTATGGAAAAACAATTTTACAGTGTACTGTCCCTTTAACTCTAGCCAAAGCCTAAACAAAAACATAATGTTTTGAACTCTAGTTTGTAACCCTGGGACACAATATCTACAACCCAGGGATCCTGAACATCTTGAATCCAAGCTTGAGCGAAGAAAGAGAGTCTGCCCCCCCCACAAGATCCATTCCCAGATGTGGGGCAGACCCTTCATGCTGATTTTGTGTCAGCAACAGGCTTCCTGGACTGCTTTCCCTTATTCCAAAACTGATTTGACTTCCAAGATGGCTTGGACTGTTCCTGCTTGGAAGAAGAAGAGGATGATTTACCAGAGAAGTTATGAAAGGAACGAAAATTACTCTGCCGACCCTTCTATTTATTTCTTTTATCCTGAGGAAGAGAATGCCCCTTCCCTCCCGTAATATCAGAAATAATCTCAGCCAAACCTGGCTCAAACAAGGTCTTATCCTTGTAAAGAATAGACAAAAGCTTAGATTTAAAGGACACATCCGCGGACCAAGATTTTAACCATAAAGCTCTGCGAGCTAAAATACCAAAACCAGAAATTTTAGCTCCCAACTTGAAGACCTGTAGAGAAGCATCTGTAATAAAGGAATTAGCCAACTTCAAAGCCTTGATTTTCTCTTGAATGTCTTCAAGAGGAGTATCTTGCTGAATAGAATCAAACCAATATGCCGCTGCACTAGTAACCGTAGCAATACATGCAGCCGGTTGCCATTGATACCCCTGGTGAACATAAATCCTTTTAAGCAAAGCTTCCAACTTCTTATCCATAGGATCTTTTAAAGGAACAGCAGTCCTCAATAGGAATAGTGGTCCTCTTGGTCAGAGTGGAAACTGCTCCCTCCACCTTAGGAACCATCTGCCAAGATGCCTTAATAGAATCAGCAATAGGAAACATCTTCCTAAAAATTAGAGAAGGGGAAAAAGGAATCCCAGGCTTTTCCCATTCCCGTGCAATAATATATGAAACACGAACTGGTATAGGAAAAACTTCCACCGAGGAAGGGACATCAAAAAACTTACTAACTTTACTAGATTTCTTAATCTAGATTTCTTAATCTAGATTTTCTTAATTACTAGATTTTCTTACTTTCTTAATAACCATGACTGACGCCTCAGAGTCATCCAAGGTAGTCAAAACCTCCTTGAGTAACAAACGGAGGTGCTCTAGCTTAAACCTAAAGGAAACAACCTCAGGTTCAGAAGAAGGATTTACACTATCAGAATGCAAGATCTCACCCTCAGATGCTACTGAAGTATCTTCCTACTCAGACTTATGAGGAGAAACACTAGACACAATTGCAACAGAGTCAGAAACCTTTTATACTTTCTCTTGCGCGTCCCCTGCAACATAGGAAAAGCAGACAAAGCCTCAGATACTGCCGAGGATATATGGGAAGCCATATCCTGCAAGGAAAAACCAACCTGAGACGAAACACAGGGCACTGCAGAAGATTGGGACGTTTGAGGAGAAAGCTGCAGATTAGCCTGAACAGGAGACTCCTGAACAACATCCGCCCTAGACAATGAAGGCTCCGAATCAAAAAGTCTACCCTTGTTATGTAATGTTCTCTCAATACAAGAGGAACAAAAAGGGATAGGAGGCTCAACATTAGTATTTAAACATAGAGAACATATATCATAATAAATGAATCCTTCTAATGATCATATTTACTGTAGGCGGTGTGGTCATATATTTTAGAAATACCTACCTACTGTGTAGATGGAACCCTTACTAAAAATAAACAAACAAATAAATAAATAAATAAAAATACAGCAACAATGGTATTAATTTATTTTCCCTAATTGTAAGGGTTTAATATTTTACAAAATAAATATAATGAATGAATATTTAGCAAAAGAAAAAAAAACATTTTTGTAGCTTGGAAACAACATGCATATAATCTGATTCTAAAGCAATTATCACTTCTACAAGTATAATCACATTTGCAAGAATTAATATGTAAATAAGCCATAAGCCAGAGTAATAGGCAGAAAAAGAAGGGTGCAAAAATAGGAGAGAGGAAAGGATAGATAATAATGCTATGATGCAAAAACAAAAAAAGTTAAAAAAAAAGATATGCATTCATAAACCGCAAGACAGAGTGCCAAATTTATTGTGCACTTTGATAAGCATCCGTAATGAAAATGCATTGCATTATTACCTTTAAAAAAATAATAATCTTGTTTTCATGTTTTACACCCATATTTTCTGAGTTTTTAAGTTTCAATCTGAAACTAATTCTAATACAATTATGCACTGAGTAAATTTTAAAAAGACATTAAAATAAAAATGTAATTTACCATAAAATGTTTAATTAGGCATAACCAAAAATAATAATAGTGTACATTCATATCTTTTTGACTGTGTTTCCTGTAACTTAAAGTGCCATAAAACATGTTGAGATCTGTGCATATCCTAAAAGGGCTAAATAAGTAAAAATAGTTTTCAAAAATAAAATGTTTAATAATTGCTGGCAAGTATTTTAGAAAAATTTTCAAAAATAAGCAAATTTACGGCTAGATTGCGAGTTTTGCGTTATGAGCGATGCGGTACTAACTTGCAAGTTATTTGCACCGCTCACCTCCCTACAGCGCTGGTATTACAAGCTTACAAAAACCCAGCGTTATAAGGCAAGAAGTGAGCGTAGAGCAAAATTGAGCTCCATACCGCACTCCAATACCAGTGCTATGGTAAGCTGGTTTTACTTGCTCGTGCACGATTACCCATAGACATCAATGGGGAGAGCCGGCTAAAAAAAAGCCTAACACCTGCAATAAAGGAGCGTAAAGCTCCGTAATGCAGCCCCATTGATTCCTATGGGGAAACAAAACTTTTGCTTACACCTAACTCCCTAACATGAACCCTGAGTCTAAATACCCCTACTCTTACACTTATTAACCCCTAATCTGCCGCCCCGACATCGCCGACACCTACATTATACTTATTAACCCCTAATCTGACGGCCCGACATAGCAGGCACCTTCATTATACTTATTAACCCCTAATCTGCTGCCCCGAACATCGCCGACACCAACATAATGTTATTAACCCCTAATCTCCTGCCCCCAATGTCGCCGCAACCTAACTACACTTATTAACCCCTAATCTGCCGTCCCCAACGTCGCCACCACTATACTAAATTTATTAACCCCTAAACCTAACCCTAAGTCTAACCCTAACACCCACTAACTTTAATGTAATTAACCCCTTAATGACAACAGTACTTTTCCATTTTCTGTCAGTTTGTGACAAAGGCTATTTTTACATTTTTGCGGTGTTTGTGTTTAGCTGTAATTTTCCTCTTACTCATTTACTGTACCCACACATATTATATACCGTTTTTCTCGCCATTAGCCCCAAAATCTGTTACACATCTGCAACCACCAAAAAACACCCATGCTAAATAGTTTCTAAATTTTGTCCTGAATTTAGAAATACCCAATGTTTACATGTTCTTTGCTTTTTGTGCAAGTTATAGGGCCATAAATACACGTAGCACTTTGCTATTTCCAAACCACTTTTTTTCAAAATTAGCGCTAGTTACATTGGGACACTGATATCTTTCAGGAATCCCTGAATATCCCTTGACATGTATATATATTTTTTTTAGAAGATATCCCAAAGTATGGATCTAGGCCCATTTTGGTATATTTCATGCCACCATTTCACCGCCAAATGCGATCAAATACAAAAAATCATTCACTTTTTCACAAATTTTTTCACAAACTTTCGGTTTCTCACTGAAATTATTTACAAACAGCTTGTGCAATTATGGCATAAATGGTTGTAAATGCTTCTCTGGGATCCTCTTTGTTCAGAAATAGCAGACATATATGGCTTTGGCATTGCTTTTTGGTAATTAGAAGGCTGTTAAATGCTGCTGTGCACCACACGTGTATTATGTCCAGCAGTGCAGGGGTTAATCAGGGAGCCTGTAGGGAATGTGTAGGGTTAATTTTAGCTTTAGTGTAGTGTAGTAGACAACCCAAAGTATTGATCTAGGCCCATTTTGGTATATTTCATGCCACCATTTCACCGCCAAATGCGATCAAATAAAAATAAATTGGTTGCTTTTTCACAAACTTTAGGTTTCTCACTGAAATTATTTACAAACAGCTTGTGCAATTATGGCACAAATGATTGTAAATGCTTCTCTGGGATCCCCTTTGTTCAGAAATAGCAGACATATGTGGCTTTAGCGTTGCTTTTTGGTAATTAGAAGGCCGCTAAATGCCGCTGTGCATCACACGTGTATTATGGCTAGCAGTGAAGGGGTTAATTAGGGAGCTTGTAGGGAGTTTGCAGGGTTAATTTTAGCTTTAGTGTAGAGATCAGCCTCCCACCTGAAACATCAGACCCCCTGATCCCTCCCAAACAGCTCTCTTCCCTCCCTCACCCCACAATTGTTCCTGCCATCTTAAGTACTGGCAGAAAGTCTGCCAGTACTAATATAAAAGGTATATTTTTTTTATTTATTTATTTTAATAGCATATTTACATATGCTGCTATGTAGAATCCCCCCTTAGCCCCCAATATCATGGATCCCCCATCAAATAGTTATCTAACCCTCCCCCTCTAGCCTAATGGGCGCCATCTTGGTCCTGGCTGTCTGCCAGTACCCAGTTAAGTAAAAAAATAAAATTCTTTAATTTTAAGCTACTTTCTGTAGTGTAGCTACCCCCCCACACCCCACCCCCCCTCCCAGAACCCTTTGATTACTTGATAAATAAAATCCCCCCCCCTTTTCTTCCAATGGATTATTTAACTTTTCTGTAGGGTAGCGGTTCCCACCTGCTCCCGCCCCGTGCACGCGCCCACCACCCCCGTGCACGGGCGCGCCCCCGGGTACTCCCGCCTCCGATCCCGCCCCCGGGTACTCCCGCCTCCGATCCCGCCCCCCTCCACATGATCACGGGCCCATTGCAGGCCGCCCACCCGCCTCCCTGTTTCGCTCCCACCCACCAACGATGCTCCGGTGCAGAGAGGGCCACAGAGTGGCTCTCTCTGCATCGGAGGCTTGTAAAGGGGTATTGCAGGATGCCTCCATATCGAGGCATCTCTGCAATACCCTCAGAGCTGCTGGAAACGATCGCAATCGCTTCAAGCACTCTGTTAGACAACTGACGTACCAGGTACGTCTATTATCATTAACTGCTTGTTAATTCATGACGTGCCTGGTACGTCAGTTGTCATTAAGGGGTTAAAATAAATCTAAATAAAATCTACTATTAATAACTAAATAATTCCTATTTAAAACTAAATACTTACCTGTAAAATAAACCCTAAGCTAGCTACAATCTAACTAATAGTTACATTATATCTAGCTTAGCTTTTATTTTTATTTCACATGCAAGTTTGTATTTATTTTAACTAGGTAGACTAGTTAGTAAATAGTTATTAACTATTTACAAACTACATAGCTAAAATAAATACAAATTTAGCTGTGAAATAAAAGCTAACCTGTCTTACACTAACACCTAACCTTGCACTACAATTAAATCAATTACATTAATGAAATACAATTAACTAAATTACAAAAAACAAACAAACACTAAATTACTCAAAATAAAAAAAGAAATGATCAGATATTTAAACTAATTCCACCTAATCTAATAGCCCTATCAAAATAAAAAAGCCCCCCCCCCAAAAAAAAAAACCCTAGCCTAAACTAAACTACCAATAGCCTTTAAAAGGGCCTTTTGCGGGACATTGCCCCAAAGAAATCAGCTATTTTACCTGTAAAAAAATACAACCAACCCCCCAACACTCACACAATTAACCACCCAAATAAAATCCTAACTAAAAAACCCAAGCTCCCCATTGCCCTGAATAGGGCATTTGGATGGGCATTGCCCTTAAAAGGGCATTTAGCTCTATTTCCACTCAAACCTTAATCTATAAATAAAACCCACCCAATAAACCCTTAAACAAGTCTAACACTAACCCCCGAAGATCCACTTACAGTTTTTGAAGACCCGACATCCATCCTTAACGAAGCCGGAAGAAGTTCTCAACGAAGCGGCAGAAGTCTTCATCCAACCGGGCAGAAGTCTTCATCCAGACAGCATCTTCTAACTTCATCCATCCGGCGCGGAGCGGGTCCATCTTCAAGACATCCGGCGCGGAGCATCCTCTTCAATCGACGTCTTCTTGAAAAATAAAATGACGTCAATCCTATTGGCTGATCCAATCAGCCAATATGATTTTTTCACCTTTAATTCCGATTGACTGATAGAATTCAATCAGCCAATCGGAATTCAAGGGACGCCATCTTGGATGACGTAATTTAAAGGAGAATTTATTGTTCAAGAAGACGTCGATTGAAGAGGATGCTCCGCACTGGATGTCTTGAAGATGGACCCGCTCCGCGCTGGATGGATGAAGATAGAAGATGCCGTCTGGATGAAGACTTCTGCTGCTTTGTTGAGGACTTCTGCCGGCTTCGTTGAGGATGGATGCCGGGTCTACAAAAACTGTAAGTGGATCTTTGGGGGTTAGTGTTAGGCTTTTTTAAGGGTTTATTCGGTGTGTTTTATTTTTAGATTAGGGTTTGGGTGGAAAAAAGAGCTAAATGCCCTTTTAAGGGCAATGCCCATCAAAATGCCCTTTTCAGGGCAATGGGGAGCTTAGGTTTTTTTAGTTAGGATTTTATTTGGGGGGTTGGTTGTGTGGGTGGTGGGTTTTACTGTTGGGGGGTTGTTTGTATTTTATTTTACAGGTAAAAGAGCTGATTTCTTTGGGGCAATGCCCCGCAAAAGGCCCTTTTAAGGTAGGGCTATTAGATTAGGTGTAATTAGTTTGAATAACTGATAATTTCTTTTTTTATTTTGTGTAATTTAGTGTTTTTTGTTGTTGTAATTTAGTTAATTGTATTTAATTTATGTGATTGATTTAATTGTAGTGTAAGGTTAGGTGTTAGAGTAACTCAGGTTAGGTTTCATTTCACAGGTAAATTTGTATTTATTTTAGCTAGGTAGTTAGTAAATAGTTAATAACTATTTAGTAACTATTCTACCTAGTTAAAATAAATACAAACTTGCCTGTGAAATAAAAATAAAACCTACGCTAGCTACAATGTAACTATTAGTTATATTGTAGCTAACTTAAGGTTTATTTCACAGGTAAGTATTTAGTCTTAAATAGGAATTATTTAGTTATTAATAGTAGGTTTTATTTAGATTTATTTTAATTACATTAAAGTTAGTGGGTGTTAGGGTTAGACTTAGGGTTAGGTTTAGGGGTTAATAACTTTAGTATAGTGGAGGCGACGTTGGGGGCGGAAGAATGGGGTTAATAAATGTAGGTAGGTGGCGGCGATGTTAGGGGCGGCAGATTAGGGGTTAATAATATTTAACTAGTGTTTGTGATGCAGGGGTGCGGCGGTTTAGGGGTTAATATGTTTATTCTAGTGACGGCGATGTCCGGAGCGGCAGATTAGGGGTTAATAATTTTATTTTAGTGTCTACAATGCGGGAGGGCCTCAGTTTAGGGGTTAATAGGTAGTTTATGGGTGTTAGTGTACTTTTTAGCACTTTAGTTATGAGTTTTATGGTACGGCTTTGTAGCGTAAAACCCATAACTACTGACTTTCAGTTTACGGTAAGGATCTAGTAGTTTTAGGCTGTACCGCTCACTTTTTGGACTCCCCGGCAGACTGGTAATACCTGCGCAAAGGAAGTCCCATTGAAAAATGACTTTTTGAAAGCTGCGGTAGTTACGTTGTGTTACGGCCAAAAAAGTGTGCGGTGCCCCTAAACCTGCAAGACTCTTAATACCAGTGGTAGTGAAAAGAGCCTTAACGCTGCTTTTTCACTCATACCGCAAAACTCATAATCTAGCCGTTAGTTTACAAAGCCATGCTGTCTGGAGTATTCTGACCACCCCCCTTATCAGTGTTTTGCATCAGAAACACAGGCATTGTATTTCAACTGGGTTCACAGCAGCTTATTTGCTTCTAGGCATGCTTTTAGCAAATAATGAGTGTTAATGTCTTGCATTCTTCCAAAGCAAAGGTGGATATAGATACAGCCAATATAGATACAGCCATAGAAGGAAACGTATGGGGGGGGGGGGTCAGAGCTGTACAATTCGGAAACGTAAAAGAAAGGGTTAATGGTGAGACACTGCAGTATAAATTTGCAGGTAAAGTAATTAAAATATATATTATATTTTGACTCTATAGCACATTGTTTTATGTCCCTTTAACTCTGAAAATTGTGCTTTTTCTACTACCTCAAAAAAGGATTGTCCCCAGATCAAAGTGTTTAGTCCCTTTTTGTTTTAAGAAAATTGTAGCATATGTTTTTTATTAAAAAAAAAAAACTCGACAAAGCAGTTTTTAGCAGTTAAAATGAGCGTGTCTAGGGTGTTAGAAAGAAAGAAAAAACAGCACTGAAAAGTGCCTTTCCATAGCGGTCTATGTGGACTGTGTGTTCTCTGTAAATATATATGTATATGCTTATATACAGTACATATATATTTATGTGTTAATATGTGTATATTCATATATGTTTACTCTTTGCTGCCCACCGCTGCACGACTTACCCCATTTGCTGCGCTAGGTTTTCAGCAATGTCTCATGGGATGAGCAGGAGGCTCCCATTGGAGATATGGAAGTCATACGCCCCTTGCCATAAATCAGTATTTTATCTGCCCCATTCCTCATAATAATGCATTAAAGTGTGTGTATGTGTATATATGCAGGGCCACCATCAGGGGGTGACAGGTGTGACTCCTGTCAGGGGCCCAATGATCCAGGGGCCCCATGAGGCAAGAACAACTATTATTTAAAAAAAAAATGGCAGCCAACAGAGGGTACTACAGCAGAGTGCTATTGAGCATTGGAAATGTTATTACAAGGAGTAAAGCATTAGCATTTGACAGGATTTCTGAGTGTGCAGTAAACCACTATGCACAGTGTGAGACAGACTTGGCACTTCAGTTTGTACAGTGTGTGTCTGAGTCAGAGGGCAGATCACTTTCATTTGCAGTGGAGGCAGGACTTACTTAGTAAATGTTTTTTTACTTTTTTGTGCAATTTTGGATTGTAACTTCAGTGTGGTAGTAGTTGTATAGTGGGGCCAGGGGTCCATAAAAACACATTTTTTAGAAATATGCAGCAGTGTATTTATGATTATTTGACAATGCTGTAGAAATTTTATATTTAAAGCCATGCAGAAATGTTTCCTCCACAATACACAAATGGTAGGTGCCCTTTTGACAGATATGAGGTTTATATATATATATATATATATATATATATATATATATATATATATATATATATATATATATATATATATTACATTCCAGTTTACTGCCCCATTAATGGAAGGACTTTCCAGATGCAAGGATGCATTTTATCTAAGATTTTTGCATCTGCATAAAATGTTATTGCAATGGAGAAAGAAATTACCTGTAGCAGGACATGAAAAATCCGTAGGGCATGGGTGCAGGTAAAAAATAGACTTTATTGTAAGTCATGTGAAATATACAAGGTACACACAAGCTCAGGAGTGAGCTGAAAACAAAACTAATGTCCGACGCGTTTCCTGCCCATAGGCACTTCTTTAGGGACTAAACTTGCTAATACAAACACAGCTTAAAAAAGACACACCTAGTTGCGTCATGATGAGAATACCTGCTAATCAGTATAAAGAAAATAGCATGCATACAATACATAGTAAAATGAGAACACAAAGTATCGCTGAAGATATACAAAGCTCTGTAGTTTGCAACAAACGTATTCATATCTGTTCATGATTCACTATATGCTTATTCATCACAGTATATATTCCACAGTAATAATAGAACTTTGCGGAACTTATTTACTTCTTAAGTGTTCCATTTAGATAGTTCAAATGCATCTTTTGTATGCACTTTATTTTGATACAAGATATATATACAATAGTAACCAAATGATACGTTTGTTGCAAACTACAGAGCTTTGTATATCTTCAGCGATACTTTGTGCTCTCATTTTACTATGTATTGTATGCATGCTATTTTCTTTATACTGATTAGCAGGTATTCTCATCATGCCGTAACTAGGTGTGTCTTTTTAAGCTGTTTGTATTAGCAAGTTTAGTCCCTGACGAAGTGCCTACGGGCAGGAAACGTGTCGGACATTAGTTTTGTTTTCAGCTCACTCCTGAGCTTGTGTGTACCTTGTATCTTTCACATGACTTACAATAAAGTCTATTTTTTACCTGCACCCATGCCCTACGGATTTTTCATGTCCTGCTACAGGTAATTTCTTTCTCCATTTCTATTGCTTGATTATCCGGGAATCTGAGGAGCGTTTCCCTACCCAACAGCAGGACGTCTCGAGGTGGAGTCCCAGAGCGGCGAGAGCGGTGAGACCACCAGGCTTATTTCATAGCCGTGTTACCTTTGCATACTGTTATATTGCTGAGTATACTTCTTAACAACAGTCTTTATTGTCATTGCAACCACACCTCTAAGACATTGAGACATTACGGAGTTCAATGTGTAAAAAACAATCAACTAGTATTGCAAGTGTGATTATCACTACACTGCTTTTTATACAGCATTAAGTTCACAGTGTACTTTTATCACACCGAGTGCTTTAACTGCATTGTGTGCATATGTGTCATAAAATGTTATTGCTCAGTGTTTGAAATGAGACAGGTTAACTTAACACTGTTCAGTTTACACTACAGCTGACTTAATTTTGAAATACATACAAACAAGCCTAAATCCTGCATTTAAACAGATCTAATGGTATGAGACTGAGTACAGCATTTTCAAAATCCATAAGTACAGCTGACAGATGGAAACATTTGTACACCATATTTGCAGAGGTGCTCTTGGTTGGGGAAAAAACATATGTCAACCTTTCAAAAGTACTTTTCTTCATCTAGCCATCTACCCAGATCATTTTTGTACAAGTTTGAATTCACATAATTATTTTTGTTTGCACATTTATTGTGTGTTTTATGTGGTTGTCTCTTTGTGTGTTTTCTGTGGGTGTCTCTCTGTGTGTGTATGTCTTTGTGTGTTTTCTGAGGCTGTCTCTGTTTCCTTAGGTGTATGTGCAAGTTTGTGTGTGTGTGTGTGTGTCCATTGTCTGTTCCTTTTTAGGACATTTTGACCTTACTACTGATTATTCACATTTTTCTACAGACTTTGAGACTAATGAGACCTTTCCAGAAGTCACCAATCCACCACTTAACCTTTAAATTATTGTTTAGCCCTTCATTTTAGCCACTGCATGCTGTTGTCATCATTTAGTTAGCATCTTCCTTGACAAAAAGATAATCCGAACTCCATATTTTGTAAATCTCCTTTTTTGACAAAACTATAGTCTACCTCATTACTTGTCAGGTCAATGTAAACAAGTGCTGAGTGTCTGTGTGGGTGCCTGTGTCTAAGTGTATTTGTGTGTTTCTTTGCGTGTCTGTTAGAGTGTCTATATGTGAATCTTTGTGTGTGAGTGTGTGTTTCAGTGTATGAGTGTATCTGTGTTCGTGTGTTACTACCTTTACAACATTTCCAAGTTTAACTACACTTAAGAATAAAGTGCCTATATGTTTTAGTCACTTGGTCAAAAAATGCAGCTCCTCCATTTGTGCATTTTTGCACGTGAACCCCCAGGCAGAGGAGCAAAAAAAAAAAAATGTTGTTGATTAAAATATAATTTTTCAAATAGCCTCCTATCTGAAAAATAATATTTTATTATTATCCCCAAAAATTGTTATGCAGACTGGTACATTACATATAAAGAATTACTGTCATAGTGTCTTTGGCTCAGCTGACACCTGACAGCACACGTCACTGCTCACTCACTAGCCAGGCTCACTTTGCTAATCCTAAATCCGCACATCGCACGTGCGGTAGAGAGCCCCTATGCCTGTCACAGTGATCTATGCATTCACTGTGCAGGCGTAGCTCCTCCCAGTAGCTCCATGCCTATAGAGGCTTAATCGCAGAGGCTGAACTGTGCGAGTTGGACTTTCAGCCTGTGCTCTACCTCCCAGCCTCTGTGTGATACGCTGCACTGCATTCTGTGTATACGTCATGGCCCCCACGAGGCTCCTCCCCTTCAATGGCGCAAAAATCTCATTGTCGAGATAGCCGTTGAGCGGAGAGGAGCTAATACAACAGAGCTCTGTTCTGTAAAAAAACCTGATCTATTTACTATTTATATATTGCATTATTAGCAATCATCTGCTGCCTGTGTGTGTTGGGATATATATATGGAGGATCTTGGGGCTTGGGCAGATAATTGTTTTGCTGCAGGCCTGAAGCATATTAGTTCTTTGTTTTTTTGTCTGAATCTGAGAGAGGCTGTGTGCCTGCCTGGGGCCCTGAACAAGACGCAGAGACAGTTTAAGTTAGTCAGAAGAGAGTAGACACTAGACAGTGTCAGTGAGTCATCAGAGTATAAAAAAAAAACTTAGTTTATTTTTACTTTAAATTAACAGATTGGAGTAGGACTAGGGAGTTCTCTTAAAACAATTTGCGTTATTAATTCTTCTGATTCTTCATTCTTCTGAGGCTGCCTGAACAAGAAAATACTTAGCAGATACAGATTAGAGTAGGGAGTGGAGGAATTTGGGAATAATAAAATAATAAAAAATGTTTAAAACAATTTGCTTTATTCATTTCTGATTCTTTCTGACTGAGAGAGGCTGCCTGAACAGCAAGCCAGCAGAAGACTGTGACACATTTTGATTTAACTAGTTGACCGTTGACGGCTGTCAAGGCTGCTTACTTTTAAAAAAATTAAGGATTTTAGCAGATTAATTAATTAGCAGATTGCAATTAGAAGTTTTGCAAAAAAAGTTAAAATAATTTTTTAATAAAAAAAGAAGTTAACTGCTGTGCTGCTGATACTATATTAGGCAGTAAAACTGCATATTTTACATTTTATATTTTATCTCTAGTGAGCTATATTATAATTATTATAAGATATTACCTATTAGTTCTAGTTGATATTTTCTAACAGCTGCAATATATTTTATAACAACCGGCACCGCAAAACTACTTGCCTACTAGTTGTATATTTTCTAACAGCTGCAAAGTTACTTACCTACAAGTTATATATTAGATAACAACCGCAAAACTACTTACCTATTAGTTCTAGTTGATAATATTTTCTAACAGCTGCAATATATTTTTTTATAACAACTGGCACCGCAAATATACTTGCCTACTAGTTGTATATTTTCTAACAGCTGCAAAGTTACTTACCTAAAAGTTATATATTAGATAACAACCACAAAACTACTTACCTATTAGTTCTAGTTGATATTTTCTAACAGCTGCAATATATTTTATAACAACCGGCACCACAAAACTACTTGCCTACTAGTTGTATATTTTCTAACAGCTGCAAAGTTACTTACCTACAAGTTATATATTAGATAACAACCACAAAACTACTTACCTATTAGTTCTAGTTGATAATATTTTCTAACAGCTGCAATATATTTTATAACAACCGACACTGCAAAACTACTTGCTACTAGTTGTATATTTTCTAACAGCTGCAAAGTTACTTACCTACAAGTTATATATTTGATAACAACCGCAAAACTACTTACCTATTAGTTCTAGTTGATAATATTTTCTAACAGCTGCAATATATTTTTTTATAACAACTGGCACCAAAAATATACTTGCCTACTAGTTGTATATTTTCTAACATCTGCAAAGTTACTTACCTAAAAGTTATATATTAGATAACAACCACAAAACTACTTACCTATTAGTTCTAGTTGATATTTTCTAACAGCTGCAATATATTTTTTTTATAACAACCGGCACCACAAAACTACTTGCCTACTAGTTGTATATTTTCTAACAGCTGCCTGAATAAGAAAATACTTAGCAGATACAGATTAGAGTAGGGAGTGGAGGAATTTGGGAATAATAAAATAATAATTTTATTTTAAAACAATTTGCTTTATTAATTTCTGATTCTTTCTGACTGAGAGAGGCTGCATGAACAGCAGGCCAGCAGAAGACTGTGACACATTTTGACTTTACTAGTTGACCGTTGACGGCTGTCACGGCTGCTTACTATTAAAACATTTAAGTATTTTAGCAGATTAATTAATAAGCAGATTGCAATTAGAAGTTTTGCAAAAAAAGTTAAAAGATTTTTTTTTTTTTTTTTTTAAAAAAGCAGTTAATTGCAGTGCTGCTGATACTATATAAGGCAGTAAACCTGCATATTTTACATTTTATATTTTATCTCTAGTGAGCTATATTATAATTATTATAAGATATTACCTATTAGTTCTAGTTGATATTTTCTAACAGCTGCAATATATTTTATAAGAACCGGCACCATAAAACGACTTCCCTACTAGTTGTATATTTTCTAACAGCTGCAAAGTTACTTACCTACAAGTTATATATTAGATAACAACCACAAAACTACTTACCTATTAGTTCTAGTTGATATTTTCTAACAGCTGCAATATATTTTATAACAACCGACACTGCAAAACTACTTGCCTACTAGTTGTATATTTTCTAACAGCTGCAAAGCTAGCTACTTTACTTACCTACAAGTTATATATTTGATAACAACCGCAAAACTACTTGCCTACTAGTTGTATATTTTCTAACAGCTGCCTGAACAAGAAAATACTTAGCAGATACAGATTAGGAGTAGGGAGTGGAGGAATTTGGGAATAATAAAATAATAATTTTATTTTAAAACAATTTGCTTTATTAATTTCTGATTCTTTCTGACTGAGAGAGGCTGAATGAACAGCAGGCCAGCAGAAGACTGTGACACATTTTGACTTTACTAGTTGACCTTTGACGGCTGTCACGGCTGCTTACTATTAAAAAATTTAAGTATTTTAGCAGATTAATTAATTAGCAGATTGCAATTAGAAGTTTTGCAAAAAAAGTTAAAAGATTTTTTTTTTTTTTAAAAAGCAGTTAACTGCAGTGCTGCTGATACTATATAAGGCAGTAAACCTGCATATTTTACATTTTATATTTTATCTCTAGTGAGCTATATTATAATTATTATAAGATATTACCTATTAGTTCTAGTTGATATTTTCTAACAGCTGCAATATATTTTATAAGAACCAGCACCATAAAACTACTTGCCTACTAGTTGTATATTTTCTAACAGCTGCAAAGTTACTTACCTACAAGTTATATATTAGATAACAACTACAAAACTACTTACCTATTAGTTCTAGTTGATATTTTCTAACAGCTGCAATATATTTTATAACAACCGGCACCGCAAAACTACTTGCCTACTAGTTGTATATTTTCTAACAGCTGCAAAGTTACTTACCTACAAGTTATATATTAGATAACAACCGCAAAACTACTTACCTATTAGTTCTAGTTGATAATATTTTCTAACAGCTGCAATATATTTTTTTATAACAACTGGCACCGCAAATATACTTGCCTACTAGTTGTATATTTTCTAACAGCTGCAAAGTTACTTACCTAAAAGTTATATATTAGATAACAACCACAAAACTACTTACCTATTAGTTCTAGTTGATATTTTCTAACAGCTGCAATATATTTTATAACAACCGGCACCGCAAAACTACTTGCCTACTAGTTGTATATTTTCTAACAGCTGCAAAGTTACTTACCTACAAGTTATATATTAGATAACAACCACAAAACTACTTACCTATTAGTTCTAGTTGATATTTTCTAACAGCTGCAATATATTTTATAACAACCAGCACAGCAAAACTACTTGCCTACTAGTTCTATATTTTCTAACAGCTGCAGAGCTACTTACCTACAAGTTATGTAATTGATAACAACCGCAAAACTACTTGCCTACAAGTTATATATTTTATAACAGCTGCAAAGCTACTTACCTACAAGTTATATATTAGATAACAACCGCAAAACTACTTACCTATTAGTTCTAGTTGTATATTTTCTAACAGCTGCAAAAGCTACTTACCTACAAGTTATATATAAGATAACAACCGCAAAACTACTTACCTATTAGTTCTAGTTCATATTTTCTAACAGCTGCAATATATTTTATAACAACTGGCACCGCAAAACTACTTGCCTACTAGTTGTATATTTTCTAACAGCTGCAAAGTTACTTACCTACAAGTTATATATTAGATAACAACCACAAAACTACTTACCTATTAGTTCTAGTTGATATTTTCTAACAGCTGCAATATATTTTATAACAACCGGCACCGCAAAACTACTTGCCTACTAGTTGTATATTTTCTAACAGCTGCAGAGCTACTTACCTACAAGTTATAAATTTGATAACAACCGCAAAACTACTTGCCTACTAGTTATATATTTTATAACAGCTGCAAAGCTACTTACCTACAAGTTATATATTAGATAACAACCGCAAAACTACTTACCTATTAGTTCAAGTTGTATATTTTATAACAGCTGCAAAGCTACTTACCTACAAGTTATATATTAGATAACAACTGTAAAACTTCTTACCTATTAGTTCTAGTTGTATATTTTATAACAGCTGCAGAGCTACTTACCTACAAGTTATATATTTTATAACAGCAAAGGACTGTTCTTTATGTGTAAACTAACAGTTAAGATGGCACTTCGTAAAATTAGTGTTTCTGAGCTAAAGCAATTACATTTTTCAACGTTGCCCATGGAAAGTAAAATGTAAATTAAAATGCTCAGGCCAACACCTAGGCTTAACCTTATCCAGGTGACAAAATGTAAAGCTAGAGATTTCAAAAGAGAATTCAAACCTGAGGTATATGATAAATATCCATGGATTTGTGGCTGTGAATGATCTAACAGGTTCTTTTGTTTTTATTGTCTCCTGTTTGCAAAACAAAGTGGTGATTCAAGCTGGGTGAGTTATGGTGTCGCCGATTTATCACATTTAAGTCAAAAAACAAATAAACATAATTGCTCCCAATCACATTTAAACTCCACATTAGAGTTTAATTTGCTAGGAAGGGTTGATATTCGGAAACAACTTGACAGTGCATATCGTTTGAATATTAAAAAACATAATGAACAAGTAACGAAAAATCGGTATGTTCTTTCCAAAATAATTAATTGTATTTTATTTTGAGGCGCATTTGAGCTTGCACTTCGAGGACATGACAAACGCGATGATTCATTAAATCCAGGCATTTTCCAAAGTCTTATAAACTTCTCAGCAGAACTTGATGCATCTCCAAAAGAACATCTCGCTAGTGCCACTATTTTTAAAGGAACGTCAAAAGAAATTAAAAACGATTTATTAGACTGTATGCTTACTGTTTGCCACAACCAAATAAAGAAGGAAATCTCAAAAGTTTTGTAGCAGTGATAGCAGATGAAACTACTGATGTTTCATCTGCCTTCCAATTGGTTGTTGTTTTTCGATACATTATAGGTAATGGACAACCGGTTGAGAGATTCTGGGAATTCACTAATCCAGCTGGACATGATGCAGAATCTATAGCTACATGTATTCAAGCTACTTTGGAAAAAGTTCTAGACAACCCAGAGAAATTGATATCCCAGAGTTACGATGGTGCAAGCATGATGAGTGGTCAGCATGCAGGTGTTCAGGCTATAATTAAACGTACCTACAAGAATGCACATTTTGTGCATTACTACGCACATCAGCTCAATTTAATTGTCAGCCAAGCAAGCAGTCAGAATCAACAAGTTCGAGTATTTTTTTCAAACCTAAGTGACATTACTAACTTTTTTATTAACTCGCCACAAAGGATAGCTATTCTAGATGAAACTGTTAGAAGGAGGATACCTCATGGTTCAGCCACTAGGTGGAATTTCAAGAGTCGAACCGTCAATACAGTGTTTGAAAACAGGGAACAGTTAATTGAATGCATGGAAAAAATAAATAGAGTCAATATCGAAAAAAGAAATAGCAATAAATCAAGCAGGGGCTATTCGGCGTATGTTACAAGACTCAGTATTTGTGTTTTAGCTTACAGTTTTTCCCAATATTATGCCACATGTAGATGTGTTATACAACCAACTTCAGAAAACACTAACAGATGCGGCACTTATTCGAAAACATGTTAACACTTTCCAGCAGACAATGGAAAACGAAAGGAAAAGAATGGACACAGTAACCATGACGATATCAGAAACAGAGGAAACATCAAGGAAAAGGAAGAGAGAAAAACATAATTTATGCTTACCTGATAAATTTATTTCTCTTGTGATGTATCGAGTCGACGGATTCATCCATACTTGTGGTATATTCTCCTTCCCTACAGGAAGTGGCAAAGAGAGCACCCACATATGAGCTGTCTATATAGCTCCTCCCTTAGCTCCACCCCCCAGTAATTCGACCGAAGGCTAGGAAGAAAAAGGAGAAACTATAGGGTGCAGTGGTGACTGAAGTTTTTTTTTTTTAAATATACTGCCTGTCTTAAATAAACAGGGCGGGCCGTGGACTCGATACATCACAAGAGAAATAAATTTATCAGGTAAGCATAAAATATGTTTTCTCTTGTAAGATGTATCGAGTCCACGGATTCATCCATACTTGTGGGATACCAATACCAAAGCTTTAGGACACGGATGAAGGGAGGGACAAGACAGGTACCTTAAACGGAAGGCACCACTGCTTGTAGAACCTTTCTCCCAAAAATAGCCTCTGAAGAAGCAAAAGTATCGAATTTGTAAAATTTGAAAAAAGTATGAAGCGAAGACCAAGTCGCCGCCTTACAAATCTGTTCAACAGAAGCCTCATTTTTAACCCCTTAAGGACCAGCGACGTACCCTGTATGTCGCTGGCCTTTTTTTGGGACTTGATTGTTTTATAGCGCGGTCTTGCCACCAGCGTTAAGACTGCTCTATTCCACAAAGCCTTCTGGAGGGAGGACATTAATCGCGTGTTCTTGCTAGACTTGTGCTATTATGTCCTGAAAAAACCCTTAACGACCAGTGACATACAGGGTGCATTGTGGTCATTAAGTGGTTAAAAGCCCATGTGGAAGCCACAACTCTAGAAGAATGAGTAGTAATTCTTTCAGGAGGCTGCTGTCCAGCAGTCTCATAGGCCAAACGGATGATGCTTTTCAGCCAAAAGGAAAGAGAGGTAGCCGTAGCCTTTTGACCTCTCCGTTTACCAGAATAAACAACAAACATTGGAGATGTTTGACGGAAATCTTTAGTTGCTTGTAAGTAGAACTTTAAAGCACGAACCACATCAAGATTGTGCAACAGACGTTCCATCTTTGATGAAGGATTAGGACACAGTGAAGGAACAACAATCTCCTGATTGATATTCCTATTAGAAACAACCTTAGGAAGAAACCCAGGTTTGGTACGCAAAACCACCTTATCTGCATGGAAAACAAGGTAAGGTGAATCACACTGTAAAGCAGATAGCTCAGAAACTCTTCGAGCCGAAGAGATAGCTACTAAAAACAAAACTTTCCAAGATAGAAGCTTAATATCTATGGAATGCATAGGTTCAAACGGAACCCCTTGAAGAACTTTAAGAACTAAGTTTAGGCTCCATGGCGGAGCAACAGGTTTAAATACAGGCTTGATCCTGACCAAGGCCTGACAAAACGCTTGAACGTCTGGGACATCTGCCAGACGTTTGTGAAACAGAATAGACAAAGCAGATATTTGTCCTTTTAGGGAACTAGCTGATAATCCCTTCTCCAATCCTTCTTGGAGAAAAGACAATATTATAGGACTCCTAATCTTACTCCATGAGTAACCTTTGGATTCACACCAATAGAGATATTAGGTCAAATCTTATGATAGATCTTTCTGGTGACAGGCTTTCTAGCCTGAATCAGGGTATCAATGACCGACTCAGAGAAACCACGCTTTGATAGAATCAGGTGTTCAATCTCCAAGCAGTCAGACGCAGAGAAATTAGATTTGGATGCTTGAATGGACCTTGGATTAGAAGGTCCTGCCTCATTGGCAGAGTCCACGGTAGAACCGAGGACATGTCCACTAGGTCTGCATACCAAGTCCTGCGTGGCCACGCAGGTGCTATCAGAATCACTGAAGCTCTCTTCTGCTTGATTCTGGCAACCAGACGTGGGAGGAGAAGAAACGGTGGAAATACATAGGCCAAATTGAAGGACCAAGGCACTGCTAGAGCATCTATCAGTACCGCCTGGGGATCCCAGGACCTGGACCCGTAACGAGGAAGTTTGGCATTCTGACGGGACACCATCAGATCAAATTCTGGTGTGCCCATAGCTGAGTCAGCTGGGCAAATACCTCCGGATGGAGTTCCCACTCCCCCGGATGAAAAGTCTGACGACTTAGGAAATCCGCCTCCCAGTTCTCTACTCCTGGGATATGGATTGCTGAGAGATGGCAATAGTGATCCTCTGCCCATCAAATTATTTTGGTTACCTCCATCACCGCTAGAGAACTCCTTGTTCCTCCTTGATGATTGATATAAGCTACAGTCGTGATGTTGTCCGACTGAAACCTGATGAATTTGGCCGCAGGAAGCTGAGGCCACGCCTGAAGCGCATTGAATATCGCTCTCAGTTCTAGAATGTTTATTGGGAGGAGAGTTTCCTCCCGAGACCATAAGCCCTCTGCTTTCAGGGAGTTCCAGACTGCACCCCAGCCTAGCAGGCTGGCATCTGTCGTTACAATGAGCCACTCTGGCCTGCGGAAACACATTCCCTGAGACAGGTGGTCCTGAGATAACCACCAGAGAAGAGAATCTCTGGTCTCCTGGTCCAGATGCAGTTGAGGAGATAAATCTGCATAATCCCCATTCCACTGTTTGAGCATGCATAGTTGCAGTGGTCTGAGGTGTAGACGTGCAAAAGGAACTATGTCCATTGCCGCTACCATGAGTCCGATTACCTCCATACACTGAGCCACTGATGGCCGAGGAATGAAGAGCTCGGCAAGTGGTTAAGAGTTTTGATTTTCTGACCTCCGTCAGAAATATTTTCATTTCTACCGAGTCTATCAGAGTCCCTAGGAAGGAAACTCTTGTGAGAGGGAAGAGAGAACTCTTTTTTATGTTCATCTTCCACCCCTGAGATCTCAGAAAAGCCAACACGATGTCCTTGTGAGACTTGGCTAGCTGGAAAGTCGACGCCTGAATTAAGATGTCGTCTAGATAAGGTGCCACTGCTATGCCCCGCGGTCTTAGAACAGCCAGAAGGGACCCTAGCACCTTTGTGAAAATTCTGGGAGCCGTGGCCAACCCGAAGGGAAGGGCCACAAACTGGTAATGCCTGTCTAGAAAGGCAAATCTGAGGAATTGATGATGATCTCTGTGAATAGGGATGTGTAGATACGCATCCTTTAAGTCCACGGTAGTCATATATTGACCCTCCTGGATCAGAGGTAGAATAGTCCGAATAGTCTCCATCTTGAATGATGGTACTTTGAGGAATTTGGTTAGAATTTTGAGATCCAAGATTGGTCTGAAAGTTCCCTCTTTTTTGGGAACCACAAACAGGTTTGAGTAAAACCCTAGCCCTTGTTCCTCTTTTGGAACTGGGCGGATCACTCCCATGGTATGTAGGTCTTCTACACAGCGTAAGAACGCCTCTCTCTTTGTCTGGTTTACAGACAATCGAGAAATGTGAAATCTCCCCCTTGGAGGGGAGTCTTTGAAGTCCAGAAGATATCCCTGGGACACAATTTCTAAAGCCCAGGAATCGTGAACATCTCTTGCCCAAGCCTGAGCGAAGAGATAGAGTCTGTCCCCTACTAGATTCGGTCCCGGATCGGGGGCTACCCCTTCATGCTGTCTTGGAGGCAGCTGCAGGCTTTTTGGCCTGTTTACCCTTGTTCCAAGCCTGGTTAGGTCTCCAGACTGACTTGGATTGGGAAAAATTCCCCTCTTGCTTTGCAGCAGGGGAAGCTTAAGCGGGACCACCCTTGAAGTTCCGAAAGGAACGAAAATTATTTTGTTTGGTCCTCATTTTATTTGTTCTTTTTTTTTTTTTTTTAATCATTTATTTATATCTCCAGCAAAAAGTACAATCAAATGAGTTTCACCTTTATATACCACACAGGGTCCGGTGTAATAAAGTAAAATACAAAAAATAAACAAGGCATAACATGTTTGTACAAGATGTTGAGATTTTCTTTTTTGCCTTAAAATAAGAAAGAACCAAACAGCATTCAACCAGGAAAGAAGAAACCAACAAAGGGGGAAAAAAAAGGGGGGGTGGGGGGGGCAGTTCTCTCTGTTACTCTATCTTTCTACCTTTTACCAACCTTCTCCCTCTTCTCGCTAGTCCGTCCCTCTTTCTATCTCCTCAATTCTCTTATCCCTCTATATAATTGGTTATCCAAGAATGTGGAAAGAAATTCAAAACCACTAAATCCATAAAAGAGTTTGAAGACAAAAACGGGGTAAGGATACTTTTTTGTATAGCTAAAGGGTAAGATTTAATAATTGGTAACCATCCAACTAAAAAGAATTTTATTTTATTTTCCGAAGTATTTTGCAAATGAAATGATTCATATATGATTTGATTTTGAATCTGTTTCAAAATCTGTGAAAAAACAGGAGCTGCAGTAGATTTCCAATTTTTAACAATTTGATATCTAATCGATAAAATAATAGTATTCAAAATATTTGTTTGGAAGTCCCTGTTACTAGAGTCGTCAAGCCACACTATCTCATTCACTGACAATGTAATTGCTGTCTTATAGTGTAAATTAAACCAATATTCTATCTTACACCATTATTGTAGAATTTTTGGACAATACCAAAACATATGTAAGGTATCCGCTTTAGCTTTCTTACAACGAGGACAAATTCCATTGTTAACAGAATATAATTTGGCTAATTTTACTGGAGATAAATAATAATTGTTAATAAGTTTTAAATGAGATTCTCTCCAACTCCTGGGGATTTCACATTTCTTTAAATTTAGCATACTTTGTTTAATTTTTCCAGGCTCTATTAAAGGGAAAATGGGAATCCAAAATGAAGTCAACTTATCTAAGAAAATTAGAGTTTGTTTAGAGAGCATAATGTCATACATAAGGGAGATAGAGGGATTACCTGTAGCAAATTTTTGAATACATAAATTGAGGTCCGACCACACAATCATTCTACTCATTTCCCATGTTCTATTGTTAATAAAATGACGCACTTGTAAATACGCAAAAAAATTGGATCTGGCTAACTGGTAACTTTGAGACAAAGTTTCAAATGATATTGTCTGCCCATCTTGTGTGAGAATCTGAGAAATTTATTTGAGATCTTTTTCTGCCCAGTCTGTGAACGCTACTTGATTACAACCTGGAGAGAATTGTGGATTTCCAACAATTGGCAAAAAGGCAGAGAATGTAAAATCTATTTCCAGCATTGTGCAGCATTTCTGCCAAGCCGCCACTATATTTCTTATTGAAATTAGAGCGGATAAATTGTCTGGTAACAATTGAAGCGGACAATGTAATATATCCTTAAGAGTATAAGGAGAGACTATATAAGTCTCCATCTCTAATGATGAAACTAACTCAGCTTCTACGATCCAATCCATTGCCGTTTTTATTAAGCAAGCCCAGTTATATAATTTAAAATTGGGAAAGGTAAGACCTGTTGCCTCAAATTTTTGCATTAATCTGCACAAATTTGTCCCAATGAACTTAGAGCAATAGGAATACAAAGTCCTTGCTAAGAATAAAAAGGGGAAGATTCTGAAGGGGGTAGAGCAATCGAGGAAAGATAATTGTTTTAACTAAGTTGGTACGAGCCGTAATAGATAGACGAAATGATGTCCACAATTCCAGGTCAGTTTTAATTTTCTGTAAAAGGGGTGAGAAATTGAGCCGGTACCAATTTTTCGGATTTTTATGTAAAACTATACCTAAATAAGTAATTTCTTCAACCACTTTAAATGGGTGATCTTGAAAACTGGTTCTAAGTTTATTTATCCACATGAGCTCGCTTTTGTTAAAATTAATTTTATAGCCAGCAAATGAGCTAAACTCCTTTAAGCATTGTAATGCTAAACCCTTTAAAAATAATAATAAATCATCTGCATATAGCAGAGTTCTTAAAGTATAGGAACCCAAAATAATTCCTTTTAATACAGTCCTCAGACGAATAGCTAGGGGTTCCAGGGCGAGATTAAATAACAGGGGCGACAATGGGCACCCCTGTCTTGCTCCTCGTCCAAGGGTAATTTTTTGAGAGAGACAACCATTAACAATAAGGAAAGAAATTGGTTTTGTATAGATTTTTTGAATAAACTGAAAAAATTGGTTCTTAAAACCAAATTTCTCCAGCACTTTGAACAAATGCCCCCATGCAATAGCATTGAATGCCTTTTCGGCGTCTAATGAAAGGATAGCATAATCATCTGCGAGATCTTTTTTTTCCCCCCTTTTGTTTTAGATAACAAAAGTAATCCAAAAAAGTCACTATTTTACGAATATTCTTTGTAGAAGACCTTGATTTCATAAAACCAGTCTGGTCTGGATGAATAAGATTACCCAAAAATGAAGAAAGCCTATCTGCTAAGATGGCCATTAGAATTTTGTAATCCGTATTAAGGACAGATATAGGCCTATAAGGGGCCGGTTCTTGAGGATGTTTACCTTTCTTAAGAATTAATGTTATTGCCCTGAACTTCTTTTTAGTATATATTAAATAACTCTTAATTTCACCCCTTAGGACTGCTTTGGCAGCTTCCCAAAAGATCTCAACTCTATTAAAATATGGAATGTTATGTGTACAATAATCCTTCCATTTTTGCTTGAGCCAATTAGAAAATCTAGGATTATTCAGGAGGTATCGCGGAAAAAACAAGGATTGCGTTTTCTCTGTGTAATTCATTGAGGGGGGAAGAGTGAGATAGATTATTGCGTGATCGGATACCAATATATCCTCAATTAATACAGCCATTTGGACAATTGACAGAGATTCAGATATTAAAAAAAGGTCGATTCTGAAAAAATTTCTGTGCGCTTTAGATTCACAAGTATATATCAAAAAATCGGGATTTTTAGTTCTCCAGATATCTACCAACTTAAGTTTTGCACAAAAAGTCCTAAAATATTTAGCAGTTTTTTTATATAATTTAGCATCTTTGTTACAAAACCTATCCAATTCCGGGACTAAAGTCATATTAAAATCACCCGCTAAAATAAGATTCTCCCCTATAAAATGAAAAATTTTAAGTTTTATTTTCTCCCAGAAGCTTCTAGCGTTTTTATTAGGACCATATACATTACAAAGTACAAATGGGATCTTGTTAATCTGGATTTGGAGTATAATGTATCTGGCCTCTGATCTCTATCTATATGAAGAATTTTGCAATCTAGCTCTTTATGTAGAAGAAATGAAACACCACATTTCCTATCTAAACTTGAGGTAGCTACAACCTCACCCACCCATTTAATTTTGAGTTTTGCACATTCTATATCATTAAGATGTGTTTCTTGAATATAAACAATATCCGGCCTTTTTTTTGCAAGAGTTTTAATTATAAGTTTTCGTTTCATAGGGGAGGCTATTCCTCCCACGTTCCATGACAATATATTTACTCCGGTCATTTAAAAGAAAATAGCATCTTAAAATTAAGACTACTCTCTATCAATTCCCCTTCTCTTTCTATCCATCTACCCCTGCTCCTAATCATATTCACAATTAATCTTGTAAACTGTCTACAATCAACTCTCAGAGGGAGAGAGAAGGAAAAAAAAAAAAAAAAAAAAAAAAAAAAAGGGGGGGGGGGGAAGGAAAACACCATCCACTCTACATACATCCTGGCAGTCTTAATCATAATTATCATGAAAATTATTATAAAGAATTTATCATTTTTACCAATTTTTAGTTTGACACTTTCGAAGCAATAAATTCTTTAATTTGGGTAGTTTCCGAAAATACCAGTGTAGATCCCCTATCTTCTACTATAACCCTAGCCGTATAAATCATACGAGCCTTAAATCCTTTATTTATTAGCTGTGTACAGTATGGGGCCATTAGTTTCCTTTTTGCGGACGTCTCACTAGAGAAGTCCTGAAAGAGCAAAATCTTATTATTACCGAATAAAATAGGGCCGTTCTTTTTAAAGAGTTTCAATAATTCAATTTTATCTTGAAATTTTAGCGTCTTAAATATGCACATTCTACTTTTGGCTACATTGTCAGATTGAACTCTTTTTGGTCCAATTCTATGCGCTCTTTCTATTATCAGCGGTAGATACTCTGCTGGCATTTCTAAAGCTTGAGGTAGCACTAAAAAGGTGAAATTTATTAAATCTTCAAACTTTGCAGTTTCCGGCAGGCCAACAATCCGTATGTTATTACGCCTGGAGCGATCTTCCAGATCCTCCAGGCGCAATTGCATATTTTGCATTACGGTATCATGTTTCCGTATAATTGCTTCTTGCGAGTTTACACGGTCTTCAAGATCTGAAATTCTGTCTTCTGCTTCACCGAGTCTGGCAGAAAACTGCCTAACCTTGGTGGAGAGAGTCAATAATTCAGTAGCCATACCGGAAATTTATTTCTTAATCATTTCAAATTGCGGTGAAAATATTGCTGATAATTGTGCTATCAAAATCTGTGTATCTACAGAGGGGGGTGGTAAATCGCTTGATGTAGCATCAAGACTAATGTCACTTAATTTAGTTTTTTTATCTTTAGCTTTAGCAGGCATTATAGGTGAATTCTTTTTCATCTGAGTGACAAATTTTTCCATTGAGTGCAAATCAACCAGTGATTTAGTAAAAAACGTGAATAATAATATTGGGAACCACGCTGTAGCGACAGCTCATTAAACAAAGAAAATATGTGAATAAAGTATCAAAATACGTCAAAGTCCAAAAAGACTTTTTTTTTTTTTTTGTGTGTGTGTATATATAGAGTGTTCCCCTATCTAGGGAAAAAAAATAAAGTGAGGAGAGCCTGTTATAGCATTTTTTTACATCAAGATTTTCTAGTAAAAAAGAAAAAAAAAAAGAAAAAAAAAAACCTCCTTTTAAATTATTGTATGCAACTATTATTAAAGAAGAAATTCTCCTAGACCAAGAAATGCAGTATTGTATCTTCTAGCACAGTACACTATCTCTAATAGTGCGTCTGATAACCCCAGCAAGTATAATGATTTAAAAGTCAGCAAGAACTTTAACTATGTATAATAATAAGCCAGAGAGAACATTTGGAAAAAAAAAAGAGCTACCTAGAGCAGACAGGTCAAATATATAGGGGTCTGAGATAAAAATCAGACCTTTTATAATTATAACCTAAGGGAAAATACCTGGTTAGAATCATCTAAATATAAACTGTACAAAAAAAGAAAAAGAAAATAAAAATAGCATTTAGCAATTGCATGTAGTATATCTAGAATTTGTTAGTCAGATACACAAAAACTTCAAGTAAACCAGGAGGATAATTTTAAGTCCTTTGGGATATTAGTTCTTATTTTGTTTAAGAAATAACCGGGTCAATTTATAATAATCTACAGATTCTCCTTTTTCTATGATCTGTTGGCGTTCCTTTTGTTACTTAATGCAACAGAAAAAACCTATCCAGACATCTCCAGACAGATAGGTTGATGGTAATTTCGCCACCAGCCAACTTGCTAGCAGATAGCTTGTCCCAGTATAGAATAGGCCACAGTTATTTATACACCAGCAATATGATTCCTCAGGGGGTACAACTGCATCTAAACAACTCCCCAGGTAATAATAAGTAGGCCCACATGTACCAGCTTAGCCAGCCCGGATCCAAAGAACTATAATAAGTGCAATGTTAAATGCTCAGGGGAAAGGAGTAAACAAAAAGGCTATACTTGCGACTGAGACGTCCCTCAAAAGATGCTACAGCAACCCGGTACAAACGTTCATATTTTCAAACAGGGCAACCTTTAACCCAGTGCCGGGACGCAGGAGCCCAACACTTGTGCGTATGGTCTGTCGGCCTGGGGTCCCTCCGATAAGCGGCGTTTCCAGCTCACCATCAATGGCGTTGCACAGGCTTCCTGTTCTTTCCCCTGGAAGCTGTCCTCGGTGTCTCGCCTCTTCTACTCCGTACGGCAACTGCTCTCAGGTCAGCAGTTCCGTGGCTCCAAAAACCAGGTAGGGAGCAAGGGAATTAGGACTTTCCCCGGGTATGGTACCTCCGGGTCTATGCCGCTGCCAGGGACTGCCTTGCCACTTCTGTCCACAATAGAAAGGAGGACTTCCAGCCAATGTACAGCTCACTTGACTGTGTGCACCACCACACTGTAAACCCGATACCAGGACCGGGTTAAGTGGTGAGAAAGCTTGGGCAGAATTTTCAGCGGTGGTCAGTCACTGCACTTGACAAGGAGCACGCTGTTTCAAAGCTCCACCCAAAACGGAAGTCGGCACCCTCATTTTATTTGTTCTATCCTGAGGGAGGGCATGGCCTTTCCCTCCAGTGATGTCTGAAATAATCTCTTTCAGTTCAGGCCCGAATAGGGTCTTTCCTTTGAAAGGGATGTTCAAAATTTAAGATTTTGATGACACATCAGCAGACCAGGACTTAAGCCATAACGCCATGCGTGCTGAAATGGCAAAACCTGAATTCTTTGCCGCTAATTTAGCCAGTTGGAATGCGGCATCTGTAATGAAAGAATTAGCCAACTTAAGGGCCTTAATTCTGTCCATAATCTCCTATAATGGAGTCTCCATCTGAAGAGCCTCTTCTAGAGCCTCGAACCAGAAAGCAGCTGCAGTAGTTACAGGAACAATGCACGCAATAGGTTGGAGAAGAAAACCTTGATGAACAAAAATTTTCTTCAGGAGACCCTCTAATTTTTTATCCATAGGATCTTTGAAAGCACAACTGTCTTCGATAGGTATAGTTGTACGCTAGGACAGAGTAGAAATAGCTCCCTCCACCTTAGGAACTGTCTGCCACGAGTCCCGCATGGTGTCAGATATGGGAAACATTTTCTTAAAAACAGGAGAGGGAGTGAACGGAATACCTGATCTATCCCACTCCTTAGCAATAATATTCACAATCCTCTTAGGGACTGGAAAAACATCAGTGTAAACAGGAACCTCTAAGTATTTATAAATTTTACACAATTTCTCTAGGACACAATCATCTAGAGTCGCTAATACCTCCCTGAGCAATAAGCGGAGGTGTTCAAGCTTAAATTTAAAGGCCGTCATATCAGAATCTGTCTGAGGGAGCGTCTTTCCTGAATCAGAAATTTCTCCCTCAGATAACAAATCCCTTACCCCTACTTCAGAACATTGTGAGGGTACATTGGATACGGCTACTAAAGCGTCAGACGGCTCAGCATTTGTTCTTAACCCAGAGCTGTCCCGCTTTCCTTGTAAACCAGGCAGTTTGGATAAAACCTCTGTGAGGGTTGTATTCATAACTGTGGCCATGTCTTGTAAAGTAAATGAATTTGAAGCACTAGAGGTACTTGGCGTCACTTGTGCGGGCGTTACTGGTTGTGACACTTGGGGAGAGCTAGATGGCGAACCCTCATTTACTTCTGACCAAGAATCATCTATTGCTCTATTTTTAAGTGCTAAAATATGTTCTTTATAGTTTATAGACATATCAGTACAATTGGGACACATTCTAAGAGGGGGTTCCATAATGGCTTCTAAACACATTGAACAAGGATTTTCCTTGGTGTCAGACATGTTAAACAGGCTAGTAATGTAACAAGCAAGCTTGGAAAACACTTTAATCAAAGCAAATAACACTTAGAAATAAAATGGTACTGTGCCTTTAAGAGAAAAAAAGCTGCACAAACTCTGCAAAACAGTGTAAAAAAGCAGTAAACTCAAAATTTTTACAGTAGTATCATAAAGCCTTAGTAACTTTGCATAGCTATGCAAATAAACAATTAACCCCTTAATGGAAAAACCTGATTGAAAAAACGTCAAAACCGGTAAAAAAAAACGTTCAGCACCTTGCCACAGCTCTGCTGTGGCGCCTACCTGCCCTTTAGGAACAATTTGTGGGGGAAAAAAAACTTCTTTTACAGCCCTCAAACAGAGCAGGAACCTCTGGAGAAGCAGTTAGATGTCTCTGAGGAAACGAAACTGCGCAACTGAGGCGCGAAAATAGGCCCCTCCCACCTCACTCGATGTTTTGAGGCCTATCAGAAACACAACAGAGTGTTTCTTAAACTAGCCATGTGGGTTAAAAAACCCTAAAACAAGCCACAATGACCCCTTAAAGTCCCTCCAAAAAACTTTATATTTGCATCTTTTCCAATAAACAAAAAACGTTTTTTTCCTATCAGTGTCACCAGTAACTAATGAGCCCTTCACACAAGCTGGGATTCCTACCAAGTGTCTGAATACAGCTTACCCTTCCCTCATGGGGATATTGCCAGCCTTTTCTAGAATTAACACAGTCTGTCTAGAAAAAAGATAGACTGAACATACCTCAATGTAGTTTACCCTGCAAACCGTTCCCCCAACTGAAGTTCTCCTGTACTCTTCAGCCCTTGTGAGAACAGCAGTGGATCTTAGTTACAAAGTGCTAAGATCATCATACTCCTTGCAGAAATCTTCATCCCTTTTCTGCCAGAGAGTAAATAGTACACACTGGTACCATTTAAAATAACAAACTTTTGCTTGAGAAATAAAAAACTAACATTTTTGTCACCACACTCACTCTGCCCTTCCTAGTACTTAGAGTAGGCAAAGAGAATGACTGGGGGGTGGAGCTAAGGGAGGAGCTATATAGACAGCTCTGCTGTGGGTGCTCTCTTTGCCACTTCCTGTAGGGAAGGAGAATATCCCACAAGTATGGATGGATCCGTGGACTCGATACATCTTACAAGAGAAATATTCACAATACTCAGACTGTGGCAGCTAAAGAGATATGCGATGTTATCACGAATCAAGTAAAAACATAATTTATCCTTACCTGATAAATTTGTTTCTCTTGTAGTGTATCCAGTCCACGGATCATCCATTACTTGTGGGATATTCTCCTTCCCAACAGGAAGTTGCAAGAGGATCACCCACAGCAGAGCTCTTATATAGCTCCTCCCCTCATTGCCATATCCAGTCATTCGACCGAAACAAGACGAGAAAGGAGAAACCATAAGGTGCAGTGGTGACTGTAGTTTAATTAAAATTTAGACCTGCCTTAAAAGGACAGGGCGGGCCGTGGACTGGATACACTACAAGAGAAACAAATTTATCAGGTAAGCATAAATTATGTTTTCTCTTGTTAAGTGTATCCAGTCCACGGATCATCCATTACTTGTGGGATACCAATACCAAAGCTAAAGTACACGGATGATGGGAGGGACAAGGCAGGAACCACTGCCTGTAGAACCTTTCTCCCAAAAACAGCCTTCGAAGAAGCAAAAGTGTCAAATTTGTAAAATTTTGAAAAGCTGTGAAGCGAAGACCAAGTCGCAGCCTTGCAAATCTGTTCAACAGAGGCCTCATTTTTAAAGGCCTAGGTGGAAGCCACAGCTCTAGTAGAATGAGCTGTAATCCTTTCAGGGGGCTGCTGTCCAGCAGTCTCATAGGCTAAGCATATTATGCTCCGAAGCCAAAAGGAGAGAGAGGTTGTCGAAGCTTTTTGACCTCTCCTCTGTCCAGAGTAAACGACAAACAGGGCAGATGTTTGACGAAAATCTTTAGTAGCCTGTAAGTAAAACTTCAAGGCACGGACTACGTCCAGATTATGCAAAAGACGTTCCTTCTTTGAAGAAGGATTAGGACACAATGATGGAACAACAATCTCTTGATTGATATTCCTGTTAGAAACCACCTTAGGTAAAAACCCAGGTTTGGTACGCAGAACTACCTTGTCTGAATGAAAAATCAGATAAGGAGAATCACAATGTAAGGCAGATAACTCAGAGACTCTTCGAGCCGAGGAAATAGCCATCAAAAACAGAACTTTCCAAGATAAAAGTTTAAAATCAATGGAATGAAGGGGTTCAAACGGAACTCCCTGAAGAACTTTAAGAACCAAGTTTAAGCTCCACGGGGGAGCAACAGTTTAAACACAGGCTTAATCCTAACCAAAGCCTGACAAAATGCCTGGACGTCTGGAACTTCTGCCAGACGCTTGTGCAAAAGAATAGACAGAGCAGAGATCTGTCCTTTAAAGAACTAGCTGATAAGCCTTTGTCCAAACCCTCTTGGAGAAAGGACAATATCCTAGGAATCCTAACCTTACTCCATGAGTAACTCTTGGATTCACACCAATAAAGATATTTACGCCATATCTTATGGTAGATTTTCCTGGTTACAGGCTTCCGAGCCTGTATTAAGGTATCAATGACTGACTCAGAGAAGCCACGCCTTGATAGAATCAAGCGTTCAATCTCCATGCAGTCAGTCTCAGAAAAATTAGATTTGGATGATTGAAAGGACCTTGTATTAGAAGGTCCTGCCTCAGAGGCAGAGTCCATGGTGGAAGAGATGACATGTCCACTAGGTCTGCATACCAGGTCCTGCGTGGCCACGCAGGCGCTATCAGAATCACCGATTCTCTCTCCTGTTTGATTTTGGCAATCAGTCGAGGGAGCAGAGGAAACGGTGGAAACACATAGGCCAGGTTGAAGAACCAAGGAGCTGCTAGAGCATCTATCAGCGTTGCTCCCGGGTCCCTGGACCTGGATCCGTAACAAGGAAGCTTGGCGTTCTGGCGAGACGCCATGAGATCCAGTTCTGGTTTGCCCCAACGATGGACCAGTTGAGCAAACACCTCCGGATGGAGTTCCCACTCCCCCGGATGAAAAGTCTGACGACTTAGAAAATCCACCTCCCAGTTCCCTACGCCTGGGATGTGGATCACTGACAGGTGGCAAGAGTGAGACTCTGGCCAGCGAATTGTCTTTGAGACTTCTAACATCGCTAGGGAACTCCTGGTTCCCCCTTGATGGTTGATGTAAGCCACAGTCGTGATGTTGTCCGACTGAAATCTGATGAACCTCAGTGTTGCTAACTGAGGCCAAGCTACAAGAGCATTGAATATTGCTCTTAACTCCAGAATATTTATTGGGAGGAGTTTCTCCTCCTGAGTCCACGATCCCTGAGCCTTCAGGGAGTTCCAGACTTTTGATTGAAGAAATAAAATAAGTATAAAACACCACAGTCCTCTTACGACCTCCATCTTAGTTGAGAGTTGCAAGAGAATGACTGGATATGGCAGTGAGGGGAGGAGCTATATAGCAGCTCTGCTGTGGGTGATCCTCTTGCAACTTCCTGTTGGGAAGGAGAATATCCCACAAGTAATGGATGATCCGTGGACTGGATACACTTAACAAGAGAAAGATAGATTTTCTTTTATAACTCGATACTCGGCTGTTTCTCTCCTGCAAGCTGAAAAATTTGCGGATTACGAGAAATTTCCAAATCAGCATCTTGACCAAACATCAGCTGTTTATCACATATTACAGAAAGATCGCCTGAAAACTGAACTAGGAGTAATTTACAGAAGACCAGGTTTCAGAAATATGAATGGTGCCATTAGTATTCTACAGTTTGTAATAGAAAATAACTTGGACAGTACTTTCTCGGATACCTACAAACTGTTGCAAATTATTTCGACTATTTCCGTGACAACTGCTGAGGCTGAGAGATGTTTCTCAACTTTAAAACGAGTTAAGATATTTCTAAGGAGCACCATGACTGAGGAAAGACTGAGCGCTCTAGCCATGCTCACAAATGAAAAACAATTGATAAATGACATTCCAAATTCAATGAAAATGTTATTGATTTATTTGCCTCAAAAAAACACAGGCGGATTGACTTAATTTACAAAACTTGTGCTTGAGTTATCAACATTCTGTTTTAATGTTTACCTTTGAAGTAAATTATTAAGCACTAGTGTAATAGAATCTTCTTTTGTAGAAAGTAAAATGTTGGTGTATTTATCTTAATGTTGCCACCAATTATATTATTATATTTCTTAATAATTAATAACAATCATAAAATTATCATCAGCAATATCTCCAATTAATACAGTAGATTCCAAAATATGGATTACTAAATTAATAGCAAAATTAGCAAATAAATCCTTAGATTATACTAAGAGTCTTAGTTCAAATTCAATAAGCCTAATGGAATTTCCAGAAAGATATAATTCACTATTTGGCCTAAAATAGTCTTATAGTACTTCAAATAATAAACCAGAGATTTCACACGACGTTGACGATCAATTCAACATATACCAATTAATATCAAATTAAATAAATTCAATCTAACCCCAATAATATATGCAATTTTTAAAATATATCACAGTAGCTTTGGTTTAACGTAATGAAAATGAAAATACTAAATCCTATCCTTTCCTCTTAATAATAAATTTATTTAGCACAAATATAATTATTTATGGACTACACAGGTCTATGAAATATCAATTATAACTATACATTACACCTTTAAATAGAGCTTCAGTTTAACTCTTGCAATAAAGAATAACATTGCTACAAATTATTAAATTATAACATTATTAAAAATATAAAGACATTAAACTGCTAATACATTAATACCAGATACCAATATTTCTGAGTTTCAGCTTTTCCAATCAGAGTTTTTCAAAAGTCACTCATACGTGAAGCCAGGTATCACTATTTTGCAAACAGGGTATCACAAACACAGAGGTATATCTCTCTTTCCAACAGAGAGTTGTTCAAAGTTAGGCCCCAAAACCAAAGTGTGTTTTTTTTGGTGTGTCTTCCCTTCTTTGCATAGTGTTTTTGTCTGAGACAAACTCCACCTTCATTTCTAAATCATTCCAGGAAATAGTCTGTGTACACCGTTAGCTCTCATTTGCTACTGAAAATGTAGCTCTCCTGACAACCAAATACCCTTTGGCTGCATTGCCTAATATCGAACACTGGGGGGCAACAATAATTCAAATGTGTTTTTATTTCTCTATAAAGTGGAAGGTTCTTTAAATCCAGGATTATATATATATATTCATAAATGTACATTCAATATACTTATTATTTCTCAGCTTTAATTAATCATTTGGTTAATATATATGTTATTATATAATTTAACTGAGCATGTATATTTTAAGACTAGACATGGGTATACTGGAGAGTATGGATTCTTGTATATTTAAATATTAGACCTCGTCATAATATTAAATATTATAATATACATTATTATTATATATATATATATAAATATACAGTATATATTTTGTCACGGATACCAGACGGCTAAGGCTATCCCCCACCCCCCTACAACCTCACCCCTGTTGTATCTCAGTGGTTTGGGGCTCCTCAGAGCAACCACAATCTCTGGACGCTTTTGGTTGCATGGTTTTTGTCACGGATACCAGGCTGCAAGGGTTAAATCCCTACCCCCTATAACCTCACCCCTGTTGTGTGAGTCATCCATTATCCTTTTGTAAGTCAGGATGTGATTAAAATCTTGTTTAACTAACCATTGTCTGATGTTTGTCTCATTGTATAATATTTCACCTAGATTTAGAGTTCTGCGGCCAAAGGGGTGCGTTAGCTATGCATGCTTTTTTCCCCCCGCACCTTTTAAATACCGCTGGTATTTAGAGATCACAGAAGGGCTGCGTTAGGCTCCAAAAAGGGAGCGTATATCATAATTTACTGCCATTGCAACTCTAAATACCAGCGGTGCTTACGGACGTGGCCAACTTCAAAAACGTGCTCGTGCACGATTCCCCCATAGGAAACAATGGGGCCGTTTGAGCTGAAAAAAAATCTAACACCTGTAAAAAAGCAGCGTTCAGCTCCTAACGCAGCCCCATTGTTTCCTATGGGGAAACACTTCCTAAGTCTGCACCTAACACCCTAACATGTACCCCGAGTCTAAACACCCCTAACCTTACACTTATTAACCCCTAATCTGCCGCCCCCGCTATCGCTGACCCCTGCATATTATTATTAACCCCTAATCTGCCGCTCCGTACACCGCCGCAACCTACGTTATCCCTATGAACCCCTAATCTGCTGCCCCTAACACCGACGACCGCTATATTATATTTATTAACCCCTAATCTGCCGCCCCCCCCCACGTCGCCGCCACCTACCTACACTTATTAACCCCTAATCTGCCGACCGGACCTCACCGCTACTATAATAAAGTTATTAACCCCTAATCCGCTTCACTCCCGCCTCAAAAACCCTATAATAAATAGTATTAACCCCTAATCTGCCCTCCCTAACATCACCGACACCTAACTTCAAGTATAAACCCCTAATCTGCCGACCGGACCTCACCGCTACTCTTATAAATTTTAGTGATGTCGCAAACTTAAAAATTTCGGTTCGCGAATGGTGGACTCGAACTTCCGGTATTGTTCTCAAACCGGCAACCGCGCGAACCGCCACTGACTTCAATAGGCAGGCGAACTTTAAAACCTACAAGGACTCTTTCTGGCCACAATAGTGATGGAAAAGTTGTTTCAAGGGGACTAACACCTGGACTGTGGCATGCTGGAGGGGGATCCATGGCAAAACTCCCATTGAAAATTACATAGTTGATGCAGAGTCTGCTTTTAACCCATAAAGGGCCTAAACCAAAAAGTTATGATTTAAAATATTTTCAATACTGTTACAACAAATATGATTGGTGGCAGTAGTTGGCTAGTGGGCCTGGCACACACGCTGGCAGGCAGGCAACTGCAATTCAATGGCACTAGGAGACTGATGATTCACAGTCCAAAAAGTTATGATTTAAAATATTTTCAATACTGTTACAACAAATATGATTGGTGGCAGCAGTTGGCTAGTGGGCCTGGCACACACGCTGGCAGGCAGGAAACTGCAATTCAATGGCACTAGCAGACTGATGATTCACAATCTAAGAATTTTTTATTTTAAGTATTTACAATACTGTTAGAACAAATATGATTGGTGTAACTAGTTGGCAAGTGGCCTGGCACACACGCTGGCAGGCAGGCAACTGCAATTCAATGGCACTAGCAGACTGATGATTCACAGGCAAAAAATTATTTATTTTAAATATTTACTATACTGTTATAACAAATATGATTGGTGGGAATAGTTGGCAGCAAGTGGGCCTGGCACGCACGCTGGCAGGCAGGCAACTGCAATTAGATTACACTAGCAGACTGATCTTTCAGAGTCAAAAAATTATTATTTTTAATATTTAAACTACTGTTATAACAAATATGATTGGTGGCACTAGTTGGCAAGTGGGCCTGGCACACACGCTGGCAGGCAGGCAACTGCAATTCAATGGCACTAGCAGGATGATGATTCACAGTCAAAAAAGATTTTATTTTAAATATTTACACTACTGTTATAACAAATATGATTCGTGGCACTAGTTGGAAAGTGGGCCTGGCACACACGCTGGCAGACAGGCAAATGCAATTAAATCACAATAGCAGACTGATGTAACAGTTTGTTTTTTAAAAAGTAAAAAAAATGTCACAACAGATAGGAGTAATCACACTCAGTATAGAACTAGGCACAGTATGTGCTGGCAGCCTGAAACACAGGCTGGCACTAGTGGTGGCAGGCTGGCCTGTAAACTAAAATTAAATAACACTAGAAGACTGATGTAAAAGTTTTTTTTTTACAAAACTTAATATAATGTTACACCATATAGGAGTTGTGGACTGGCACTGAGGATGGAAGTAGGCACAGTATATGCTGGCAGCCTGACACACAGGCTGGCACTAATGGCAGCCTGGCAACTAAAATTAAATAACACTAGAAGAGGACTGATGTAAAAAATTTTTTTTTTTTTAAATTTACACTAATGTTGTTACACCAGATATAAGTGGTGGAAAAAAGAGCTATTAATCTGTGTCACACTATATGATGTGGGCCAGAAACACACAGGCCTGATGGAAAAAGAAATTAGATTACACTAGCTAAATGATTTAAAAAAAAAAAAATAACTTTAAAATAATATAAAGCAGATATGAGTCGTGGCTGGTAGGTAGGGCAGCAATTAACAACACTGCAGTATGCTGTGTAAGTCAGAAACACACAGGCCTGATAGAAAATGAAATTAGATTACACTAGCAAAATGATTTAAAGGTTTTTTTTTTAATTTAAAAAAAGGTTAAGCACATATGAGTCGTGGCTGCTAGCCTAGGTAGGGCAGCAATTAACCACAGTATGCTCTGTAAGTCAGAAACACACAGGCCTGATAGAAAATGAAAATAAATTACACTAGCAAAATAATTTCAAATTTTTGTTGGTTAAATTTAAACTAATGTTAAGCAGATATCAGTGGTGGCACTAATCACATTATATGCTGTGAGCCTCACACACAGGCTGAAAGCCAGGCAAATACAAATAAAAATACAAAGAAAAAAAAAAAAATGACTGAAGTTATAGCCCTAAAAAGGGCTTTTTGGGGTGCTGTCCTTGCAGCAGAGATGAGTCCTTCAGGACTGTTGTGGACACTAAATACACTATCCTAGCTATCTATTTCCCTATTATGTCAGCAGCAGCAGCACTAAAGCTCCTCTCACTAAGAAAGCAAGATCGTAAAGTGTCTAAAATGGCTGCTGCCAAGGAGCTGGGAGGGCTGGCTCTAATGTGTCAGAAGGCAGTGACATACAGGGTCAAAGTTTCCTCAAAGATGACACATAGGGGGCGGATCGAACATTGCATTTTTTAAATTTACACTAATGTTGTTACACCAGATATAAGTGGTGGAAAAAAGAGCTATTAATCTGTGTCACACTATATGATGTGGGCCAGAAACACACAGGCCTGATGGAAAAAGAAATTAGATTACACTAGCTAAATGATGTAAAAAAAAAAAAATAACTTTAAAATAATATAAAGCAGATATGAGTCGTGGCTGGTAGGTAGGGCAGCAATTAACAACACTGCAGTATGCTGTGTAAGTCAGAAACACACAGGCCTGATAGAAAATGAAATTAGATTACACTAGCAAAATGATTTAAAGGTTTTTTTTTTAATTTAAAAAAAGGTTAAGCACATATGAGTCGTGGCTGCTAGCCTAGGTAGGGCAGCAATTAACCACAGTATGCTCTGTAAGTCAGAAACACACAGGCCTGATAGAAAATGAAAATAAATTACACTAGCAAAATAATTTCAAATTTTTGTTGGTTAAATTTAAACTAATGTTAAGCAGATATCAGTGGTGGCACTAATCACATTATATGCTGTGAGCCTCACACACAGGCTGAAAGCCAGGCAAATACAAATAAAAATACAAAGAAAAAAAAAAAAATGACTGAAGTTATAGCCCTAAAAAGGGCTTTTTGGGGTGCTGTCCTTGCAGCAGAGATGAGTCCTTCAGGACTGTTGTGGACACTAAATACACTATCCTAGCTATCTATTTCCCTATTATGTCAGCAGCAGCAGCACTAAAGCTCCTCTCACTAAGAAAGCAAGATCGTAAAGTGTCTAAAATGGCTGCTGCCAAGGAGCTGGGAGGGCTGGCTCTAATGTGTCAGAAGGCAGTGACATACAGGGTCAAAGTTTCCTCAATGATGACACATAGGGGGCGGATCGAACATTGCATATGTTCGCTCCGGAGCGGCGAACGCGAACAAGCGGGGACATCACTAATAAATGTATTAACCCCTAAAGCTAAGTCTAACCCTAACACTAACACCCCCCTAAGTTAAATATAATTTTTATCTAACGAAATAAATTATTTCTTGTTAAATAAATTATTCCTATTTAAAGCTAAATACTTACCTGTAAAATAAACCCTAATATAGCTACAATATAAATTATAATTATATTGTAGCTATTTTAGGATTAATATTTATTTTACAGGCAACTTTGTATTTATTTTAACCAGGTACAATAGCTATTAAATAGTTAATAACTATTTAATAGCTACCTAGTTAAAATAATTACAAAATTACCTGTAAAATAAATCCTAACCTAAGTTACAATTAAACCTAACACTACACTATCAATAAATTAATTAAATAAAATACCTACAATTATCTACAATTAAACTTAACACTACACTATCAATAAATTAATTATATACAAATACCTACAAATAAATACAATTAAATAAACTAACTAAAGTACAAAAAATAAAAAAAGAACTAAGTTACAAAAAATAAAAAAATAATTTACAAACATTATAAAAATATTACAATTTTAACCTAATTACACCTACTCTAAGCCCCCTAATAAAATAACAAAGCCCCCCAAAATAAAAAAATGCCCTACCCTATTCTAAAATAAAAATTGAAAAGCTCTTTTACCTTACCAGCCCTTAAAAGGGCCTTTTGCGGGGCATGCCCCAAAGAATTCGGCTCTTTTGCCTGTAAAAAAAAACATACAATACCCCCCCAACATTACAACCCACCACCCACATACCCCTAATCTAACCCAAACCCCCCTTAAATACACCTAACACTAAGCCCCTGAAGATCTCCCTACCTTGTCTTCACCACGCCGGGTACCACCGATCCGTCCAGAAGAGGGTCCGAAGTCTTCATCCAAGCCCAAGCGGGGGCTGAAGAGGTCCATCATCCGGCTGAAGTCTTGATCCAAGCGGGGGCTGAAGAGGTCCATCATCCGGCTGATGGATTGAGCTTGCATTCTATTGGCTGATCGGAACAGCCAATAGAATGCAAGCTCAATCTGATTGGCAGATTGGATCAGCCAATCGGATTGAACTTGAATCTGATTGGCTGATTCCATCAGCCAATCAGAATTTTCCTACCTTAATTCCGATTGGCCAATCAGAATTTTCCTACCTTAATTCCGATTGGCTGATAGAATCCTATCAGCCAATCGGAATTCGAGGGACGCCATCTTGGATGACGTCCCTTAAAGGAAACGTCATTCGTCGGGAAGTCGTCGGCCAGGATGGATGTTCCGTGTCGGCGGGATGAAGATGGATCCGGAAGAAAGAAGATTGAAGTTGCCGCTTGATAGAAGACTTCAGCCGGATGATGGACCTCTTCAGCCCCCGCTTGGATCAAGACTTCAGCCGGATGATGGACCTCTTCAGCCCCCGCTTGGATCAAGACTTCAGCCGGATGATGGACCTCTTCAGCCCCCGCTTGGGCTTGGATGAAGACTTCGGACCCTCTTCTGGACGGATCGGTGATACCCGGCGTGGTGAAGACAAGGTAGGGAGATCTTCAGGGGCTTAGTGTTAGGTTTATTTAAGGGGGGTTTGGGTTAGATTAGGGGTATATGGGTGGTGGGTTGTAATGTTGGGGGGGGTATTGTATGTTTTTTTTTTTACAGGCAAAAGAGCCGAATTCTTTGGGGCATGCCCCGCAAAAGGCCCTTTTAAGGGCTGGTAAGGTAAAAGAGCTTTTTAATTTTTATTTTAGAATAGGGTAGGGCATTTTTTTTTATTTTGGGGGGCTTTGTTATTTTATTAGGGGGCTTAGAGTAGGTGTAATTAGGTTAAAATTGTTGTAATATTTTTATAATGCTTGTAAATTATTTTTTTATTTTTTGTAACTTAGTTCTTTTTTTATTTTTTGTACTTTAGTTAGTTTATTTAATTGTATTTATTTGTAGGTATTTGTATGTAATTTATTTATTGATAGTGTAGTGTTAGGTTTAATTGTAGATAATTGTATGTATTTTATTTAATTAATTTATTGATAGTGTAGTGTTAGGTTTAATTGTAACTTAGGTTAGGATTTATTTTACAGGTAATTTTGTAATTATTTTAAATAGGTAGCTATTAAATAGTTATTAACTATTTAATAGCTATTGTACCTGGTTAAAATAAATACAAAGTTGCCTGTAAAATAAATATTAATCCTAAAATAGCTACAATATAATTATAATTTATATTGTAGCTATATTAGGGTTTATTTTACAGGTAAGTATTTAGTTTTAAATAGGAATAATTTATTTAATAAGAAATAATTTATTTAGTTAGATAAAAATTATATTTAACTTAGGGGGGTGTTAGTGTTAGGGTTAGACTTAGCTTTAGGGGTTAATAAATTTATTAGAGTAACGGTGAGGGTTAGGGGTTAATACTTGAAGTTAGGTGTCGGTGATGTTAGGGAGGGCAGATTAGGGGTTAATACTATTTATTATAGGGTTTTTGAGGCGGGAGTGAGGCGGATTAGGGGTTAATAACTTTATTATAGTAGCGGTGAGGTCCGGTCGGCAGATTAGGGGTTAATAATTGTAGGTAGGTGGCGGCGACGTTGGGGGCGGCAGATTAGGGGTTAATAAATATAATATAGGGGTCGTCGGTGTTAGGGGCAGCAGATTAGGGGTACATAAGTATAACGTAGGTGGCGGCGGTGTGCGGTCGGCAGATTAGGGGTTACAAAAAAAATATTAGATTGGCGGCGATGTGGGGGGACCTCGGTTTAGGGGTACATAGGTAGTTTATGGGTGTTAGTGTACTTTAGAGCACAGTAGTTAAGAGCTTTATGAACCGGCGTTAGCCGAGAAAGCTCTTAACTCCTGGCTTTTCTCTGCGGCTGGAGTCTTGTCGTTAGATTTCTAACGCTCACTTCAGCCAAGACTCTAAATACCGGCGTTAGAAAGATCCCATTGAAAAGATAGGATACGCAAATGGCGTAGGGGGATCTGCGGTATGAAAAAGTCGCGGCTGCAAAGTGAGCATTAGACCCTTTCCTGACTGACTCTAAATACCAGCGGTAGCCCAAAACCAGCGTTAGGAGCCCCTAACGCTGGTTTTGACGGCTAACAAAGAAATCTAAATCAAGGCGTTTGTTTCTATTTGTGTAGTAACTACCCCCATTTGTTGGAAATGTATAAAAGCTGTGTTTTCTGTGCAATAAAGCAGTTCCTGTTTCACCTGAATGCTAGTATGTCTAGTTATTTGGGTGAGTTCCAGCTAAAATCACTTTCCTGGGCTACATAGCAGCCTGTTCCAGGCAAAGGAAGGACCCTCTGGCAGAGCTACCCAGTCGGGGTAGCTGGAGTCTGCCACAGGGTGGGACACTGTGTACTGGTGCTGTCGGGCATCAGGGGTGGCTACAGGCTGTGGTCACTAGCCAGCTACATAGCTGCAGTCGTCAGGGAGGAAGCAGGACCCGTTTGGCGGAGCTACCCTGTCGGGGTATCCGGGGTATCTTTCACATTGGCTGGCAGCGGTGGGATCTGCTTCTTCCACACGATTCCTGCTGACAGGGAAGGGTCACAGTAGCTGGTAACTATGGAAGCTGAGTACCTAAGGAGAGTACAGGAGGCACTGACCCAGCTGGATGACCCAGAATTTGGGAGCGGCGCGGTACTGAGAGTAACGAACATTGGCCACTCCCAAGAGCAGCTGTTGGATATCTCGGGGGTACCCTGGCTGGTATCCGATATGGTATCCCTTATTGTCCAAGAAAGGGGACTGGAAAAGGCATACAAGAGGCTGCTAGACCAAGTTCTGCAGCATGCCATGGAGTCTGCACGGAGCTGTGGTGCAGCACTCTGGGAATCATGGAGGTTGGCCTCAGATGAGTGGCAACAGAGCATAAGCGACGACGAGCTGCTAGATACAGATCATCAGCCTGGGCCTTAGCTTATAGACCTGGACAAAGGAGCCACCCCAGCAGAAGCGCTGGCAACACGGCAGAGAGCCGCCGGCCTCTGCCCAGCACCTGTAACAGCCCCAGGAAACCAGGAAGAGGAGGTAGGCGTCCTCCTCCCCTTACAGAGAACCTCTTGCAGGGAGAGATGGATGTCGGTCTCTCTCCCCAGTGGCAGGGAGAGGAGACAGTCGGTCTATCTCCCCAGCGGCAGAGCCATCCCCTGGGAGCGGAGGTAGTCGTCCTCCCTCCCCGTAAGCAGAACCCCTTCCTGGGAGAGGAGACAGTCAGTCTCTCTCCCCAGAGGCAGAGCCAGGAGCCGGGAGAGGAGACAATTGGTCTCTCTCCCCAGTGGCAGAGCCATCCCCTGGGAGCAGAGGTTGTCGTCCTCCCTCCCCGTAAACAGAACCCCTTCTCGGGAGAGGAAACAGTCGGTCTCTCTACCCAGTGGCAGAGCCAGGAGAGGAGACAGTCGGTCTCTCTCCCCAGTGGCAGAGCCATCCCCTGAGAGCGGAGGTAGTCCAGACAGCTAACACTATCCCCCACCCCCCCCCACAACCTCACCCCTGTTGTTTCTCAGTGGTTTTAGGCTCCTCAGAGCAACCGCAATCTCTGGAAGCTTTTGGTTGCATGGTTTTTGTCATGGATACCAGGCTGCAAGGGTTAAAACCCTACCCCCTATAACCTCACCCCTGTTGTTATCTAGTCTAGGTGTGAAGTGTCTTTCTGTTATTGTGTGAGTCATCCATTTTTTTTTTGTAAGTCAGGATGTGATTAGAATCTTGTTTAACTAACCATTGTCTGATGTTTGTCTCATTGTATAATAGTTGTTTCTATTTGTGTAGTAACTGCCCCCATTTGTTGGAAATGTATAAAAGCTGTGTTTTCTGTGCAATAAAGCAGTTCCTGTTTCACCTGAATGCTAGTATGTCTAGTTATATGGGTGAGCTCCAGCTAAAATCACTTTCCTGGGCTACATAGCAGCCTGTTCCAGGCAAAGGAAGTACCCTCTGGCAGAGCTACTCGGGGTAGCTGGAGTCTGCCACAGGGTGGGACACTGAGTACTGGTGCTGTCGGGCATCAGGGGTGACTACAGGCTGTGGTCACTAGCCAGCTACATAGCTGCAGTCGCCAGGGAGGAAGCAGGACCCGTTTGGCGGAGCTACCCAGTCGGGGTATCCGGGGTATCCGTCAAATATATATGCTTTCTACTGATAATATATTAATAGTCATTTTGCAAACAGGATCTTTTTATTGCCTCCTGTTTGAAAAACAAAGTGGTGATTCAAGTTGGGTGAGTTATGGTGTTGCCGATTTATCACATTTAACTCAAAAATAATAATATAATAATAATTGCTACCAATCACATTTATACTCCCCATTAGAGTTTAATTTGCTAGGAAGGGTTGATATTCGCCAACAACTTGTCAGTGCATATTGTTTGAATGTTAAAAAACACAATGATCAAGTAACCACTAATCGTTATGTTCTTTCCAAAATGATTGTATTCTATTTTCCGGCCCATTTGAGCTTGCACTTCGAGGACATGATGAACGCAATGATTCATTAAATATTGGGAGACTTAAAAGCATTGTAATTTAATACTTTCAGTATGATACTAATAATCAGCTATACTATTAACTATTTGAATTCAATAGATTAATCATTTCATATTCTGATATTACATTGCATTTAATTAGAATTCTGTAGTGATTAATTTATTATAACAATATTTATATTTGCTTATTATCCCACTTTAATATAAATATATTCCATATTTGAAGTCATTCCTTAATAAAGTATAGGAGTATATTAAACTATATGAAAATTAGGCACAAGTCATTTCATATGAAATGTTGTCTTCTATATGCTTGCATCTGAGCTAGAAAACCTTTCCAGACGTATGGATTAGAACCTTCAAAAGTATTCTTTGTCCCATCATTTGTATATCATAAAAGTGATAATTACTTACTTGTTTCTCTGTTACCCCAGAGGTAACATGGTTATCTTGTTTGTAGAGATCTAATCTCATTAAGCGATGAAGTAAAGAATCTTTTGAAGCTTAAACTTTAACAAATTTTCCCTTTGTATATTTTTGAGATATCCTGCCTGTGAGCTGTATTGGAGCATACAACTAGATTTAGAGTTTTGTCAGTAAAAAAACGCGTAGCTAACGCAGCTTTTTTTCTGACCGCTGCTTCCAAACAACGCTGGTATTGAGAGTTGTCTGAGGGGCTGCGTTAGGCTCCAAAAAGGGTGTGTTAAGCCAAATTTACCGCCACTTCAACCCTCAATACCAGCGTTGCTTAAGGTAGTGGTAAGCTGGCAAAACGTGCTCGTGCACGATTCCCCCATAGGAAACAATGGGGCAGTTTGAGCTGAAAAAAAACCTAACACCTGCAAAAAAGCAGCGTTCAGCTCCCAACGCAGCCCCATTGTTTCCTATGGGGAAACAGTTTCTAAGTCTGCACCTAACACCCTAACATGAACCCCGAGTCTAAACACCCCTAACCTTACACTTATTAACCCCTAATCTGCCGCTCCCGCTATCGCTGACCCCTGCATTACACAATTAACCCCTAATCTGCCGCTCCGGACACTGCCGCAAACTACATTATCCCTATGAACCCCTAATCTGCTGCTCCCAACATCGCCGACACCTACATAATATTTATTAACCCCTAATCTGCCGCCACCTAACTACACTTATTAACCCCTAATCTGCCGACCGGACCTCACCGCTACTCTAATAAAGTTATTAACCCCTAAACCGCTGCACTCCCGCCTCGCAAACCCTATACTAAATAGTATTGACCCCTAATCTGCCCCCCCCCCCAACGTTGCCGCCACCTAACTTCAAGTATTAACCCCTAATCTGCCGACCGGACCTCGCCGCTACTCTAATAAATGTATTAACCCCTAAAGCTAAGTCTAACCCTAACCCCCCCCTAAATTAAATATAATTTTAATCTAACTAAATAAATCTTATTAACTAAAGTATTCCTATTTAAAACTAAATACTTACCTGTAAAATAAACCCTAATATAGCTACAATATAACAAATACTTATATATAAACTTATAATTATATTGTAGCTATTTTAGGATTTATATTTATTTTACAGGCAACTTTGTATTTACTTTAACTAGGTACAATAGCTATTAAATAGTTATTAACTATTTAATAGCTACCTAGTTAAAATAATTACAAAATTACCTGTAAAATAAATCCTAACCTAAGTTACAATTAAACCTAACACTACACTATCAATAAATTAATTAAATAAATTACCTACAATTACATACAATTAAATAAACTAAATTCCAAAAAAATAAAAAAAAATTACAAGAATATTAGGCTAATTACACCTACTCTAAGCCCCCTAATAAAATAAAAAAGCCCCCCAAAATAATAAAGGTCCCTACCCTATTCTAAATTAAGTAACCAGCTCTTTTACCAGCCCTTAAAAGGGCTTTTTGCGGGGCATGCCCCCAAAGTAATCAGCTCTTTTGCCTGCATACCCCTACTCTAACCCAAACCCCCCTTAAATAAACCTAACACTACCCCCCTGAAGATCTCCCTACCTTGAGTCGTCTTCACCCAGCCGGGCCGAAGTCTTCATCCGATGGGGCAGAAGAGGACATCCAGACCGGCAGAAGTCTTCATCCTATCCCGGCAGAAGGGGCATCCAGACCGGCAGACATCTTCATTTAAGCGGCATCTTCTATCTTCATCCATCCAGAGCGGAGCCATATTCTTCCAGCCGACGCGGATCCATCCTCTTCAACCGACGCCTACTCGCCGAATGAAGTTTCCTTTAAATAACGTCATCCAAGATGGCGTCCCTCGAATTCCGATTGGCTGATAGGATTCTATCAGCCAATCGGAATTAAGGTAGGAAAAATCTGATTGGCTGATGGATGATTCAAGTTCAATCCGATTGGCTGATTAGGGGTTAATACTTGAAGTTAGGTGGCGGCGACGTTGGGGGGGCAGATTAGGGGTTAAAACTATTTATTATAGGGTTTGCGAGGCGGGAGTGCAGCGGTTTAGGGGTTAATAACTTTATTAGAGTAGCAGCGAGGTCTGGTCGGCAGATTAGGGGTTAATAAGTGTAGTTAGGTGGCGGCGACGTTGGGGGGGCAGATTATGGGTTAATAAATATTATGTAGGTGTCGGCGATGTTAGGGGCAGCAGATTAGGGGTTCATAGGGATAATGTAGGTGGCGGCGGTGTGCGGTCGGCAGATTAGGGGTTAAACAATTTTATTATAGTGGCGGCGATGTGGGGGGACCTCGGTTTAGGTAGTTTATGCGTGTTAGTGTACTTTAGAGCACTGTAGTTAAGAGCTTTATAAACCAGCATTAGCCCATAAAGCTCTTAACTACAGCCTTTCCATGGGCGGTAGGAGTCTTGTCGGTAGAGGCTCTACCGCTCACTTCAGCCAAGACTCTAAATACCAGCGTTAGGAAGATCCCATTGAAAAGATAGGATACGCAATTGGCGTAAGAGGATCTGCGGTATGGAAAAGTTGCGGCTTGAAAGTGAGCGTTAGACCCTTTCCTGCCTGACTCCAAATACTAGCGGGCGGCCAAAAGCAGCGTTTTGATGGCTAACGCAGAACTCTAAATCTAGGCGATAGTATATATATATATATATATATATATATATATATATATATATATATATATATATATATATAATTGATATTACATTAAACAAAAATATATTTCATATCTGAGTACATTACTTTAATACAGTTTGAGTGCATGAAATCATATACAGGTAGCCCTCAGTTTACGCCGGGGTTAGGTTCCAGAAGGAATGCTTGTAAATCGAAACCGTTGTAAATTGAAACCCAGTTTATAATGTAAGTCAATGGGAAGTGAGGGAGATAGGTTCCAGGGCCCTCTCAAAATTGGCATAAGTAACACCTAATACATTATTTTTAAAGCTTTGAAATGAAGAGTTTAAATGCTAAACAGCATTATAAACCTAATAAAATAATCACACAACGCAGAATATATAGTTAAACTAAGTTAAATTAACAAAAACATTTGCTAAACAGCATTATAAACCTAATAAAATAATCACACAACACAGACTTCACTTGCATTTTTATGCAAACAGTTATTTCTATGCATTCCAATCTGGACTGATTTATAGACAGGAAGATCTTGTTCCTTTGAAATCTGCTCGATAGCTCAGGTCTGGTTAAACTGATTAATTTCAGCTTGCTTGGCTTTGCTGCAACACAAGCGGACAGCTCCACCTACTGGCTATTTTAATAAATGCACTGCTTCTTAATTCTTTTCAATAGCAGTCACATGACTGGAAAAAAAAGTTGTTATTCTGAAACGGTGTAAATTGAACCATTGTAAAACGAGGGCCACCTGTACAGTTGTATGCAAAAGTTTAGGCACCCCTGACAATATCCATGATTTTCAGTTATAAATAATTGGCTGTTTGGATCAGTAATTTCATTTTGATCTATCAAATAAATGAAGGACACAGTAAAATCTCAGTAGTGAAATGAGGTTTATTGGATTAACAGAAAATGTGCAATATGCATCAAAACAAAATTAGACATGTGCATACATTTGGGCACCCTTGTCATTTTGTTGATTTGAATACCTGTAACTACCTAGCACTGATTAATTGGAACACAAAATTGGTTTGGTGAGCCCATTAAGCCTTCAACTTCATAGACAGGTGTATCCAATCATGAGAAAAGGTTTTAAGGTGGCCAATTGCAAATTGTACTCTATGACTCTCCTCTGAAGAGTGGCAACATGGGGGCCTCAAAACAACTCTCAAATGACCTGAAAACAAAGATTGTTCAACATCATGGTTTAGAGGAAGGCTACAAAAAGCTATTGCATAGATTTAAGCTGTCAGTGTCCACTGTGAGGAACATAGTGAGCATGGTGAGGATATGGAAGACCACACGCACAGTTCTTGTTAAGGCCAGAAGTGGTGGCCAAGTAAAATATCGGAGGCAAAGGCAAAGGATGGTGAAAACGGTCAAAAACAGCCCACAGACCACCTCCAAAGACCTACAACATTATCTTGCTGGAGATGGTGTCACTGTGCAGCGCTAAACAATTCAGCGCACTTTGAACAAGGAGAAGATGTATGGGAGAGTGATGTGGAACAAGCATTTTCTGCACACGTCACAAACCGAGTCGCTTGAGGTATGCAAATGCACATTTGGACAAGCCAGCTTCCTTTTGGAAGAAGGTTTTGTGGACTCATGAAACAAAGATTGAGTCATTTGGTCATAACAAGGGGTGTTATGCATGGCGGCAAAAGAACACAGCGTTCTAAGACAAACACTTGCTACCCACACAGTAAAATTTGGTGGATGTTCGATCATGCAGTGTGGGGCTGTGTGGCCAGTGTAGGTACTGGGAATCTTGTTGAGGGTCGCATGGATTCCACTCAATATCAGCAGATACTTGAGAATAATGTTGAGGAATCAGTCACAAAGTTGAAGTTACGCCGGGGCTGGATATTTCAGCAAGACAATGACCAAAAACACTGCTGGTTCAAATGGGTGGGGCCATTTGAGGGGCGTGACTTTCTTGAAGGGGCGTAGTTTTCCAAAGGGGCGTGGTTTTCTCAAAGGGGCGGGGTCTTGTGCACCACCATCCTAAAAATTCACCAGCCACCACTGACGTCAAGGGGGGCCCCAACATTTCTAGTGGCGGCCCTGTATATGAGTGTGCAAGTATGGACTGTACTAATTTCTCTGCTTAATAAAGTACATAAGTATCACTGGATGAAAGTGTCAAACAATATCTATTATATAATATAGACGATAGGCCACTAAAATTACAATAAATTATTCTGGCCTGTGTTTTTGTTGTTGTTTTGTGTGTGTGTGTGTGTGTGTGTGTGTGGGGGGGTGCCAGCAAATATTTCTACACCCAGGTGGCAAGTACACTTGGCCCCTGCATTTAGCAGATACATGTATTAATTAATTGTATCTTATATCTATGATTTTAAATACATATATTTTAAAAGTATATTGTATTAAACAATCAGTATATATTTTAATCTATAGAAGACATAAATTATTTTGAAAATATAACAGATGAGGACAGATACAAGTCATTTAAACTTTAATTTTGAAACTGCAATTAGGTATCTATCCATATAACTCATTGTATATTCCATGCACATACAGCTAAGTCATAAAACAAGAGATGGTAAACTATTGCTGATTCCAATCAAATGCAAGATTGGCTATTAATTTGATTGGAGCATTAAATCAGGAGTAGTCTGTACAAATACACAAATTAGTACTGAATTATATACCATTCTTTTACATAATTACATGTATTTTTTGTAAGTTCATATTTTGCAAATTATTTAAATTGTAGAGTAGAGTGCACTTTGCCTGGAGCAAAGAGATTATAATTAAAAAAGGACTTATTCACACATTTGAGGAAAAAGTATTGTGCCTATAGATACTCTATATGCAGGTGAAATATTTATTTTTAAACAGATTCTACTGTGCAGATGAACTGCAAAAATGTGTAATGTAAAAAGGATAATATACAAAGTAAAAGAAAAATGTTTTGAAGAAGATTAGTCCCAGTCCATTAAGGAAGACTGGAAATTTTGTTTGGGAGGAAAAAAAGTATTTCTGTTAGACAACTTATTACATTGGGGCCGAATTATAAAGCTCTGAATGGAGCTTGATGCCCCTGTTTCCGCACAAGCCTTCAGACTACTCCTCCATAACTGGTCTGCTGCCTATGAGGCTGCAGTCTGCAATCTGCCCAATCCTATACGATCGAGCTGATTGACAACCACTGCTGGCCGTAAATCTGCAGGGGGCGGCATTGCACAAGCAGTTCTGGTAAGCTGCTTGTACTATGTTAAATGCCGACAGCGTATGCTGTCGGCATTCAGCGATGTCTTTTGGACATGATATGCGGCAACATATCATGTCGGATAGACATTGATAAATCTGCCCCATTGACTCTACTTTGAGACTGCTGCATTGTTTACATACAAACCTCTGCACAAAGAAAATACGAAATATACTTAGGGCTAGATTACAAGTGGCACACTAACGTGCAAGAATTAAGAGTTAAAAGTATTTGCGTACCACAGAGCGCAATCTAAACTTACACTCATCTGGTTAGCATGACTGAAGATCTTGCGTAAAGGATTAGGACTAAATTAAATGTGCATCAAACACAAATACATAAATAATATACACTATCTAATAAAAACCATTCATATTAATACAGGGGGTTTGAATGTAAAGGGCTATATGGTATGTATGCACGTATATCTAGCACGTTCAGCTCAGAGAAATCAGAAGTGCGCTACAGGGGCTAAACTGAAGTGACATCACTGTATGTTGTATTTCTTATGCGTTTTGTAGAATCTGTCTCTACTTCATCAGAGGAGAATCTGTATCTGTCCTATGCTTCCTTTTATCTGTTTGCTTTAGGAAGAGATGGGACACGCCAGATATACGTGCAGCTCCAACGCTTCACCAGACTACCAGGTTTTTATCTATACATACGTATAAGATGGGTTTTATACATTTTAATCATTAGAATACCAAGGCATTACAAGCAAATCATATACTTTGGTTTTGTCATCAGATTTTATGTTCATAGCTAAATAAACGTGACTTTTTTGTGACTCAGCGATTTTAGATTTAAATATAAGTCTAGTGAGAGGAGCCTCTACTTTTTCATCGACAAGTTAAGCGGTCCTTACTAATTTTTTAAACTTAGATTACACTTACACTTTTTCATGATTGTATGGGTTCTTTCCCTATTTTTTTACATTACACCTCACAATGGTTTAATGTTAGTGAATAGAATCCCAATACTGATTTATATATCTAGCTGGTAATTATCAAACCTCAAAATGGGACTCAACTATACACAGAGTGGTATTTTCCATACATATATACATCTCTTCCTATATATATCTGTAGACATCTATACATGTATATATTAATATAGATATATAGGTATAGATATATATGTTAAAAAAAAGAATTATATATATATATATTTTCTTCTATGTGAAGAACATGGGAATGTAAAATATGCATAAGTATCTTTGGATTGAAAGCACTTGGTCTAACATGGTGTCAGGTTAACGCAAAAGTGATAAGGGTAGTTTTTTGCGTTAGTGTCGTTAGGTTTCACTTGTGAGCAAACCATTTAGTTTCAACTTGTAATATGCGCACTAACCTGCCCGCATTAAAAGTTTACATCTCATGGTGTTTGCGCATGAAAAAAAGTTCTAAATAGCGCGGCACTTAATGTTTCTTGTTTTAGCTACTGCATACTACTATGATCTGCGTATAAACCTAATTATTGTTGATATAATTGTCCATATATTTTTTTCTAATGACTAATCTAATGGAACTCCCACTTCTAGTTAAAGGGCCATGATACCCAAATGTTGAAACACTTGAAAGTAATGCAGCATAGCTGTAAAAAGCTGACTAGAAAATATCACCTGAACATCTCTATGTAAAAAAGAAAGATATTTTACCTAAACAATTCCTCAGTAGCCACATCCCATTGTAATGGACTTCTAAGCAGCAAATCAGTATGTCTGTCCTGGGATAGCTAAGGGAGTGAGCTTCATGAATACTCATCTTATTTCCTTATTCAGTTTAAGGAAGTTTACTATGAAATCTCATGAGAGTTAAGTCAAATCTCATGAGATCACAGTAAAAGAGTTCATGACCTTTTTTTTTACCTGCAGCTGGGCAGCAGCTGAGTATAACTTTTTACACAGAATTTACTCTGCTAAGCTGAGGAAGTTGTAAGATAAAATATCTTCCATTTTAACATAGAGATGCTCATGTGATATTTTCCTGTCAGCTTTTTACAGTTATACTGCATCAGTTTAAAGTGATTTAGCATATGAGTATTATTATGTCCCTTTAAGGGCATTCAAGGAGCTTTTGAACAGATTAACTTAAAACATGTTCCCCTTTTTGTATAAAAACAGATTTATTCTTACAATACAATAATTAATTTCTCCCTAAACTTATGGGGCAAAATCCTAAAGTAATTTAAAAATAAAATCCTTATAAAACATTTTTTCACTTTTTGTAACCGAAATGGTGGACATAAGCTAAGTCAGAACTCCTGATACAGTTTAGTAGAAACTCAAATATAAAAAAGGCCTCTAACTCCAACAATGCTCCATTATTTTAAAAATTTGTCATGACAAAATAATCTAAATATATAAATATGGTACAAAACAATGGATCCAAAGGGACATGACACAACATATACCCATCTAGCAAATCCCAAATATGCTCAAAAGAAGTAAGATAAAAAAAAAACTTTAGTTATTTACAGTGGGCAACATCTGCAGTGAAAAAGTACACACTTTTTTTTGTCAAGTAATGATATGCACTGGGAAACATCACCACAGACTTCTGAGGACAATGCAGAGAAAAATAAATAAAATTATTCATACCTGAATTTCAATATCATGGCTTGTGTCTCTAGGTAACAATCATAAATAAAGATTGGCCCTGACCCCTTTCAGTAGGAGTTGAACAGAAACCCAACGTTTGAAGATTCAGGTATTTATGTGGCATATTTTCTGCTTTTCCTTTGGTTTGCAATCCTCAGTATTATTCTCAGGTGACAAATACATACAACTCACAACTAACTGCACACCTCTTATCTGTTCTAACCCAAATAAATGCTTTCACCCTGCATTTATGTATATATATGTCACGCTCAGCTGCTGGGAAGCTCTGCAGTCCTCCCTGTGTGCTTGATTGACAGGTGTCTGAGCCACCCCTTCCTGATGATGTCACAACCAGGCTTTTTATTCTTGGCTTCCTGTTTCTCCAGTGCCAGTTTGTTTGTTAACTTTGTGGCTTCTGATAGGATTTCGCTGAGGAATCTCTCTAACTGCTGCTTTTCTGTTGCCAATCTCTTCAAGGATTTACTATGCTGGATTAACCTTCAACCTCCTGATTACCTGTCTCCAAACAATGCAAGTACTGTTTGTTTTGTGAAACTTTCAAACTTCCTGTTTACCTGCTGCAAACCCTGCATATTCAGACTACTCTGTGTACTGCCAAACTATTCAAATACTATTATTTCTGTGAAACCTTCAATCTGCATGTTTACCTGTTTCCAAACTCTGCAAATACAATTATTCAGTGTAAACCTTCAAACTGCCTGATTACCTGTTGCATACTCTGCAAAGACTGTCTACACAGTGTTAATCCTCAAACTGCCTGATTACCTGTTGCATACTCTGCAAAGACTGTCTACTCAGTGTTAACCCTCAAACTGCCTGATTACCTGTTGCATACTCTGCAAAGACTGTCTACACAGTGTTAACCTTCAGACTGCCTGATAACAAATGGCCTACTTCTGCATTATTAACTGTTTCCTGTTTTACCCTTCTTCTGTCTGAGTATAAGTGGACTATCCCTGCTCTCCTGATACTGTGGAAGACATTTCTTGAAACCAGTTCCTTATTCAGAAGTCTATCTGGCTGATATCATGAATTACTTTGGCACAGGCTAACCCTGCTCCATATAGTGAGTACTTTGTTTTTTGGAGGTTGTCGTGGGGTCACGTCCTGGATTAAACTCAGAGTGCAAGAGTGTTGTTTAAGTTCGCCCTAGCATTTGGGTCTTCTTCTGGACATTTCCTAACCTGACAGTACAAACTGGCCATAATATGGACCTTGACGAGTTATCCAGGGCTGTGGCTCTACAAGGGCAACTGCTAGGAAATCATTCTGCTCATCTGCAATCTTTGGATTCCAAGCTTGACCAGATTACTGCTTTGCTACATAACCTCTCCGCTCCTTCTCAAGCGACGGTGACTTCTGCTACTAGCACCAATGCTGTCTTTAATCCACCTCAAACTGTTGGACAGAATATACCACGAATCCCACTTCCAGATAAATATGACGGTATTCCTGAAGAATGCCGTGGATTCCTTAATCAGTGTCGTTTACACTTCAGAAACAATCCTCAAGTTTTTTTCCAATTCTACTTCCAAAATCACCTTTATTATTTCTCTCTTGAAGGGTAAGGCTCTAGCCTGGGTGTCCCCTCTTTTAGAGAAGAATGATCCGTTACTACAGGATGTGGAATTATTTGTGTCCATTTTTTCTTCTGTTTTTGACAAGCCTGGGAGGTCTGCAGCTGCTGAGGCAGGATTGTTGGATCTGAGACAGGGATCCCTTTCGGTAGCTCAATATGCTATTGAATTCAGGACTTTAGCCGCAGAAACTGATTGGAACCATGGAGCCTTACGGGCAGCCTTTCGCAAAGGACTTTGCGAACACCTTAAGGATGAACTTGTTTTTCGGGAACTCCCCGATTCATTGGAGGGTCTTATCAATTTATGTATTACTCTTGACGCCCGGCATTCTGAACGTCTTCAGGAGAGAGATAGGAATCGGAGATCCTTTGTTAAATCTTCTTTTCGTCCTCCTATTCGAACCTCAAGTCTTTCTAATAATAATTCCCAATCTCCTGAGTCTTTGGAACCCATGGAAGTAGGAGCTATTAAATTGTCAGAAGCTGAACGCCATAGAAGGCGTACTCTTGGGTTATGTCTGTATTGTGGTACCAAAGGACATTTACTGAAGGACTGTCCTATCCGGCCAGTAAAAGCCAAGGCTTAACTTTTGATAGAGGGACAGAGTTAAGCCAGAATCCCATGTCTTCCCTCAATTCTAAACTTTTTGTTCCTGTAACTATCTCTTTTGGAAACACCAAGTTTCGAGCTCAAGCTCTCATCGATTCTGGAGCTGCTGGAGTATTCACTGATTCAAACTTTGCTGACTCTCTCAGGATTCCTCTTCAAGCCAAGAAACAGTTAATTAAGGTAACTACTGTCAGTGGACAGTCTCTAGGTACTGGTATCATACAACATTCTACCATTCCTCTTCTTTTGACTGTGGGCATACTTCATTCTGAAATTATTCGTTTTGATGTCATTTCTTCTCCCCACATACCATTGATTCTGGGGTTACCTTGGTTGCAGCTTCATGATCCAGTTTTCTCATGGTCTAAAGGAGAACTTATTTCCTGGGGAACTACCTGTTTCAAACATTGCCTGCAAAATCCCTCTAAACCATCCTGTCCTGTTGTAGCTATGGTGGAAGTTCCTGAATCATTGCCCAATTACTATCATGCCTTTTGTGATGTGTTTTCTAAAAAAGAGGCTGAGACGTTACCTCCACACCGGATATTTGACTGTCCTATCGAATTGTATTCAGGGGCTCCTCTACCTAAGGGAAGGACCTATCCCCTCTCTCGTCAAGAAAATGTCTCTCTTGAGGAATACATAAAGGACAACTTAGCCAGAGGATTCATTCGTCCTTCCTCTTCACCTGTGGGTGCAGGTTTTTTCTTCATTGGGAAAAAAGATGGAGGTCTTCGTCCCTGTATTGATTATCGAGCCTTGAATCAGATTACTGTCAAAAACAGCTATCCTCTGCCACTCATTTCTGAGTTATTCGATCGTCTTCAAGGTGCTTCTATTTTTTCCAAGTTAGATCTCCGTGGGGCCTACAATCTGGTCAGAATCCGTAAAGGAGACGAATGGAAGACAGCATTTAACACTAGATTTGGTCACTACGAGTATCTAGTAATGCCATTTGGATTGTGCAATGCACCAGCAGTATTTCAGCACTTTGTCAACAAAATCTTCAGAGATTATCTAAATCAATTTGTAATAATTTACCTTGATGACATTCTAATCTATTCGAAAACATTACAGGAACATGTACATCATGTAAGGCTGGTTCTTCAGAGGTTACGAGACAATTCCCTGTTCGCTAAATTGGAGAAATGCTCTTTTCATCAGAGTTCCATCCCCTTTTTGGGGTATATCATTTCTGAATCAGGTTTTGAGATAGATCCTGCTAAACTGTCGGCTATCAAGGACTGGCCCAGACCAACTACTCTCAAATCCCTGCAGAGGATTCTTGGCTTTGCCAATTACTATTGAAAGTTTATAAAGAACTTTGCTGACATCACGTCTCCACTCACTTCTCTTACTAAGAAAGGGCAAAATTGTAAGAACTGGTCCTCTTCGGCAGTACAGGCTTTTGAAACGCTAAAATCAGCATTTTCTTCTGCACCTCTTCTCAGTCATCCAATTCCTGATTTCCAGTTTATTTTGGAGGTTGACGCTTCCTCTATAGCAGCTGGAGCTGTTCTCTCCCAACGTGATCCGACTACCAGCAAGATACATCCTGTGGCGTTCTTTTCGAAAAAATTCAATCCTGCCGAGTTAAATTATGATGTGGGCAATAAGGAGCTTTTGGCTATAAAACTAGCTTTGGATGAATGGAGGCATTGGTTAGAGGGTACCAGTCAACCTTTTTTCATTCTGACAAATCACAAGAATCTTTTATACCTCCAAACAGCAACACGTCTCAATCCTCGTCAGGCTCGGTGGGCCTTGTTCTTCTCCAGGTTTAATTTTGTACTTTCCTATGTTCCTGGTTCAAAAAATTCCAAGGCAGATGCTTTATCTAGGCAGTTCCAATCTTCTGAACCTTCTCCATTGGATTCAGAACCTATACTACGTCCAGTCAAAGTTTTGGCTCAAGTATCCTCTTTTCCAGTACAGGCTTTACATGCTGCTCAAGTCCGGGTACCATCTTCTTGCAAACTACCTTCTGGTATCCTGTATATACCCAAAGGATTACGTCTTAAGCTTCTACGTTGGGCTCATGACAACATTTCAGCAGGTCATCCGGGAATAACCAATACATTGTGGAAACTGAAGCAGCATGTTTGGTGGTCCATTATGAGGAGGGATGTTAAGGATTATATTGCTGCTTGTAGTTCTTGTGCTTCGAACAAAAAATCTTCTCATCGACCGTTTGGTCTATTACACCCTTTTCCTATTCCTCATTACCCTTGGTCTCACTTATCCATGGACTTTGTTACAGATCTTCCTGTTTCTGCTGGAAATACGACCATTTGGGTAGTGGTGGATCGGTTCACCAAGTCTGCTCACTTCATACCTCTTCCAGGCTTGCCTTCAGCTCAAAGACTTTCTGAACTCTTTGTTCTACATATGTCTCGTTTACATGGTTTTCCCACTGACATAGTCTCAGATCGTGGAGTCCAATTTGTTTCCAAATTTTTTAGGTCTTTTTGTAAACACTTCGGAATCAACATATCACTTTCTACTGCACACCATCATCAATCCAAAGGACAGACTGAGCGTGTAAATCAAGCCTTGGAATCTTTTCTAAGACATTATGTAGACCATCACCACTCCAACTGGTCTCAGTTATTGCCTTTGGCGGAATTAGCTCACAACTCACGTTATAACGCCTCATTACAGACCTCTCCCTTTAAGGCAGCTTACGGATTTGAACCTAGAACCTTTCCTATGATTACCAGTTCTACTGAAGTTCCTGGAGCAGATCGTATAGTGAAAAATCTCAGTAATCACTGGCAACTCATTCGTCAAAATCTACTCTCTTCTTCCTTAAGACATAAGAAATATGCTGATCGCAGAAGGTGCAAGGCTCCTTTACTTCGTACTGGAGACAGAGTATTTTTATCCACCAGATTCATACGTCTAAAACAACCTTGTACCAAGTTGGGTCCTAAGTACATTGGACCTTTTCAAATTGTTTCCAGAGTTTGTTCTTCTGCATACCGCCTGGCCTTACCCAAGACTCTCAAGATCCATCCAGTGTTTCATGTCTCCCTACTCAAGCCAGTCATCTACAATCGGTACTCTATCAAGAGTAAACCACCTCCTCCACTTTCCGTAGAGGGAACTTCTGAGTTTGAAGTCAGCCAGATTCTCGATTCCAAGCTACGGGGCAGTCGGCTGTACTACCTGGTCCATTGGAAGAGTTATCCTATCTCTGAACGATCTTGGGAACCGGCCTCTCATGTTCATGCTCCAGCTCTTGTCAAGTCTTTTCACAAGAAATACCCTGCCAGGCCCGGTCCCCCTGAGGGGTCCTTGAGGAGGGGGCACTGTCACGCTCAGCTGCTGGGAAGCTCTGCAGTCCTCTCTGTGTGCTTGATTGACAGGTGTCTGAGCCACCCCTTCCTGATGATGTCACAACCAGGCTTTTTATTCTTGGCTTCCTGTTTCTCCAGTGCCAGTTTGTTTGTTAACTTTGTGGCTTCTGATAGGATTTCGCTGAGGAATCTCTCTAACTGCTGCTTTTCTGTTGCCAATCTCTTCAAGGATTTACTATGCTGGATTAACCTTCAACCTCCTGATTACCTGTCTCCAAACAATGCAAGTACTGTTTGTTTTGTGAAACTTTCAAACTTCCTGTTTACCTGCTGCAAACCCTGCATATTCAGACTACTCTGTGTACTGCCAAACTATTCAAATAATGTTATTTCTGTGAAACCTTCAATCTGCATGTTTACCTGTTTCCAAACTCTGCAAATACAATTATTCAGTGTAAACCTTCAAACTGCTTGATATCCTGTTGCCAATCTCAACAAGTACTGATTAATCTGTGTTAACCTTCAAATTACCAGCTTACCTGTTGCTATCTCTGCAAGTTCTGACAACACAGTGTTAACCTTCAAACTACCTGATTACATGTTGTTAATTCTGCAAGTTCTGACTACACAGTGTTTACCCTCAAACTGCCTGATTACCTGTTGCATACTCTGCAAAGACTGTCTACACAGTGTTAACTCTCAAACTGCCTGATTACCTGTTGCATACTCTGCAAAGACTGTCTACTCAGTGTTAATCCTCAAACTGCCTGATGTATAAGTGGACTATCCCTGCTCTCCTGATACTGTGGAAGACATTTCCTGAAACCAGTTCCTTATTCAGAAGTCTATCTGGCTGATATCATGAATTACTTTGGCACAGGCTATATATATATATCAGCAGAAAACAAATCCTCCCTCCATGATCAGCCACCTGGCCCCATTAATACCGGTAGAATTCTAAGAAGACACTGGCCGACATCGGATCCTTAACTTCTTTTTAGCCAAGAGGTTACCCCTATGGTGGGATATAGGAGAAATACGAATCTTTGTAACCTGTTAGTACGCACGAACCCCAAACACTGCTATCAACACAAGAAGCTGATTAACATCAAGGGCAGTTATAAATGTGTGGGCTGCATGACATGTAATGGTTTGATTTCAACAAAAATTTCATCACCCCCACACCAACACTGTCTACACCATTAGACATGAAATCACTTGCACCACCACACATGTGGTGTACTTATTGGTGTGTCCATGCTCTATGTTCTACGTTGGAAAGACGAAAGGCAACCTCAGGGAGCGGATGTCCAATCACAGGCTGGCCATTCACCAGGCGTTACAAAAGGGCTTGTCAGATCAACCAGTGGCACGGCACTGTGCTGAAAAATAAAATTTATGCTTACCTGATAAATTTATTTATTTCTTGACACGGTGAGTCCACGGATCATCATTAATTACTGTTGGGAATATCACTCCTGGCCAGCAGGAGGAGGCAAAGAGCACCACAGCAGAGCTGTTAAATATCACTCCCCTACCCACAATCCCCCAGTCATTCGACCAAAGGGAAAGGAGAGAAAGGAAGTAACTCAAGGTGCAGAGGTGCCTGAGGTTTACATAAAAAGAAACTGTCTGAATACAGGGCGGGCCGTGGATTCACCGTGTCAAGAAATAAATACATTTATCATGTAAGCATAACGTTTTTTGTTTTTTTTTCTAATGACACGGTGAGTCCACGGATCATCATCAATTACTGTTGATAAGAGGACACAGATGATAAGGGAGGGACAAGACAGGAACCTAAACAGAAGGCACCACTGCTTGAAAAACCTTTCTCCCAAAAGAAGCCTCAGCCGAGGCAAAAGTATCAAATTTATCGAATTTGGAAAAAGTGTGCAAAGATGACCAAGTTGCAGCCTTGCAAATCTGTTCCACAGAAGCTTCATTTTTGAAGGCCCGGGAAGAAGAAACAGCCCTTGTGGAATGAGCTGTGATTTTCTCAGTAGGTTGCTGTCCAGCAGTCTCATAAGCCAAGCGAATAACGCTCTTCAGCCAAAGGGAAAGTGAAGTAGCCGTAGCTTTCTGACCCTTGCGTTTCCCAGAAAAGCAAACAAACAATGCAGAAGACTGACGAAAGTCCTTAGTTGTCTGCAAATAAAATTTTAGTGCTCGCACAACATCCAGATTATGCAACAAGCATTCTTTGTGAGAAGAAGGATTAGGAGACAAAGAAGGTACAACAATTTCCTGATTAATATTCTTGACCAAAACAACCTTGGGCAGGAACCCAAACTTAGTAAGCAGAACCCCCTTATCAGCGTGAAATATAAGATAAGGGGAATCACACTGTAAAGCAGAGAGTTCAGAAACTCTCAGAGCAGAGGAAATAGCAACAAGAAACAAAACTTTCCAAGATAACATCTTAATATCTAAAGAATGCATAGGCTAAAACTTTAAGAACAAGGTTAAGACTCCATGGATGAGTAACAGGTTTAAACACAGGTCGAATTTTAACCAAGGCCTGACAAAACAATTGCCCGTCTGGCATATCCGCCAAGCGTTTATGTAACAAAATAGACAATGTCGAAATCTGACCCTACCCTTTAGAGTATTTGCAGACAAACCCTTCTCCAGACCATCCTGGAGAAAGGACAAAATCCTAGGAATCCTTACTCTACTCCAAGAGTATCCTTTGGATTCACACCAATACAAGTATTTACGCCAGATCTTATGGTAAATCTTGCGAGTCACAGGCTTACGAGCCTGAATCAAGGTCTCAATGAACTAAGCGTTCAATCGCCAAGCAGTCAGTTTCAGAGAAACGAGATTTGGATGAAGGAAGGGACCCTGAAGTAGAAGGTCCTTCCTCAGAGGCAGTCTCCAAGGTTGAAAGGATGACATCTCCACTAGGTCTGCATACCATATCCTGCAACACCACACCGGGGCTATGAGATTTACAGATGCCCTCTCCTGCTTGATTCGAGCAATGACTCTTGGAAGGAGAGCGAACGGAGGAAACAGGTATGCTAGACTGAAGTTCCAAGGAACTGCCAGAGCATCGATCAGAAATGCCTGTGGATCTCTTGACCTCGAGCCGTATCTCGGCTCCGAGTTCCCACCTGGTGGTTGATGTAGGCCACCGAGATTATGTTGTCCGACTGGAATCTGATAAACTGGGCTAAGGCTAACGGAGGCCAGGCCAGAAGAGCATTGAAGATTGCTCTCAGCTCCAAGATGTTTATGGACAGGACTGACTCCTCCTGGGTCCATAAGCCCTGAGCCTTCAACAAGCCCCATACTGCTCCCCAACCTAGAAGGCTGGCATCCGTGGTCACAATCACCCAGGAGGGTCTGCGGAAGCAAGTACCCTGGGAGAGATGATCCTGAGAAAGTCACCACGGAAGAAAGTCTATTGACGCCTGATCTAGATCTACATGCAGAGACAGGTCTATATAGTCCCCATTCCATTGTCTGAGCATGCATAACTGCAGAGGTCTGAGATGGAACCGAGCAAACGGAACGATGTCGATGGAAGCCACCATCAGAACGATTACCTCCATACAATGAGCTATTGACAGCCGTGGAGAGGACTGAAGGGCAAGACAAGAGTTGAAAAACTTTCTTTTTCTGACTTCCGTCAGAAATTTTTTCGTTAACAGGGAGTCTATTATGGTCCCCAAAAATACGACCCTTGTAGCTGGAACCAGAGAACTTTTTTTCCCGATTCACCTTCCATCCGTGGGATAAAAGAAAGACAACAAGATCTCCGTATGAGATTCTGCTTGTTGAAAAGATGACGCCTGAACAAGAATGTCGTCCAGATAAGGTGCCACTGCAATGCTCCGAGATCGAAGCACAGCTAAAAGAGCTCCCAGAACCTTTGAAAAAATTCTGGAAACTGTGGCAAGGCCGAATGGAAGGGCCACAAACTGGAAATGATTGTCCCAAAAGGCGAATCTCAGAAACTTGTGATGGTCCCTGTGAATGACTGTATGCATCCTTTAGGTCTATGGTTGTCATGAACTGACCCTCTTGTACCAAGGGAAGAATGGAGAGTATAGTCTCCATCTTGAAGGATGGCACTCTGAGAAACTTGTTTAAACATTTTAGATATAGGATTGGTCGAAAAGTTCTCTCCTTTTTGGGAACTACGAACAGATTTGAGTAAAATCACAGACCCCTTTCCTGAAAGGGAACTGGAACTATTACCCCCAGGGCAGCAAGGTCCTTGACACAATGTAATAACGCCTCTCTTTATCTGGTCTACAGATAATCTGGAGAGGAGAAACCTGCGTCTGGGAGGAAAAGATTTGAAGTATATTTTGTGTCCCTGGGAGACAATATCCACCAGCCAGGGATCCGGCACATCTCTTATCCAAGCCTGGGAAAAAAGAGTCTGCCCCCTACAAGATCCGTTTCCGGATCGGGTGCCAACACTTTATGCTGACTTGGAATCAGCTGAAGGTTTTTTAGATGGATTTCCCTTATTCCAGGACTGGCTGGGCTTCCAGGAAGACTTGGCTTGAACTTGCTTGAAGGAAGGGGAGGAAGACATGCCTTTAAAGTTATAAAAGGAACGAAAATTACTCTGATGTCCCTTCTGCTTACTCTTTTTATCTTGAGGAAGAAAAAAAACCTTCCATCCAGTAATATCTAGAGATAATTTCTGTGCTTTTTGCCTCCTCCTGCTGGCAAGGAGTGATATTCCCAACAGTAATTGATGATGATTCGTGGAATCACTGTGTCATTAGAAAGAAAAAGGCACTCTGTGGCCTCGATCAGATATACTCTGATCGACCACATACCTAAACCAGACCGAGGAGGGGACCGGGATAAACTCCTACTTACCAGAAAAGCACAATGGATCTACCGGTTGGGTACCATTTCCCCAGGAGGTTTAAACTCTGTACCAGACTTCAAAGGGTTAATATGATCTGACACATACCTGATATGCAAATCTATGGGGTGGAGCTGTATGGTATATGTGTGCCGGCAACATCCTGGGATGCTGTTGGCTCACTATATGTTCCATGAGAGAACGCTAATCCAGTGGATGGTATCTGCTGGTGGGGATCTCATGAGTGCCCACCTATCCCATAGTATAATGTTACCATCATTACAGATAATACCACTATTTCTGAAGTCTGGGAGGTACAGAAGATTTTTTTCCACACATGATGTGGATGCCACTCATGGGACAATATAAGATCACTAGAAGGGAGGATTTCAGTTGAAAATCCATTATGTGCCTTTCAATTGATATACCTGTATAAGAGGAGATGCAGTGCTACCTGTTCATGTGGTTCTGTTATGTAGTTTACATAGGTTTCTGGGTTATAAGTTGATACTGATAACAGGATGCAACATGAGCACTAGAGCTCCAATATTGTGGTTTCATATATATAATAATACTGCATCACAATATTGCACCTGTGCTTTATAATGTTTTTTTTATGTTACTCTCCTGATTGTCTTGTTTCCTCAGTGCAATCAAGCCAAACACCAATGTCTAACATAATAGGCAGGATGTCACCCCTTGGGGACGTGAGTTGTACTCTTGAGATATTTTTAATTTTTTTAAATATTATTTTATTTCTATATTTATTTTTATGTTTAGGATCATTCTCAGTACAGCAATACTTACACTGTATGTAGTATAGCCACTAGGTGTATCTTGCTGTGATAGTTACACCAACACTTAAATGATAACTGCACTGTACATTGTCACTGCACCTACAGTGGTTTCAGTGTTTGCTACTGCTGGTAATTATTTCACTAGTTTAAGTTTATTAATGTATGCAGTTTGTTGTTTTTTCACTTAGTTGGAGATAGTTATTTGTAATATTTAGTTACACCACTCGGCGAAACCGGAAGTGATGTCACTTTAACTTCCGTTTTGCATCACAGATGTTTTTCTGCTTGTCACTAGTTAGGTACTTGATTATATGCTAAGGAAGGCTTACTAGATGGATGACACTACACTTGGGTATGGTATGTGATAATTAAATGTTAATATATGTTAAAATACGTTCCTGTTGAAAACCGGATGTGGAAATATTGTTTCGGCTGGGTGGAACGCACAGGGGTATATGAGAGCTTTGTTTGTCTCTATATATTGTGGGATTGTGCACCATATATGTTCACTTTTTGATCGGATGAAAGGAATATTATATTCCTGAAACGTCATCTAATAAAGTTGACCTTTTTGTTTGAAAATCCTGAGAGTGCATTTTTTTACTGGAACTATATATATATATATATATATATATATATATATATATATATATATATATAGTATATATATCTGTTGATAGTCCAATCTCCCGGTTAGATCTAATCCCTGCTGATAAAGACTGCTTCTTGCAGACAGACCGCTGCAATGTCTAAAATAAGTGTTTCAGACACTTGCAAAATCCACCTGGCACCATGCATTAAAAAAAGATGATGAGCGCCTGTTTATCTGGTGACCTTTGTGTAAGCCAGTCAGAGGCCACATGTAAATAAATTCATGCAGTGATGTAAACAATCACACCGTAGCACAGATTGAAACATTGTATGCACGCTGTACTTCCATTTTCTAGGGGTGAGAATATGGTAAAAAAACACAAACTGAAGTTGTTCTATGTAAAGCAGACAATATAACAGTCATTTTTTATTATGCTGAATTAAACATTTTCTGAGGGGTTAGATTTTGGGTTAATGTCTCTTTAAAATAATTTATATCTCAGATATATTTCTGTATATTAGATGCAATTTTCATTTAACACTAAAGAATCATTAGCAGGATCCATATTTTATAACTTTGAGTATGTTTATTTCTAAGCCACACATTTTTTTAAAAATGCAGTACAAAAAAGTACTCAAATATTTAGATACCCACCAAAAAGAGATTCTCACACACGATGTCAGAACAGCCTGGAATGTCACAACCATTACTTGAGGCTGATTTTATACAAAATAAGGGCTGAGGGTAAAAAGATTCCAGACTGCTTCAGATATATCTCTTCAAGTTGAAACTCTCTTAATACTTAAAGATGTTTTGTGAAATGTTTTGATGTCCTACCTATGTTTAATACTTACTACAAAACATTTATATTATAGTATTACTTTTTATTCTATATAACAAAAAGTATGCAACCAATCACACAGACATCAAATGAAATGAGTAAGCCATGTTTTTATTCTTACACACTACATTACTGCTGCTAAATAATTAGGAAATATTGACCCACAATATGAGTAAATAACCATTTAGCATACTCACAATCCATAGATTTGAGGAGCAATTTCAAGTCTGTTCAGATGCATGTAGAGCTCAATATCATGTTTCTTAAGCAACTGATCTTGAATGTAGTTCACTTTAGATACAATAGCTATTGAAGGTCCAATATCCTGTGGTCTGGCAAAAGGCATAGTAGACATCATAGCATCTTTTTCCTACAGAAATGAAAGGGGAAAAAAAAAGGAGTTTGATATTAAAGGCAAAAACAAAGTAATACTTAATAATTTCACTCAAAAATAGATTTATACGTAACAGTAAATCAATACATTTATTTATTCACACTCATTTTGGAACTATATACAATAACGGAGAGTATCAAGCGGAGCAGATAGAAACTTCTCTGAGGGTGTAGCGCTACATAAATATCTCATGCTTGAGTTGTTTAATAATTATGCTTTAAAAAAAAAAGGAAGGAACATATAGTTTCATCCAAAAAGCAAAGGTGGGGAGGGGCAACAGACCAGACACAAACACAATAATTAATAGTACAAAGTAGGATGGTCTTTCATATAGTCCTATTATGAGTGTACACACATTTATTAAGTGGTAAGTATGATGTTTTCTCTTATTATCACATAACTATATTCATTATTGGTGGGTCAGTAGCAAAGCTGGTTCATATGAAGGAAAAGGACAGGAACACAACACATTTGTTAATCTGGACACTGATGTTTTAACTTTAGGAATATCTTCAGCCATTTTAGAGATTCAACACAGAGAACAATATAAAATGATTTAAAAAGCTGATTAAGGTAATTTTCCTTTCACTCCTAAACTACTAATACTGTTTGAGGAGAATTCTCCATCTGAGGAAGTATACATGGTAAACTAGAATTCATGAATTTATATACTTTCTTGAAGATATCTATGAAACATATTTAGACGTCCTGTCAGAACCCTGTTATAAGCTTAGATGGTACTTTCTATAAGGGTGAGTGCAAAGCTAAAAACAGGATTGTCCTTACAGACCTGCCTACAGGAGTAAAGAAGGGACAAAAACACAAAGAGAAACCTCTACATTTTTTATTAGCGGCTTTAGCTGAAGTAAAAGCAGCAGAACAGGCATCATAAAGTGTACAATATATGCAGAATGTCTAGACATCTCACTGCAGCAAATGATTTATTATCGTTTAAAAGGGTAACAGGATTACCAGGACCCTCAAAAGATAATAAAGGGACACATATAATTCTTCTTCCTAACCAAAAAGCAATGTAGCAATAACAGAAGTCTACTTGCTTGAAACAGGAATAGGCAACAATGGAGGCAAGAACAACAAGGTTAAAAAAGCGTTGATGCAGATACACTAATATGTCTGATTTGACAACAAAAGGCAATGTGAAAACCCACAAATGGCATATAATGATATCATCATGTATGAAGATGTCATATGCAGGTAGAACTGTTTAAAACTTGCATTATTAAACGTTTAAAGGGAGAGCAACATTCATTTGTTGGAATAACATGAAATTTAGGCAACAAACTAGAAAGAAGTGAATGTGGAAAAGTTGTGGCATGAATACAGATTACATAATAACATAGCAGATGAGGTTGAAAGAAGACAATCCATCCATCAACATCAACCTACATAGATTCTATTTGATTTACAATAAAGAAGTTGCCAATTGAGCTTAGATTAATACATTTGGAAAGCGACCCACTTAACACAAGCACAATCATATACTTTATTTCTGCTTTTATCCATTAATGTATCTAAGACATTTTTAAATGTATCTAAGGTATTTGCATTGCTACCTCCTTAGGCAAGGAAATCTGCAATTTGATTGCTCTTACAGTTAAAACAATGTTATCTCCACTCCTTTAGCCTTAAAGAAACATTATACACTAGTTGTGTCTTTGCATACATGTTTTGTAGATTATTCATTTATATAGCCCATGCATTTTTTTTTAAAAATGGATAATTTTGATTATTTTTAAATAACATTGCTCTGATTTTCAGACTCCTAACCAAGCCCCAAAGTTTTAGGAGAATACCAACGTATAACTACTCTAGCTTGCTTCTGTTTGTGTCAAGGGTCTTTTCATATGCAAAGAAAGGGGGAGGTGAGGAGTGTCTGATATTTACCACTTGCAGTGGGTGTTCCCGTAACCTTTTAAACAGAGCTAAACTGGGAGCTTCTTCGTTTTATACTGGATTTTTAGATCAATATCTGTGCATATTATTCTTTATAATAGTGTCTATTACATGCAGTTATATGAAAATTGGTGTATACTGTCCCTTTAAAGCTAAATTGCATGGAATAAACAAAGCTTCCGCCAGCTCTGTATGTGGGCCATCAATATATTTGTATAAAGTAATATCACCTCTCAAGCAGCTTTATTCTGGAGTAGACAGCCCCAATTTTGCTAATTACTCTATGTATCTTATTAGTTGTGAGTGGCCCTTCTCTAAATATTTTCTAATTCTAATTCTGCAATGTTCTTTTTTAAATTGTTCCCCAGAGCTTCACTCCATGCTCAAATTGAGATCACATCAAGGATTTAAATAGTTGCAGCATTATGTTTCCTCCCTTGCATCTATGCCTCTTTTAATACAAAGCTACTCCCTTGCACACTCATTGTAGTTTATTTATCAGTATTAAATCTCATCTGTCATTTCCCAGCCCATTCTTCCAATATTTGTCAATCGCCTTGCAAAGCAATTAACCCATAAAAGGAACACATAGCCTGATTCCCAAGGCGTAAAGAAGGAATGGATCATCTGGATAACCACAGGGTACAGTTGAAGCTGAAGGATCCCTAAAATATCCTATCTGCTCCTGCATGCTCATACTGCATGACTGATAGTGACATGTATGTGGTACCCCAAGAATGATACTTTCAAAGGGTGCTTCTATGTTGAGACTATCTGCAAGGCCTTAGACAAGATTGTAAACAATGATTGGGGGTATATAAAGTAAAAGAAAACAGGCGAGGCAGGGCAAGCAGGCTCAAAATTTAAAACAACGTTTATTGCCAAAAACAATGTATGGATAAAAAGCATGCATACTTCAGTGCAAAAATAATAATCAGAGTGAGCTAGGAGAGCAGAGGTCTAACATGTTTCAGCTCCTGCCTTACTCATAGACCATACTGCCTCTAGCTCACAGCCCTCTTAAATTAGAAAATCACTCTGACGTAATCAGCAACATAGAAGTTTTTAACCATTGCTAATCCAGGACAAAAGGAATAAAGGACACAATGCCTGTAGTCAAAAAAGTATATTACTTATTAATAATAAAGAGTGTGTTGCTGATTAATGTTATCTGTGCTACTTAAGTTACAAATATAGAAAAAGAATGTAACATGACAAATAGACTAAAGAATATATAATTCAGATAATTATGGCAAATACCTATTTTAAGGCTAAGGAGTCTAAGTAACACATATATCGCCTTAATTTCAAATGCCACAAATAAGAAAATATTCTAACAAGATTATTATTGTAAGGTACTGGGGCATATTATGGTTTATAATGATACATTTTCAACCATAACTGAGTATACATATGCACCTTCTAAACCATTCTTCTGGAAAAAATATGTGTGGCTTATATTGATTCACTGTGTTAAACCTTAATAGGATATTATTGCTTACATGTACAATGACTTCTTGTTAGAATATTTTCTTATTTGTGGCATTCACTGAAGGCAATTGCATTGTGGTTTAAAGGGGCATTAATCACTAAATACCTTTTATAAGCAAATTATTGATGTTATTTCCCGTCTCTCTCTACTCATGGGCCACGTTGTTGAAATCTAGTTTCCAAAATGGCGGCACCCATAATTAGAGGGAGGTGCATAAAAAGCATTATTGCTTAAAGGGACAGTAAAATAAAAAACAGAATTTATGCTTACCTGATAAATTACTTTCTCCAACGGTGTGTCCGGTCCACGGCGTCATCCATAACTTGTGGGAATATTCTCTTCCCCAACAGGAAATGGCAAAGAGCACAGCAAAAGCTGTCCATATAGTCCCTCCCAGGCTCCGCCCCCACCAGTCATTCGACCGACGGTTAAGAGAGAAAAAGGAGAAACTATAGGGTGCCGTGGTGACTGTAGTGTATGGAGAAAGAAATTTTTCAAACCTGATTAAAAAACCAGGGCGGGCCATGGACCGGACACACCGTTGGAGAAAGTAATTTATCAGGTAAGCATAAATTCTGTTTTCTCCAACATTGGTGTGTCATCCATAACTTGTGGGAACCAATACCAAAGCTTTAGGACACGGATGAAGGGAGGGAGCAAATCAGGTTACCTAAACAGAAGGCACCACGGCTTGCAAAACCTTTCTCCCAAAAATAGCCTCCGAGGAAGCAAAAGTATCAAATTTGTAGAATTTGGCAAAAGTGTGCAGAGAAGACCAAGTCGCTGCCTTACATATCTGATCAACAGAAGCCTTGTTCTTGAAGGCCCATGTGGAAGCCACAGCCCTAGTAGAGTGAGCTGTGATTAGTTCAGGAGGCTGCCGTCCGGCAGTCTCGTAAGCCAATCGGATGATGCTTTTCAGCCAGAAGGAAAGAGAGGTAGCAGAAGCCTTTTGACCTCTCCTGTTGCCAGAATAAACGACAAACAGAGAAGAAGTTTGTCTAAAATCCTTTGTTGCTTCTAAATAGAACTTTAAAGTACGGACTACATCTAAATTGTGTAACAAACGTTCCTTCTTTGAAACTGGATTCGGACACAAAGAAGGAACAACTATTTCCTGGTTAATATTCTTGTTGGAAACAACTTTTGGAAGAAAACCAGGCTTGGTACGCAAAACAACCTTATCTGAATGGAACACCAGATAGGGTGGGTCACACTGCAAAGCAGATAATTCAGAAACTCTTCTAGCAGAAGAAATAGCAACCAAAAACAGAACTTTCCAAGATAACAACTTGATATCTATGGAATGTAAGGGTTCAAACGGAACCCCTTGAAGAACTGAAAGAACTAAATTTAGACTCCAGGGAGGAGTCAAAGGTCTGTAAACAGGCTTGATCCTAACCAAAGCCTGTACAAAAGCTTGAACATCTGGCACAGCTGCCAGTCGTTTGTGTAACAAGACAGATAGAGCAGAAATCTGTCCTTTTAGAGAACTCGCTGACAATCCCTTATCCAAACCTTCTTGGAGAAAGGAGAGGATCCTGGGAATTTTAATCTTACCCCATGAGAATCCATTGGATTCACACCAACAGATATATCTTTTCTTTTTCTGGCTTGGACCAAAGTATCTATCACTGAATCCGAAAACCCGCGCTTGGATAAAATCAAGCGTTCAATTTCCAAGCAGTCAGCTGGAGAGAAACTAGATTTGGATGTTCGAATGGACCTTGCACTAGAAGATCCTGTCTCAAAGGTAGCTTCCATGGTGGAGCCGATGACATATTCACCAGGTCTGCATACCAAGTCCTGCGTGGCCACGCAGGGGCTATCAGAATCACCGAGGCCTTCTCCTGTTTGATCCTGGCTACCAGCCTGGGAAGGAGAGGGAACGGTGGAAACGCATAAGCTAGGTTGAAGGACCAAGGCGCCACTAATGCATCCACTAGAGTCGCCTTGGGATCCCTGGATCTGGACCCGTAGCAAGGAACCTTGAAGTTCTGACGAGACGCCATCAGATCCATGTCTGGAATGCCCCACAATTGGGTCAACTGGGCAAATACCTCCGGGTGAAGTTCCCACTCCCCCGGATGGAAAGTCTGACGACTCAGATAATCCGTCTCCCAGTTGTCTACTCCTGGGATGTGGATTGCATATAGGTGGCAGGAGTGATCCTCCGCCCATTTGATGATTTTGGACACCTCTCTCATCGCCAAGGAACTCCTTGTTCCCCCCTGATGGTTGATGTAAGCAACAGTCGTCATGTTGTCTGACTGGTATCTTATGAATCTGGCCTTCGCTAGTTGAGGCCAAGCCCGGAGAGCATTGAATATCGCTCTCAGTTCCAGAATGTTTATCGGGAGAAGAGACTCTTCCCGAGACCATAGACCCTGAGCTTTCAGGGAGTCCCAGACCGCGCCCCAGCCTAATAGACTGGCGTCGGTCGTGACGATGACCCACTCTGGTCTGTGGAAGCTCATTCCCTGGGACAGGTGATCCTGGGTCAGCCACCAACGGAGTGAGTCTCTGGTCATCTGATCTACAAGTCTGTATAGTCCCCATTCCACTGCTTGAGCATGCACAGTTGTAATGGTCTTAGATGAATTCGAGCAAAAGGAACTATGTCCATTGCTGCAACCATCAACCCTACTACTTCCATGCACTGAGCTATGGAAGGCTGCAGAAAAGAGTGAAGAACTTGACAAGCGTTTAGAAGCTTTGACTTTCTGACATCTGTTAGGAAAATCTTCATTTCTAAAGAATCTATTATTGTTCCCAAGAAGGGAACTCTTGTCGACGGAGACAGGGAACTCTTTTCTACGTTCACCTTCCACCCGTGAGATCTGAGAAAGGCTAGAACAATGTCTGTATGAGCCTTTGCTTTGGAAAGAGACAACGCTTGGATTAGGATGTCGTCCAGGTAAGGTGCCACTGCAATACCCCTTGGTCTTAGAACCGCTAGAAGGGACCCGAGCACCTTTGTGAAAATCCTTGGAGCAGTGGCTAGCCCGAATGGAAGAGCCACGAACTGGTAATGCTTGTCCAGAAAGGCGAACCTTGGGAGCTGATAATGATCTTTGTGGATAGGAATATGTAGATACGCATCCTTTAAATCCACGGTAGTCATAAATTGATTCTCCTGGATTGTAGGTAAAATCGTTCGAATGGTTTCCATTTTAAACGATGGAACTCTGAGAAATTTGTTTAGAATTTTTAAATCCAGAATTGGTCTGAAAGTTCCCTCCTTCTTGGGAACTACAAACAGATTTGAGTAAAACCCCTGACCTTGTTCCACCGTTGGAACTGGGTGTATCACTCCCATCTTTAAGAGGTCTTCTACACAATGTAAGAATGCCTGTCTCTTTATTTGGTTTGAAGATAAGCGAGACATGTGGAACCTTCCCCTTGGGGGTAGTTCCTTGAATTCTAGAAGATAACCCTGAGAGACTATTTCTAGTGCCCAGGGATCCTGAACATCTCTTGCCCAAGCCTGAGCGAAGAGAGAGAGTCTGCCCCCTACTAGATCTGGTCCCGGATCGGGGGCTACCCCTTCATGCTGTCTTGGTAGCAGCAGCAGGCTTCTTGGCCTGTTTACCCTTGTTCCAGCCTTGCATCGGTTTCCAAGCTGGTTTAGTCTGGGAAACGTTACCCTCTTGTCTAGAGGCTGCAGAGTTGGAGGCCGGTCCGTTCCTGAAATTGCGAAAGGAACGAAAATTAGACTTATTCTTAGCCTTGAAAGGCCTATCTTGTGGGAGGGCATGGCCCTTACCCCCAGTGATGTCTGAAATAATTTCTTTCAATTCTGGCCCAAAAAGGGTCTTACCTTTGAAAGGGATATTAAGCAATTTTGTCTTGGAAGATATATCCGCCGACCAAGACTTTAGCCAGAGCGCTCTGTGCGCCACAATTGCAAACCCTGAGTTTTTCGCCGCTAATCTCGCTAACTGCAGAGCGGCATCTAAAATAAAGGAATTAGCTAACTTAAGTGCGTGAATTCTGTCCATGACTTCCTCATACGGAGTCTCCCTACTGAGCGACTTTTCCAGTTCCTCGAACCAGAACCACGCCGCTGTAGTGACAGGAATAATACACAAAATAGGTTGAAGGAGGTAACCTTGCTGTACAAAAATCTTTTTAAGCAAACCCTCCAATCTTTTATCCATAGGATCTTTGAAAGCACAATTGTCCTCAATAGGAATGGTCATGCGTTTGGCTAGTGTAGAAACCGCCCCCTCGACCTTAGGGACTGTTTGCCATAAGTCCTTTCTAGGGTCGACCATAGGGAATAATTTCTTAAATATAGGAGGAGGGACAAAAGGTATGCCTGGCTTCTCCCACTCCTTATTCACTATGTCCGCCACCCGTTTGGGTATTGGAAAAGCATCAGGGTGCACCGGGACCTCAAGGAACTTGTCCATCTTGCACAATTTTTCTGGGATGACCAGATTGTCACAATCATCCAGAGTAGATAGCACCTCTTTAAGCAATGCGCGGAGATGCTCTAATTTAAATTTAAATGTCACAACATCAGGTTCTGCCTGCTGAGAAATTCTTCCTGTATCAGAAATTTCCCGGTCTGACAAAACCTCCCTCATTGCCACTTCAGATTGGTGTGAGGGTATGACAGAAAAATTATCATCAGCGCCCTCCTGCTCTACAGTGTTTAAAACAGAGCAATCACGCTTTCTCTGAAATGCTGGCATTTTGGATAAAATATTTGCTATGGAGTTATCCATCACTGCCGTCAATTGTTGCATAGTAACAAGCATTGGCGCGCTAGAAGTACTAGGGGTCTCCTGCGTGGGCAAAACTGGTGTAGACACAGAAGGAGATGATGTAGAACTATGTCTACTTCCTTCATCTGAGGAATCATCTTGGGCAACTTTACTATTTGTGACAATACTGTCCTTACTTTGTTTGGACGCTATGGCACAATTATCACACATATTAGAAGGGGGAGTCACATTGGCTTCCATACATACAGAACATGATCTATCTGAAGGCACAGACATGTTAAACAGGCTTAAACTGGTTAATAAAGCACAAAAACCGTTTTAAAACAAAACCGTTACTGTCTCTTTAAATGTTAAACAGGGCACACTTTATTACTGAATATGTGAAAAACTATGAAGGAATTATCCAATCTTTACCAAATTTTCACCACATTGTCTTAAAGCATTCAAAGTATTGCACCGGAGCCGTTTACTATTTTAACCCCCTTACAGTCCCAGCCCCAGCCTTTGCTGCGACTTCACCAATCCCAGGGGGGTATACGATACCAAATGAAGCCTTCTAGGAACCTTTTCAGTTAATTCCAGACCCACACACATGCAGCAGCATGTACTGTTCTCAAAAGTAACTGCGCAGTAATGGCGCGAAAATGAGGCTCTGCCTACTACAGAGAAAGGCCCTTCCTGACTGGCAAGGTGTCTAAACAAGTGCCTGGCGTAAAAAACGTTCCTCAAAGTTATAAAAGTGTGAAATTCAACTTCAAACTGCATATAATACCTAAATAAAGCAATCGATTTAGCCCATAAAAGTGTCTACTAGTTTATAGCCCATATTAAGCACTTTATTCTGTTTGAGTCTAAGAAAATGGCTTACCGATCCCCATGAGGGAAAAATGACAGCCTTCCAGCATTACACAGTCTTGTTAGAATAATGGCTAGTCATACCTTAAGCAGAAAAGTCTGCAAACTGTTCCCCCCCAACTGAAGTTCTCTCAGCTCAACAGTCCTGTGTGGGAACAGCAATCGATTTTAGTTACTGCTGCTAAAATCATACTCCTCTTATAAACAGAACTCTTCATCTCTTTCTGTTTTAGAGTAAATAGTACATACCAGCACTATTTTAAAATAACAAACTCTTGATAGAAGAATAAAAAACTACAATTAAACACCACATACTCTTCACCATCTCCGTGGAGATGCTACTTGTTAGAGCGGCAAAGAGAATGACTGGTGGGGGTGGAGCCTGGGAGGGACTATATGGACAGCTTTTGCTGTGCTCTTTGCCATTTCCTGTTGGGGAAGAGAATATTCCCACAAGTTATGGATGACGCTGTGGACCGGACACACCAATGTTGGAGAAATTTAAATTTTCATGACTCAGATGCAATTTTAATAAACTTTCCTATTTGCTTCAATTATCTAATTTGATTTGTTCCTTTTGAATCCTTTCTTGAAAAGAATATAATTTTTTAAAAGGTTTTATACTGAATTTTTAGATCAGTATCTGTGCATATTTTTACTTATAGTAGTGTCTATTACATGCAGTAAAAAATGGTGTATGCTGTCCCTTTAAATGTTTCATGATAGTGCCATTTGTGAGTTTTACAAAAAGATCCTCAAGGGTAGTTCAATAGAAAAATAAAGTAAACTTATTACCTTTTGTGAATCCTGTTCAAAAGTAGAAAACCATGGCTCTGCACTTCCCATGAGGTTTGAAAACAAAGCACTATACAAATAAAAAAAAAAGAAGTATTTATTACAAAATGTAGGGTTAATAAAGAAGTATTGGAAATATTTATAAATGAAAAAAACACACTTACTAAGCATCATGTTCTAGGAAAGCAGGATTTAATAGCACCTTCATTTCTTCTCTAAAGAAAAAAAAAGATGTAAAATGAATTATTTTGTCATTTATGACTGCTGTAAAATGAATAAATTACTACTCCCTCACTATCGATAACAAATATTAATGAAATTATTATATATATATATATATATATATATATATATATATATATATATATATATATATATATATCATAATTAATGTAAGAACTTACCTGATAAATGTATTTCTTTCATAGTTGCAAGAGTCCATGAGCTAGTGACGTATGGGGATATACATTCCTACCAGGAGGGGCAAAGTTTCTCAAACCTCAAAATGCCTATAAATACACCTCCCATCTCACTCATACCTCAGTTTAACGTATAGCCAAGAAGTGAGGTGTATAAAAAGGAGTAAAAAGCATACAAAAAGAGGAACTGGAAAAAATAATGTGCTTTATACAAAAAAATCATAACCACAAAAAATAGGGTGGGTCTCATGGACTCTTGCCACTATGAAAGAAATGAATGTATCAGGTAAGTTCTTACATAAATTATGTCTTCTTTCATGTAAGTGGCAAGAGTTCATGAGCTAGTGACATATGGGATATAATACCCAAGATGTGGAAGTCCACGAGTCACTAGAGAGGGAGGGATAAAATAAAAACAGCTATTTCCGATGAGAAATTAAATCCCAAAAAATAATTAAGTTTTCTTTAAAAATTAAAAAAAAACTCAAATCCAAGGCATTAGAATCAAGCTGAGACAACTGCCTGAAGAACCTTTCTACCAAAGGCTGCTTCCGAAGAAGCAAACACATAAAAATGGTAAAAATTGGACTTCCGGTGGGCGGGCACTGGCAACGGACGCATCTGTGAGAGCTCCGCTGTCGGCTCCTAGTATTAGGCAGCAATTTCCACCAAAAGTAGCCCATTAAGCCTATATCCTTGGCAGAGTGACCCTAACCTCTGTCCGGACACGCAGCGGCAGGGAGATTTTCTAACTTCTCCCCCACCGGAGCGCGGACAAGCAAAGAGCAGTAACGGAGGAACAGCAGCCAGAACGGCTCGGCTACCGCTGGAATTAACTCCACTCCTCTGCAGGTAGCTAAATGAAATAGCCAAAAAGGCACGGGAGAGAAATCAGCAGCTGTAAGGCTGCGGTAGGAACTAACTTACAGAGGTTAGTAGTGGCGGCCATTTTCCCTGCACGCAGCAAAACTTTTCCTCTTAGTGACGCATCAGCCTGTCACTGCAAAGTATACACAGCACCATAATAACAGGCTCCTGAGAGGAGGGGAGAAGTGATAGCCCCTTCAGTGTAATTAGTGTGGTGGGAAACTGTCTTAAGACTGCACAGAACCAAACGTTATCGGGACAACCCCTCACATACACGCAGGTGAAGCAACATAACACAACTTCTGTGGGGAACAAGGGAGACAAGACTTTTATTACAGGGCCTGCACCCACTAAAGGGCTGGAAGAATAGAAGGGAGGATCAGGCCCCCCTATGATCTAAATAAAGTGAGTGTCGCCATTATTTTTCTGACATCTTTTAGCCCCCGGTGGGCAGCAGGCGATATGAAGAGATAAACTCTGAGGGGCCCGCCCTGAAACCCCCCCCCAGAATTCTCCTAGGCTATCTATTGCCCTGACTTGATCCTTGCAAGCCATACAATCCTAAGAAGTGGTGCTGGTCCTAGTACTGGGACACCCTTTGTCTGTATGCAAAAGTATTACACTCCATATAATAAAAGAACTGATAACATGTCCAAGCAACGCCAGCATGAAAGACGGCAAAAAAGCCAAGCTGAAGTGCACGCACCGCTTGCGGCGGCGATGGAGCTTCCAGATCCTTTACCGCAAGACACCCACCCAATAGTTTCACAGCTGTCTGCTTTATTTCTACCAAAAATTGAGCAATTACAAACGGGACTAGACACCTTATCCTCAGACTTTAAGATCTTTTCTACACGTCTAAACACAGTTGAGCAAAAGGTAGCAGACACAGAGGTGCAGCAGAGGGAATCAGCACTAGACATCACGCAACTACAACGCCAAAATAAAGCTTTAATGTCTAAAATAGAGGATCTGGAAAACAGATCCCGGCGGAACAACATCCGTGTGGTGGGGTTATCTGAAATGGTTCCAGGTTCGGCCCTAATGGAATTTGCAGAGAAAGAACTCCCGAGACTTCTGGGTATGACCGAATCAGATATCCCATGTGTCGCAGAAAGGGCGCACCGCGTGGGTCCTCCACCACCCAACAATGGACAGAAAACCTTATCCAGACAACTGATGATCAAATATCTCAACTTCAAGGACAAAACCCTTATCCTTAAAGCCTACAGACAAACAAAGGAACTAGTTTATGAAGGATCCAGAATACACCTGTTTCAAGATTACTCGGCTGAAGTGGCAAAGAAGCGCAGAGAATTCTCTCCCTATTGTAGGGAACTTTTGGAAAAAGGAGAATCAGTGTCCCTCTTATACCCAGCAAGACTCAAGCTACAGACCCCTCAGGGTCCGAAATTTTTTGAATCCACCACGCAGCTGCGTGCTTTCATGGCATCACGACATCCATGCAGAATGGATCAAAATGAAGCAGATGGAATTGAGGAGGAAGAGGTCTCTTGAAGCCACAGCAACATTTTATGTGTAACATAAACTGTGAGGGATCCATGATCCTTCACTATAACTGTTGGAGTTTACTAAATCTTGTTTGCAGGGACATGATGGAGGAATGGAGGCTAAGGACATATCTGAAACATGATGTCTGTGGGCATAGCCCGGGACATCATCCCATATCCTTTTTTGCAATATTGGGGGGGGGGGAGGGGGGGTTCATCGTTCATTATTAGTTGCTTGTTATATTGTGTTATTGCATTAATTCTTTGCTCACTGGTACTGTATTATTGATCTGTTCTTTCCCCGGTCCATTTTTCTCTCAACTGGGTGATATTGTTTTCCCAAAATACGCATTGTAACCAGTTTCTGTCTGCTAGGAATTAATAACTGTTTTATCTTTCATAGCTGTTAGAGAGTCGACATAACTCAAACTTTGATTGTTCCTAAAGGGAGAAAACCCCAGGGTGTCAGAACCGTAAGTAGTGAAAGAGATCACACGCACAAACATTTTAAACTGGGTTCACAGGTGGCTTGGGGACAGTATATTGTAGTAGTATCTAATATAAGGGTCATCCCCTAAGGGCCCCCTCCTTGCACTAGCCTTGAAGATGGGACTACATATTATCTCATGGAACGTGGGAGGAATCACATCCCCATTGAAAAGAAAGGCTATTTTGAAATATCTGAAATCTAGAAAAGCAGACATAGCGATCCTCCAGGAAACCCATCTGAAACCCATAGAGCACCAAAAGTTGAAACAGGGATGGGTAGGTGAGGTCATCTACACTAAATATGAGAGCAGCAGAGCTAGGGGGGTAGCAATCCTCTTCCGCAAGAATCTAGAATACAACATAACCCACACAGTGTTAGATCCCCAGGGACGATACATTTTACTCAAGCTCACAGTTGACGAAACTCCAATACTCTTAGGCGGGGTCTATGGTCCCCACACACATAAACAAGCCTTCTGGAGTGAACTTAGAGTACAATTACTGAAAGTTGCAGATGTCCCAATAGTCCTAGGTGGGGATTATAATATTGCGCCACAGACCCCTGCTGACAGATTCCATAATCCACTACACCCACAGTTAGCTCGTAACACCAAACTCAATGCTAGGAGAGACACAAATCTACTTCGTAGGTTCCGAAATGCACTTCTCCTCACTGATATCTGGAGGGATAGAAACCCGGAGGTTAAGAGCTTTACATGTGCCACTCCGGCAAAAGACACTCTATCACGCATAGATTATTTTCTGATTTCTGGGTCCATGAACTCCAGGGTCAGGGACACGGGAATAGACAATCCAGTTCTCTCAGACCATGCCCCAATTACATTAAAGCTACAGCTAGGAGCAGCCAGACCTTTCAGTACCAGATGGTTATTCCCCAAGTATCTAATACATGATGACAACTTCAGGAAACACCTTATAGGGGAGTGGTTAGCGTACGCTGAAACGAATCAGGGACATAGGAACAACCCAGTATTGTTCTGGGAGGCAGCCAAGGCAGTGCTGAGAGGCTCTACGACGACTTATGTCATAAATTTCAAAAAGAAAAAGCAGGTCAGGGAAGAGTTGTTACTCAAGCAACTTTTGAATGCCAGAAATAGATACTTACGTAACCCTACGACAGAGAACAGACTCAAATATCACGACACCAAAGCGCACAGGGATACATACTTAACGCAAACCGTGGCATGGGATGCCACAAGATTACAGGCCAGGTACTACCGTTATGGCAATAAGACAGGAAAGATGCTGGCCAGACTGACCAAACTAAATAGAGGTAGTAACATAATACCGGCTATTAAACACAATGACATGGTTTATACTGACACAACAGGAATACAGAGGGCATTTACGCAATTCTATTCAAAATTGTACACCGCACATGAGGTAGACACAACCATTCGGGAAAATTTTTGGAGAGACATTCCTCTAGCCACTTTAACGGAGCCACAGCGACAAGCGCTAAGCGCAAACATAGCCCCAAGTGAAGTACTTACCTTTATAGGGAAACTTCCTCTGGACAAAGCCCCGGGTCCTGATGGCCTACCCGGGGAGTTTTATAAGATACTTGGGCAAGAAATAGCTGGTCCACTGACTAAGTTGTTTAATGGTATTCTACAAGGAGAAGCCTGCTTGTCACAGAGATTCACAGAAGCAAATATCAGTTTGATTCTCAAACCGGATAGAGACTGCTTGGCCCCGGAATCCTATCGTCCGATTACATTAATGAATTCGGACTATAAATTGTTCACGAAAATTCTAGCAGACAGGCTAGCAATAGTGCTCCCTAACCTCATTCATGAAAACCAGACGGGATTTGTGAAAGGCAGATCTTCGGTAATCAATGTGCGCACCTTACAGTTCCTGCTCACCCATTATTGGGATAGAGCAAGTAAAAATCGGGTACCGCAACAAGACGAAGCATGTGCACTGCTAGTAGACGCGGAAAAGGCCTTCGACAAGGTCCTATGGAGTCACTTGTTCTATACTCTGGAACGTTTTGGGATAAATGGGAACTTTGTGAGAGCCTTAAAAGCAATGTATGCTAGCCCCCAGGCTGCGATAGTGGTGAATGGAGTGCCATCCCAACCATTTGCCTTAAGTAGAGGTACGAGGCAGGGCTGCCCGCTCTCGCCTCTTTTGTTTGACCTGGCGTTAGAGCCTCTCGCAGTGAAAATCAGACATACTACACGAGGCCTCAAGTTAGGTGACAAGACATTACATTTGTCACTTTTTGCGGATGACATGGTGTTGTATATCCAAGACCCCAGACTTAACACCCCAATACTAATGGATATCATTAAAGACTTTGGCCTTATCTCTGGCTACAAAGTCAACACTGATAAAACGGAGCTAATATGGTTATCTTATGCCAACGATATACCAGACCTCCAATACGACTTTCGAGTAGCGGGGACTACCTTTAAATATCTAGGAGTCAAACTCTCGCGAGATCCGGCGAACTGGTACGAAATAAATTACGCGCCCCTGAAAAAAGGTGCCTCGGAACTGATTAAACACTGGATGGGGCTACCATTGACTGTTTCAGGTAGGATAGCTCTCATCAAAATGGTCCTATTTCCCAAGCTGCTCTACATAATGCAGATGTTGCCATTACTTATACACAAGAAGGACTTGCTCTATTGGAAGTCACTCTTTCTGTCTTTTACCTGGGCTAGGAAAAAACACAGAATTCACTCCAGTAGAATGATGAGCGCAGTTTCCTCGGGGGGTATGGCGGTCCCCAATGTTGAGCTCTATTGCTGGGCGGCACAGGCGAAATACGTCCTAGACTGGCTAACGGGAAATAGTCATTTCACAATCCCAGAACTAGAGCGGCAGGTGGTTCAGCCTTGGTCGCTCTCTGTTCTTCCACATCTTAAGGCTGATAAGCTAGACAAATCTCTGATACATTATCCCCTCATGTCACAGCCTTTACAGGCATGGAGAAAAATATGCAGCAAATTGAAATGTAGTCATGAAATATCAAAGTATTTACCCCTGCAGGGGAATCCACACTTCGTGCCAGGCATGACCACGCAGACATTCAAGACCTGGAAGTCTTTGGGACTAGACAGGGTGTCCAAGATGCTGGAGGGCACTGGGAAAACTATATGTACTTTCTCACAACTCCAAACGACTTACAATCTGCCACGTACGCACCACTTCGCCTACCTCCAGGCTAGGCATTACGTCTTGGAGTTGGTTAACTCAGAAGAGTTCCCTGAACCTAACAGTGGTGTCCACCAACTCTGCAGCCTATACTCTCAGGGTTGCACTTCCATCTCCCCAATATACCAGACATTGTTGGCCCCCACTAATGGACATACCCTGGAATACCTAGGGGAAAAATGGACCGGAATTCTGAATGTTCCTATAGCCAAAGCACAGATCCAAAATAGTATTGAAAATGTTCGGAGAGCCACCTTGGCGATGAACATTAGAGAATCTCACACAAAAATATTGCAGGGCGCCTATGTGACTCCTCATCAATACAGAAAATGGGAAAGGGATCACACGGGGAATTGTCCGAAGTGCTCTAAGGCACAGGCATCCTTGTTGCATATGCTATGGGAGTGCCCTAGGCTGAAGAAGTTTTGGGGAATGATTTGTCATTGGCTACGTTCCCTGAACATACAAGTGGCAACGCTTACACCACAAATGGTATTATTCCTAGATACGCCTAAGCTGCCCAGAAATAAGACAGCTTTTCTACACAATGTCATTCTCCAAGCGAGGAAAATGATTCTGAAGTACTGGATAGATAGACGTGCACCAACCCTACTGCAGTTAAAAAATGAGATACATGCACAGCTGATACACGAACAGGCAGACACTTTGGGAGATATAGCAAACCGCACGGCACGTTTCATGAAGAAATGGGACACTTACTTACACTCACTACATGCTCCACAATTGGCGAGAATCTTATACCCCATACGCAATTCCGAATATCTGTTGGAAGCTCAGTTACGAGGAGAATGGAAGGTAGATCTTGCAGAATAGTAAATAGAGAGATATCGCTTCTTTAGTGGAAGGTGGGACGGGAGGTGGACGGGGAGGACTGACACCCTGGGGGAGGGAAGAGGAGCCGGCTGGCTGAGTAATAGGCGCATAAGGGAGGAGGGGGAGAAAGGGAGGGGGGGGGAAACTTAAAAAAGAAAAACTGTGAGAGATATGTCATGTTGATGTAAAACCAATTGATGAATCAATGCTAGTTTGATACTCTGTAACAATCTTCCCAGGAATCGGGAAATGTTTTCTTTTCTTCTGTTTTGATTCATGTTATGTCTCTTCGCTGAATAAATAAAGAATTTAAAAAAAAAAAAAAATGGTAAAAATTTGTAAAAGTATGCAAAGAAGACCAAGTTGCTGCTCTGCAAATTTGATCAACTGAAGCTTTATTCTTGAGAGCCCAAGAAGTGGCAACTGATCTAGTAGAATGAGCTGTAATTCTCTGAGGCGGAGACTGCCCCGCCTCCAAAAAAGCTTTGTGAATCAAACGTCTTAACCAAAAAGCCAGAGAAATAACAGAGACTTTCTGAGCCAGAAAAAAATAACAAATAGACTAGGTCTTTCTGAAATCTTAAAGGGACACTCAATCAAAATTAAACTTTCATTCAGATAGACCATGCAATTTTAAACAACTTTCTAATTTACTTCCATTAACAAAATGTGCACAGTCTTTATATATTTAAACTTAAACCTACTGAGCACGTGCAAGAATAAGCGTGTATGCATTTGTGAATGGCTGATTGCTGTCACATGGTAGGTGTATGCATTTGTGATTGGCTGATGGATGTCACATGGTACAGGGGGAGTGGAAAAAGACATAAAATTGTCAGAAAAAAAATCTACTACTCATTTGAAGTTCAGACTAAGTGCTATTGCATTGTCTTGTTATCTTGCATTTGTTGATTATGCAAATCTACAGTGTTGACTGGTCCTTTAAGTAGCCTCAAAATAATATTTCAAAGCTCTAACCACATCCAAACAATGTAAAAACCTTTCAAGATTATTCTTAGGATTAGGACACAAAGAAGGAACAACAATTTCCTTATTGATGTTGTTAGAATTCACAACTTTATGCAAAAATTTAAATAAAGTCTGCAAAACAGCTTTATCTCGATGGAAAATCAGATAAATAGACTGTCAAGAGAGAGCAGATAGCCAAGCAAAATAACACTTTCCAAGAAAGTAATTTAATGTCAAGAGAATGCATAGACTCAAAAGGAGGAGCCTGTAAAATCTTCAAAACCAAAATTGAGATTCCAAGGAGGAGAAATATATTTAAAAACAGGTTTAATATGAGTCACAGTCTGAACAAAACAGTGAATATCAGGAAGTTTAGCAATCTTTCTATAAAATAAGAGAGAGCAGAAATTTGTCCTTCAAAGTATTTGCAGACAAAACCTTTATCCAAACCATCCTGAAGAAACTGTAAAATCCTAGGAAATCTAAAAGAAAGCCAAGAATAATCATGAGTTGAACATCATGAAATATAGGTTTTCCAAACCCGAAAATAGATTCTCATTGAAACAGACTTACGAGCCTGTATCAAAGTGCTAATAACTGAGTCCGAGAAACCTCTATGACTAAGCGCTTAAGCGCTCAATTTCCATGCCTTCAAATTTAGAGATTTGAGATCCTGATGGAAAAACGGCCTTAAAGGAAGTGGTCAAGGCTGGCAACTGGACATCTTGATAAGATCCGCATACCAAAACCTGAGAGGCCAAGCTGGCGCTATCAGAAACATATAATATAGTTCCATTATGATCTTGGAGATCACCCTTGGAAAAAGAACCAGAGGCGGAAGAATGTAAGCAGATTGGTAAAAACCAAGGAACTGCTGGAGCATCCACCATCTCAGCCTGAGGATCTTTGGACCTGGAAAGGTATCTGGAAAGCTTCTTGTTTAGACGAGAGACCATCAGATCTATTTCTGGAAGACCCCACATCTGTACAAGATGAAAAAAACACATCTGGATGGAGAGCACTCCCCCGGATATAAAGTCTGACGGCTGAGATAATTCCCTTCCCAATTGTCTACACCTGGGATATGAAACGTAGAAATTAGACAAGAGTAGGACTGCGAGTCCCTCCTTGATGATTGACATTTGCCACTGTTGTGATATTGACTGTTTGAAAACAAATGAAAAAGTTCTCTCTTCAATAGAGCCCTGAAAATAACATGTAGTTCTAATATATTGATTGGTAACCTCGCCTCCTGAGGTTTCCAAACCCCTAGTGCTGTCAGAGGCTCTCAGACAGCTCCCCCACCTGATAAACTTGCATCTGTTGAGAATTCAGTCCAGGTAGGACGAACAAATGAGGCCCCCTGAACAATCAGGTGATAGTCCAACCACCAAATAAGAGAGAAAAGAGTGTTGGGATTTAAGTATATCAGTTGTAATATCTGAAAATAATCCCTGCACCTATGGTGCAACATGCAAAGCTATAGAGGACTCAAATGAAAACGAGCAAAGAGGATCACACCTGATGCTGCAGTCATGAGACCTAAAACTTCCATCCACATAACCACTGAAGGTAATACTAGAGACTGAAGGTTTAGACAAACTAAAATTAACTTAATTCGTCTCAAGTCGAAAGAGAAAGCATCATAGACACCAAATTTTATCTGGAAACCTAAAAAGGTGACCCTTGTCTAAGGAATCAAGAAACTCTATTGTAAATTGATCTTTCAACCGTGTCTTGAAGAGACCACACTAGTTGTTTCAAGTGAGATTCTGCTAAATGAAAAGATTAAAGCTAGTACCAAAATATCATCCAAATAAGGAAACACCACTATACCCTGCTCTCTGATTACAGATAGAAGGTCACTAAGAATCTCTGAAAAGAATCTCTGAACTGTCGCTAACCCAAAAGGAAGAGCAACAAATTGGTAATGCTTATCTAGAAAAGAAAATCTCAGAAAACAAATAGTGGTCTGAATTAATTAGAATGTGAAATAAGTGTTCTGTAAGTCTATTGTGGACATGAAGAGACCTTGTTAAATAGAAAGGCAGAATAGTCCCTATTGTCACTATCTTGAAAGTTGTGACTCTTAAAAAACAATTTAAAAATGTCAGATCCAAAATTGGTCTGAACAAATTCTCTCTCTGGGAAAATGAATACATTTGAATAGAAACCCAAACTCCGTTCCTGCAGAGAAACTGGAACCATCAACCCCGAAACTCTAAATCTGAAAAACATTTCTGAAAAACCTGAGCTTTCAAAGGGTTTGTTGTAACATCGGAAAGAATCTTCCCATGGGAGGTTTTTATTCTAAAACCTATTCGATACCTCTGAGAAAACAATATTCTGAATCCACTGATTTTGAACAGAAACTGTCCAAATGTGTTGAAACAAATTCAATCTGCCCCTGCCCCCCCCCCCCACCAGTTGAACTGGTTTAAAGGCTGCCCCTTCATGCAGTCTTAGGGGCTGAAATTAATTAATTTATAAGGCTTGGATTTATTCAAATTCAGAGTAAATCTCAAATTAGAGCCAGAGGCCTTAGGGGAATGAAACAAACAATTGGGAGCCTAAAAATTACCCTTAGATTTCTTATCTTGGGGCAGAAAAAAAATCCCTTTCCCCCCAGTAATAGAGTAGATAATAAAATCCAATAGAAAACCTAAAAAAATACTATCCTAAAACAATAAGATAGTGATCTAAATTTTAACACCATATCAGAGATTTAAGCTATAAAACTTTTCTAGTAAAAATGGCTAAAAACAAAGATATAATATCAATTAAAATAACATAAAATATAGCATCACAAATTAAATGATTACCATGCTGAAGTAAAAGAACAATGCTTTAGACAATTCAAGATCTGATAACTAAACTGTCCAACCAAAAAGTTGAAGCAGCAGCAACATCAGCCATAGAAATGGCAAGTTTAAAAATATAGCCAATATGTAAATATGCTTCTCTAAGATATATAACAAACTACCTATCTAAAGGATCCTTAAAAGACGAAATATCTTCCATAAGATAAAAGTATGTTCGTCAAGAGAAGAAATAGCCCCACCTTAGGGACTTTTACCCAAAAACTCTAAATTAGCCATAGGTAAAGGATATAACTTTTAAAACCTAGAAGAAAGGTAAAAAGAAGCACTAAGTTTAGATTCCTTACTAAACATATGATAGATAGCATCTGGAAAAAGTAAAACTTCAAGAGTAACCTCAGAAGATTAAAAAACAGAATTTGCTATTCTTGTTATCAATAGGACTAGATTCCTCAATACCCAAAGTAAACAATACTTCCTTAATAAAGAATGAATACATTCAAAAGAAAGGTTGATTTATCAATATTAGTCTCTGAAGTAGGAACCTCTGAATTAGAGAAATCATCATCAGCAGAAATACTTCAGTATGCTGTCGATCAATACAAACTTTATTAGTTTAATAAGAAGTTAGGAGAGATCATTTACGTTAATTTGAAGGCGGAATAGCAGTCATAGCCTTCTCTATGTCTGTAGCAATATAAACCTTTATAGCTACAGTAATATCATGTAGATTAGATTGTGAAAGTTTAACAGTAGATGTATTTGTACTATAGAAACATTATCAGTATGAAATAATATAACATAACAAGTGCCACATATTTAAGCTGAAGAAATAAAATCAGCTAATTTAACAATATACACAATTAGCTTTGGTAGAAATTGTGTACAGGCAGCTTAGGTCCTACAGTAACATCAGAGACAGGATCAGTTTGAGACATCTTGCAAAATGTAACAAAAAGAAAAAATAACATTTAAACAAAATATCCAATTTCCTAGAAATAGCAGTTTCAGGAATGGGAAAAATGCTTATGAAAAAATACTTATATGCAAAACAAAAGCAAATAGCCCTCTGTATTAAATGAAAGCAGAGAGCAAAAGAGGGAGAGACTAAAAATAACACATTTTTGGCACCAAAAATGACGCTAACAAAGATGATGCAAATGCAGAGAAAAAAACTTTGGGTGCCAAAGTTAACAGGAAATGACACGATTCGCGTCATAACAGGCACAACCTTGCGGTAAAAAAATTTGCATCAGCAAAGACGCAAGAAATTACGTGACTCGCGTCACAACAAATGCAACGTCCGTGCCAGAAATATTTGCACCAAGAATGACGCAATAAATAGAAGCATTTTGCGTCATTGCGAGCCTAATTTGCCAGCAAAAATTTGAAAAAAAAAATGTCCTAAGTTACAACTAGCTGAAACTCCAGGTAAGAAAAAATTACTAAAATTCTCCCAAAACATAATTTTCTATGCTGAAACTGTTAAACTGCAAAGGGAAAAAACATAGACCTGACTCATGGCAAATGTATGCAATATATATTAAAACTTTAAAATATAAAGTGCCAAACATAGCTGAGAGTGTCTTAAAATGATATATACTTACCTGGAGACACCCATTCACATATAGCAGACATCCAAACCAGTACTGAAACATATCAGCAGAGGTAATGGTAGAGGAGTATAATGTCGGTCTGTAAAGGGAGGTGGCAGATGAATCCCCACGAACGAATTTACAGAGAGCCTTAGAATAGATTTCCCATAGGTGAAAACATGGCATCATCAGGCAATAATCCCTCAGACAAACACTGTACTTTGAGAGGAATTGAGCTGCAAAATGCTTAGAAGCCGCCTTTCACAGAAGAAAATCAAGCACAACTTGCTTCACCATCCACCAACGAAGGCAAAGTTTGTAAAAATGAGGTAAGAGTGTGTCATGTTCTGTCTCAGGATATCATGTGAGAGCCTCATTGTCTGGAACAGTTGCTTTAAAGGAAGATTAGTAGAAGCCATACTGATTGAAAATGAAAACAAATTTATTTAAACAACAAAATACTTTGTTTAAGCAAATACTTGCAGAATATTTAAATATGCTACTCAGGTATGTTAAGACCACATACAGCTGGAGTGAAAATAAACAAACAAAGTAAGCAGAGATGCAGATTCAAAAAGGAAAGTCTTTCTCCTGGTAATAACTGAAATGTAAGATTTGCACAAGGCAGAAAACAACTTGTAAACAGGTAGCAGGTTTAAAGGTAAAGTCTTTCTCCTGGTAATTGCTGAGTGCAGGATTTGCACAAAGCAGGAAACAAACTTGAAGATTGGTAACAGGTTTAAAGGTAAAGGCTTTCTCCTGGTAATACCTTGTAAACAGGTGCAAAGGAAATCTTTCTCCTGGCAATGGCCAAGTGCAGGAATTGCATAAAGCAGGAAACAAACTTGTAGATTGGTAACAGGTTTAAAGGTAAAGGCTTTCTCCTGGTAATACTTTGTAAACAGGTGCAAAGGAAATCTTTCTCCAAAGAAGTACAGGAAACAGGTTCTGACTTGACAAAACAGATCCAATGTGAAGACAAAAATGCAGACTAAAAGCCATCCTTAAATAGGGAGGTTTTGCACAGGGTTGGTTCTGATTAATTCCAGAATTGAGAACACCTGTGTGTTGCACAGGTGTAACAACAAGTAAGGCAAATAGTTATTTATCAGATCTTTTAAGATCCATGCTATTGCTAGAACTGGCTGTGGCTCAACATGTAAGCAAACAGAAATAGCAACCACAGAGCCACAGGTTCAAATCCCCACACAGCCCCTCTTAGCAGAATGCCTCCCAGACCTTTTCTTTTTCTTTTTAATCTGGAGACTTGGTTCCTGACAGATGCCCCCTCCAAAGAGCGCACTCTGGGCGCTCAAAGCCTGTTCAAACATCTGAAGGTGGGATTTACTAACAAGTGTTCCATTTGAAGTCCTAATACAATCAGACGGAATGGATTCTTTGCTTGGAACAGCTGCCTGAGATTGGGGACCCTTAGAAGATATCCCTGTAGGCATAACAAGAGCTGAAAAACCAAGACAGTTTTGATTTAGAGGTTCCTGATTATACCCAGCAGCTTGCAATGGACTGGCTGATGGGCAGGGTACCTCCGGGTAGGAAAAGACCTCTCCTTCAGAGTCAAGGAATTCGTTATCTGGGTCATATCTGCCTGATGGGTAGAGTACCTCCGGGTAAGGTATGACCTCTCCTTCAGAGTCCAGGAATTCATTTTCTGTGTCATTTATATCCAATTCAACCATCTCATCCAATTCTTTCTCAGTCAATGAGTAGCTGGGTGAAGGTGGTACAAGGAGGTGTGGATCTTTAGAATTGGCAGAGTCTGATTCAGCTGGAAGGTTTGTCACTTTTATGTCTGATGAGTGACTTTTGTTAGCTGGATCTCCAGCCAGGGCAGAAACAAGGTAATGTGCAGGATTTCCAGGAGGTATTTTTGCAGAGTTCCCCAATGTGGTTGATGCAGAAACAGACGCAGTGGTATGGGTAATGGATGTAGTTGGAGTTGTACTCCCAATGACCATCTGTTTCAAATCAGGTACCATTTCTTGAAGTGTGTTAGAAACGGTTGTTTGTAGAATAGATGTATTCTCCATAGCTGGGTCATCTCCAGGGGTATCATACAGTTTGCTAGTGGAAGTATAATTTGTTCCCTTAACATCAGAGTTCATTTTCAACTTGGCTGTATCTTGACTTGATCCTCTAGGAGGTCTTACTGGACACCCTGTGATGCGGTGACCAGGTCCCCCACAATAGAAACAGAGGTTAAGTTGTCTTCGCCGAATTTTCTCCTCTTCTGTTAAGGGTTCTTTAAAACCTTTCCTTGTTTGGGAGGTAACTTTAGACAAGGTTTCGGTTGGGAGAGATAACATTTCCACCAGCTCCATAAAGTTAATGAGTATGTCCTTAATAAACTTTAACACTGAATCCAATACAGCAATAATCCCAGAGGGCTCTCTTTTATGGTCTTCACATTCTGTGGCTCAACATGTAAGCAAACAGAAATAGCAACCACAGAGCCACAGGTTCAAATCCCCACACAGCCCCTCTTAGCAGAATGCCTCCCAGACCTTTTCTTTTTCTTTTTAATCTGGAGACTTGGTTCCTGACAGAGTGAGGTGGGAGGTATATTTATAGACATATTAAGGTTTGGAAAACTTTGCCCCCTCCTAGTAGGACTGTATATCCCCATACGTCACTAGCTCATGGATTCTTGCCACTTACATGATAGAAATATATATATATATATATATATATATATATATATATATATATATATATATATATATATATATATATATAAAAGAATAACAAAGATATTTGAAAAAAAAATAGTAAAGCATTCTTCTTGTTTGATTTAAGCCACATTTATAAGTCTATTGTGGCATAATATAATTGGAATGTACTGTACATTTTCAATAAAATTATCCATTTTATAACACTTGTATGGAGAAGTTATTTTTATAGCTGATCCTCAGTGCTGTTTTTTCTCTTTTTCTTTTGATTTAAGTAAGTTCAAAATAGCAGCTGTTTTTCTAGTGTTTTTAAAGTTTATTATTTTTTTATTACATATTTTTAGTATTATATACAATAATACTTTAGAGAAAGAATTACAATTTTCTTTGTCACTAGGTAGAACTTTCTGATTGTTTTGATTATTGAGACTTAGATGTATGTAAATCAGATACACTAAATGAGAGATTATCAGAAACCTACTCTTTACACTTACTGGGAGGAGGCATAGCCACCAACATTTCAGATACAGTAGAGCATACAAAATCTTTAAATCCTGGAGCAAAATTTGAAGAGCTCCCCTGTATAGAACAAACAGAGTGAGGGCAGATATCATTAAAGGTCAAAGTAGCATTGGTCTGATTAAAATGCAATAAATGATCCATACAAGAATTGAAAAGCTGAGCAGGGGTAGACTGCAAATCCAGTGCTGTATGTGTGAAAGCAGAGGATCTGAGTATGTGCACTGTGACAATGATCCAACAAGAGGAGGCTAGGGACCGCTCCCCACAACACTTGTGACAGGCCTGTGACTAACTCCCACTGGGTGTAATTGTGTTACAAGCCAATACTACATAACATACCCTTTGTCGAAATAGTAGCTCTCTGAGGAAAAAATAGGCCTCAAATGAGTCTGAGAACCCCCCCTCACAAAAGAACACCAGGAGAGCCTCCATTCTTTACCTCCCTCCTGTGGAGCCAAACAAAGTCTAGTTTACCAGTAATGTGTTTGTGTGTGTGTGTGTGGGGGTTGTTAAGGACTCAGAGTTTTGGGAATCTTTGACTCCTCCTAGTGACCAGAAGTGTAATTCCCAGAAGTAATGGCTTGTGGACTCTTCATCACCTTTAATGAAAGAAAGTTGTTTAAAATCACATGCACTATCTGAACCATGAAAGAAAATAATTGGGTTTCATTTATGTTTAATTGTAAAAAGCCATATTTTAAATAGCTATGAATATTAATCAAAGAATACCAATACATGGAAGCAAATTCTGGGTTGTATGCTCCTTTAAAGAAAGCTCTGAACACAGAAAGCAGAGGCCAACTCTTATAAAGCAAGGCATGGAATTACAAAAAACATGTGCAGTTCTAGAGAAGTTCTCTATGTATGTGTATGCTAGGTTTAAGCCAGTGGAGGGATTGGCAGAGGTGCAGCAGATAAGGAGTAATGTATACGAATTATGGGTCCAGCATTTGCATTCATGATGAACTGCTGAGAATACAAAGGAGCTTGAAATTAACTATTCTTTTGCTATATACATACCTAGAAAACCAAATATAGCATCTACACCTGTAGTAATTTATAGAATCAATCAGTTGCAGAGAAGGTAAACAACCTGAGTTGTAAATGTTGTGTGTAAGAGGAGCTGCATTTATTGGGTAAGTAGAGGGACTGATAAAAAGTCATAGGGTTTTCACTGAAGGCCCCTGACCTTAGGATAACCCTGATCTACAAGTGTCAGGAAGCAGTTGTAATGTCATTAACATGTCATGTGATGTGCTTGTCAATTTGCATACAGAATGTTGATTGGCTGTTGGTGTTTCTACCATATATGGTAAGAAGTTCAGTTAGGATAATAAACAGTTAGTGACTAGATGCAGCTCTGTGTTCTCTGAGTTATTCCTTGGTAAGAGACTAATTTGAGTGACTACACAAGAACAATACATGGTGTCAGAAGCTGGTTTCTTTCTGCAAGATGGATTTATCAGGTGTGCCTATGCCACAGATGGATTGGGACTCAAAAAATTTACCAGATGCATGGAGGAGATTTCACCAGCATGTGCAGCTCATATTTTCTGGCCCTCTCTGTGGCAAGCCTGAGGAAACCTTGTGCAGCTACTTGCTTCTCTGGGTAGGTGAAAAAGTGAGAGATGTTTATAATACTTGGACATTAACATTTGAGGAGTCTAAAAAGTTGAAGTCTTATTATGACAAATTTGAGGAATATGTTATGCCCAAAGCTAATCCAATCTTTGCAAGATACAAATTTCATGAAAAAATGCAGGGAGAACATGAGACATTTGAACATTTTGTAACAGAACTTAAATTGCTTGTAAAAGACTGTGGATATGTTAACAGTGATGAGATGGTATGAGACCGCATTGTTTTTGCCACTAATTCTCCAAAAGTCAGAGAGAAATTACTTAATCAGGGTGCTGATCTGACACTTGAAAAAGCCATTGATATAGCGTGGTCGCACGAAATTGCACAAGAGCAGCTTAAGACAATAAACTCACGTGCAATGGCAACCCAGAGCCAGTCAGCTCATGCAGTGTTTAATAAAAAAAACAGCATCAGTCCAGCAAAAACATTGGACAACTGTGAAAGGAAGTGACAGGAGCATCACTAAAGACAGGCTATGCAGTCGTTGTGCTCTTCAACACAGCCAGGAAGACAAGTGCCCTGCAAAAGGATGTCAGTGCAAAATATGCAATAAATTTAACCACTTTGCAAAGGGATGTAAGTCAAGGCCGCCAGATACATGTAAAACTGTACATACAGTTCAAAACACAAATATTGAAGAGCTGGATGAACTGTTTATTAATGCAGTTAACAAAGAGCACAAAGACAAATAATGTGAACAGGCTTTCGCAGAAACTGAGTTAGGTGCACAAGCAGATAAAGTAAAATTTAAATTAGATACTGGTGCTCAGGTAAATATAATTCCTACCAACAGATTTAAAAATCTCTTCAGCACTGTAGCACTGAAGCCCACAGCACGCCGTCTTACAGGCTATGGAGGTGAGCCGCTTGATGTTAAAGGGACCTGTCAGTTAAAATGTAAATACAAAGACACTAAAACTGTGCTTGAATTCTACATTGTCAACACACACGCCCCACCTATACTTGGTTTGAGAGCATGTCTAGACATGGGGTTAATTAAGCGTGTCTTCTCAGTATGCACAGAGGTAGATAAACCCTGTGCTATAATACAGGAATTTTCTGATGTTTTTCAAGGCATTGGACAGTTTCCAGGTGAATGCACTATACACCTACACCCCACAGCAGTCCCTGTTGTATACCCACCCAGGAGAATTCCATTCATGCTGCATAGTCGACTCAAGGAGGAGCTAGACAATATGGAAAAATCAGGGATTATTGTGAAAGTGCTTGAACCCACTGACTGGGTCAATGCCCTGGTAGTTGTGGAAAAACCCTGCACTGGAAAACTCAGGGTTTGTTTAGATCCCAGAGACTTGAATAAAGCAATCAACTTTGGATGACATCACCCCAAAACTTGCTGGAGCACAATTCTTCAGTGTACTGCATGCATAATCTGGATACTGGGCGATTAAACTCTCAAAAGAATCATCCAAGCTAACAACATTTAATACAGTGGCCGGAAGATACAGATTTCTCCGCTTATCCTTTGGACTGATTTCAGCTCAAGACGAACTTCAGAGAAAGATTGATGAGACTTATAAAGGGCTTGAGGGGGTAACAGCCATTTTTGCCGACATACTCGTGTTTGGAAAAACAAAAGAGGAACATGATGCAAACTTGCATGCCGTACTCAAGAGAACCCGTGAAAAAGAAGTACGCCTTAACCCAGAGAAAATATGATATGTGATATGTGTCTCAGAGGTCAGTTATTTCGGGCACAAGCTAACACGTGAAGGCATCAAACTTGATACAGAGAAGATCAATGCCATAAAAGATATGCGTCCTCTCAAGAACAAGTCAGAGCTGGAGACCATCCTAGGTATGGTAAATTATCTGTCCAAGTTCACACCAAACTTATCTGAGATTAATGCGCCATTGAGGCAGCTTCTGAAACAGACAAATGAGTTTGTATTGGACGAAACCCACGAAAAAGCATTTTATAAAATGAAAGAGCTGATTACAAAGGAACCTGGTCCCATTCTATGTTACTACGATCCTAGCAAAGAACTCTGCCTGCAGGTTTATGCGTCAAAGAGTGGCCTAGGTGCTGTATTGCTCCAAGAAGGTAAACCAATTGCCTATGCTTCTAAATCTCTCACACCAACATAAGAAAACTATGCTCAAATTGAGAAGGAGTTATATGCTGTGGTGTTTGGATGCAAACGTTTTCACACGTATGTCTATGGCAGAAAGATTGTTGTTGAATCTGACCACAAACCTTTAATACCCATAATGAAGAAACCCCTTGCAGCTGCACTGCCACGCCTTCAGAGAATGATCTTGCAACTACAGAGGTATGACATTGAAAACACAATTTATGCTTACCTGATAAATGTATTTCTCTTGTGGTGTATCCAGTCCACGGATCATCTATTACTTGTGGGATATTCTCATTCCCAACAGGAAGTTGCAAGAGGACACCCACAGCAGACCTGTAATATAGCTCCTCCCCTAACTGTCATAGCCAGTCATTCGACCGAAAACAAGCCGAAAAAGGAGGAACCATAGGGTGCAGTGGTTACTGTAGTTCAAATTTAAAAATTACCTGCCTTAAAATGACAGGGCAGGCCGTGGACTGGATACACCACAAGAGAAATAAATTTATCAGGTAAGCATAAATTGTGTTTTCTCTTGTAAGGTGTATCCAGTCCACGGATCATCCATTACTTGTGGAATACCAATACCAAAGCTAAAGTACACGGATGAAGGGAGGGACAAGGCAGGAACTTAAATGGAAGGAACCACTGCCCGTAAAAACCTTTCTCCCAAATATAGCCTCCGAAGAAGCAAAAGTATCAAATTTGTAAAATTTTGAAAAAATATGAAGCGAAGACCAAGTCGTCGCCTTGCAAATCTGATCAAAAGAAGCCTCATTTTTAAAGGCCCAAGTGGAAGCCACAGCTCTAGTGGAATGAGCTGTAATCCTTTCAGGAGGTTGCTGTCCAGCAGTCTCATAGGCTAAGCGGATTAAGCTTCTTAGTCAAAAAGAAAAAGAGGTTGCCGAAGCCTTTTGACCTCTCCTCTGTCCATAGTAGACAACAAACAATGCAGATGTTTGACGAAAATCTTTAGTAGCTTGTAAGTAAAACTTTAAAGCACGGACCACGTCCAAATTGTGTAACACAAGGATGGAACAACAATCTCTTGATTGATATTCTTGTTAGATACCACCTTAGGTAAGAGCATCTATCAGTGTCGCCTTGGGATCCCTGGCCCCGGATCCGTAACACGGAAGCTTGTCGTTCTGGCGAGACGCCATGAGATCCAGTTCTGGTTTGCCCCAACGATGAATCAGTTGTGCAAATGCCTCCGGATGGAGTTTCCACTCTCCCGGATGAAAAGTCTGACGACTTAGAAAATCCGCCTCCCAGTGCTCTACACCTGGGATATGGATAGCTGATAGGTGGCAAGAGTGAATCTCTGCCCAGCGAATTATTTTTTAAACTTCTAACATCTCTAGGGAACTTCTCGTTCCCCCTTGATGGTTGATAGAAGCTACAGTCATGATGTTGTCCGACTGAAATCTGATGTACCTCAGAGTTGCTAACTGAGGCCAAGCCTGAAGAGCCTTGAATATCGCTCTTAGTTCCAGAATATTTAATGGAAGGAGAGACTCCTCCTGAGTCCACGATCCCTGAGCCTTCAGGGAGTTCCAGACTGCACCCCAACCTAGAAGGCTGGCATCTGTCGTAACAATTGTCCAATCTGGCCTGCGAAAGGTCATACCTTTGGACAGATGGACCCGAGATAGCCACCAGAGAAGAGAATCCCTGGTCTCTTGGTCCAGATTCAGTTGAGGGGACAAATCTGTGTAATCCCCGCTCCACTGACTGAGCATGCATAGTTGCAGCGGTCTGAGATGTAAGCGTGCAAACGGCACTATGTCCATTGCCGCTACCATTAAGCCGATTACTTCCATACACTGAACCACCGAAGGGCGCGAAATGGAATGAAGAACCCTGCAGGAATTAAGAAGCTTTGATAACCTGGACTCCGTCAGGTAAATTTTCATTTCTACAGAATCTATCAGAGTCCCTAGAAAGGAAACTCTTGTGAGTGGGGATAGAGAACTCTTTTCCTCGTTCACTTTCCACCCATGCGACCACAGAAATGCCAGTACTACATCCGTATGAAACTTGGCAATTTGGAAGTTTGACGCCTGTATCAGGATGTCGTCTAAATAAGGGGCTACTGCTATGCCCCGCGGCCTTAGGACCGCCATAAGTGACCCTAGAACCTTTGTAAAGATTCTTGGGGCTGTAGCTAATCCCAAGGGAAGAGCTACAACTGGTAATGCCTGTCTTAAAAGGCAAACCTGAGAAACCGATGATGATCTTTGTGTATCGGAATGTGAAGATAAGCATCCTTTAGATCCACTGTAGTCATATATTGACCCTCTTGGATCAGAGGTAGGATGGTACGAATAGTTTCCATCTTGAACGACGGAACTTTGAGGAATTTGTTTAAGATCTTTAGATCCAAAATTGGTCTGAAGGTTCCCTCTTTTTTGGAAACCACAAACAGATTTGAGTAAAAACCCTGTCCCTGTTCCTCCTTTGGAACTGGATGGATCACTCCCATAACTAGAAGGACTCGTACACAGTGTAAGAATGCCTCTCTCTTTATCTGGTGTGCAGATAATTGTGAAAGGTGAAATCTCCCTTTTGGGGGGGGAAGCTTTGAAGTCCAGAAGATATCCCTGGGATATAATTTCCAACGCCCAGGGATCCTGAACATCTCTTGCCCACGTCTGGGCAAAGAGTGAAAGTCTGCCCCCTACTAGATACGTTCCCGGATAGGGGGCCATTACTTCATGCTGTCTTAGAGGCAGCAGCAGGCTTTTTTACCTGCTTACCTTTTTTCCATGTCAGGTTTGGTCTCCAGACCGTCTTGGATTGAGCAAAAGTTCCCTCTTGTTTATTATTAGAGGAAGTTGATGCCGCACCTGCCTTGAAGTTTTGAAAGGCACGAAAATTAGACTGTTTGGCCCTAGATTTGGACCTGTCCTGAGGAAGGGCATGACCTTTTCCTCCAGTGATATCAGCAATAATCTCCTTCAACCAGGCCCGAATAGGGTCTGCCCCTTGAAGGGAATGTTAAGTAGCTTAGATTTTGAAGTCACGTCAGCTGACCATGATCTAAGCCATAGCGCTCTGTGCGCCTGTATAGCAAAACCAGAATTCTTAGCCGTTAGTTTAGTCAAATGAACAATGGCATCAGAATAAAAGAATTGGCTAGCTTAAGTGCTCTAAATTTGCCAAGTATGTCATCCAATGGAGTCGCTACCTGTAAAGCCTCTTCCGGAGACTCAAACCAGTACGCCGCAGCAGCAGTGACAGGAGCAATGCATGCAAGGGGCTGTAGGATAAAACCTTGTTAAATAAATATTTTCTTAAGGTAACCTCTAATTTTTTATCCATTGGATCTAAAAAAAAAAAGCACAACTGTCCTCGACAGGGATAGTAGTACGCTTTACTAGAGTAGAAACTGCTCCCTCCACCTTAGGGACTGTCTGCCATAAGTCCCATGTGGTGGCGACTATTGGAAACATTTTTCTAAAAATAGGAGGGGAAGAGAACGGCACACCTGGTCTATCCCATTCCTTATTAATAATTTCTGTAAACCTTTTAGGTATTTGGAAAAACATCAGTACACACCGGCACTGCAAAGTATTTATCCAGTCTACACAATTTCTCTGGCACTGCAATGGTATCACAGTCATTCAGAGCAGCTAAAACCTCCCTAAGCAACACGCGGAGGTGTTCCAGCTTAAATTTAAATGTAGAAATATTAGAATCAGGTATCTTTCCTGAGTCATTAACATCACCCACTGACTGAAGCTCTCTTTCCTCAGCTTCTGCATATTGTGAGGCAGTATCAGACATGGTTCTTAAAGCGTCAGTATGCTCTGCATTTTGTCTCACCCCAGAGCTATCTCGCTTACCTCTAAGTTCAGGTAGTCTGGCTAATACCACTGACAGTGTATTATCCATGACTGCCGCCATGTCTTGTAAAGTAAACGCTATGGGCGCCCTAGATGTACTTGGCGCCATTTGAGCGTGAGTCCCTTAAGCGGAAGTCAAAGGGTCTGACACGTGGGGAAAGTTAATCGGCATAACTTCCCCCTCGTCAGATTCCTGTGGTGATACATTTTTTAAAGACAGAAAATGATCTTTATTGCATAAAATGAAATCAGTACATTTGGTACACATTCTAAGAGGGGGTTCCACCATGGCTTTTAAACATAATAAACAAGGAGTTTCTTCTATGTCAGACATGTTTACACAGACTAGCAATGAGACCAGCAAGCTTGGAAAACACTTTAAATCAAGTTAACAAGCAAATATAAAAAACGATACTGTGCCTTTAAGAGAAACAAATTTTGTCAGAATTTGAAAAACAGTGAAAAAATGCAGTAAATCAAACGAAATTTTTACAGTGTGTATAATAGGCTAACAGAGCATTGCACCCACTTGCAAATGGATGATTAACCCCTTAGTTCAAAAAACGGATCAAAAAAATGAAATAGACGTTTTTTAACAGTCACAACCAACTGCCACAGCAAGCTGTGGCCCTACCTTCCCCAATAAACGACTTTGGAAAGCCTTTGGGCCCTTTAGAGATGTCCTATAGCATTCAGAGGGCCTTTGAGGGAAGCTGGATGTCACAGTTTGTAATTTTAACTGCACCAACTGTAACTTTTATACTACAACAGTGGAAATTGTTTCTAGTCAAAATTTAAGCCAGCCATGTAGAAAAAACTAGGCCCCAATAAAGTTTTATCACCAAAGCATATATAAAAACGATTAAACATGCCAGCAAACGTTTTATATTGTAAATATCATAAGGGTATTACCCCTGGGAGTAAGCATGATACCAGTCGTTATTAAATCACTGTATTCAGGCTTAACTTACATTAATCCGGTATCAGCAGCATTTTCTAGTGTTTTCCATCTCTAGAAAAAATTATAACTGCACATACCTGATAGCAGAATAAACTGCACGCCATTCTCTCGCTGAAGTTACCTCATCTGTGTAATCCCCTCAGACATATGTGAGAATAGCAATGGATCTTAGTTACAACCTGCTAAGATCATAGAAACCTCAGGCAGCTTCTTCTTCTATTTACTGCCTGAGATAAAATAGCACAACTCCGGTACTATTTAAAAATAACAAACTTTTGATTGAAGAAAATAAACTAGCTATATTTAACCACTCTCTCCTACAACGTCCTTGCTTGTTGAGAGTTGTAAGAGAATGACTGGCTATGACAGTTAGGGGAGGAGCTATATTACAGCTCTGCTGTGGGTGTCCTCTTGCAATTTCCTGTTGGGAATGAGAATATCCCACAAGTAATGGATGATCCGTGGACTGGATACACCTTACAAGAGAAATAGTACATCGTTCAGGAAAAGATATTCCAATAGCCGACACCCTGTCCAGGAAATCAATACCATACAGACTTGAACCACTGAATGAAGGAATGGATGCACAGATTCACACAGTCATAACCAATCTCCCAATTAGTGACAGGAAACTGACTGACATTCAAACAGCTACAGAACAGGATCCTCAACTCATTATGCTGAAAAACATAATCAAATATGGGTGGCCTAACATAAGGAAAAGATGTCCTTCCAGCCTTGTTAAATACTGGAATCACAGAGATGAAATTTCAGAGATTGAAGGGATCCTATTCAAAGGCAAGAAAATCATTGTCCCAGGTGTGCTGAGGCCAAATATGCTAGAGCGTATACACACTGGGCATATGGGAATTGAGAGGAGTAAGCAAAGAGCCAGAGACATATTATTTTGGCCAGGAATGAACAAACAAATTGAGGATATGGTCGAAAAATGCCCTACCTGCCTAGAACGCCGAAAGTCTAACCCTAAAGAGCCCATGATCTCTCATCCGATTCCAGAGCGTCCATGGCAAATCATTGTAACAGATCTTTTTATGTGGAATGGTCAGGGCTACTTAATCGCTGTTGATTACTACAGCAGATTTTTTGAATTGGAAAGACTCCACTCAACCACATCAGCGACCATAATCCACAAGCTAAAGGCTATATTGGCAAGACATGGTATACCTGTAAAGGTAATTTCAGATAATGGTCAGCAATATAAATCAGGGGACTTCAAAAACTTTGCAGTTCATTGTTACTTTGCACATGTAACGTCCAGTCCCCACCATCCACAAAGCAATGGTCTTGCAGAAAAGAAAGTGCAAACAGCAAAGACCATACTAAACAAAGCAAAAGCTGAAGGAAAGGACCTGTACCTCAGCCTTCTGGAACACAGGAATACCCCTGTGGATGGATTCAAGTCTCCCTCACAATTGCTCATGAGTAGACGTCTACGTTCTATCCTGCCTACAACTGGCGAGCAACTGCAGCCTCAGGTAGCTGATCAAAAATGTGTGCGTGCCAAAAGAGAACATAAACAAGCTAAACAAAGACATTACTATAATCGCACTGCACAGCCTTTGTCCACATTGACACAAGAAAATACTATTCATTTTCAGCAAGCCAGTGGTCAATGGGTGCCTGCCACTATTCTGCAGACTGCAGACACACAAAGATCTTACCTCATTCGCACCAGCGATGATCAAGTTCTCTGTCACAACCAACGACACCTGATGGAAACTAAAGAACCGCAACTAGAAGCACATGAGCTAACCCTTGATATCCCAAGCACAACCACAAATACACCTGCAATCCCAGAACAACAGAAAGAAGACACTGACAACGCTGAAACATGCACAGCAGGATTTCAATTCACACGTTCTGGTTGTATGTTAAAACCTAGAAACATTCTGGACCTATGATATAAAATATAAATGTGATATTTTAAAATTTCATAAAAAGGGAGATGTAATGTTATTAACATGTCATGTGATGTGTTTGTTAATTTGCATACAGAATGTTGATTGGCTGTTGGTGTTTCTACCATATATAGTAACAAGTTTAGTTAGGATAATAAACAGTTAGTGACTAGATGAAGCTCTGAGTTATTTCTTGGTAAGACACTAATTTGAGTGACAACACAAGAACAATACAGCAGTGACCTTGCAACCCTTTCACTTTGGGAGTTGCTTGAACAGGCAGCATTAAATGTAATGCAAACCCCTCCAGCATTAAATGGTTGAAAAGAAGTTGTGAAGACATTGCTTTCATCTGCACCTTGACATTCTTTGATTTCATGCTGCAAAGTCACTATTAATTTTAACTATAAGAGCAAGCTTGTGCATATATTTTTTTCCCAAACAATTAAACACAAAATACTATAGTTTTGTTACCTTGGTTGTGCAGCTTCGCTGGCGTGTAAAAAAGCCTGGTGATCACAGTGCAAAATAAACAATATAGGGGCCAACAGTTCGTGCATTCCCTGGAAAGAAAAAAAAAATAATGATAGTGAATATAAAATGATGAGAAATGCACAGGTCAAGATTAGTTCTTGTCAACTAAAACACTAAAAATTCATTTTTTTCTGATAATATTTTAAGTTGACACATTTACCACAGAAGAAAATGAAATACACATTTACCGCTCATTATGCTTTACTTCATTAGTTTGAGATTATACAGGGAGTTAGTTTATGTTACGGGTAATGTACAGAGACAGGTTTAAATATTCTGCAGAGCTTTTTCTTCACAATATCATTGTTAAACTGCCTATTTAGTTTTCATTACCATTAATTTCGAAAGCTGCCATGGAAATATATTTGTTAAAGCACCATTATGCTATAAAGAAAAATTACACAAAGACAAAGAGATTCTCATGTTGTTTTTCTTCGGGTTATGTGTAAGCAAAATTATATCACTCTAGTTGCTGATTTCTAATGGCGAGAAATTAACAAATAAACTCTAGTGTGAGTTTTCTCATTCATTTTAAAGTACCTTGTAAAAGGAACATGATAGTAAAAATATACTGTATGTGTAAAAGTGTCAGGAATGATATATTAAACCAGGCCTCGAGAAGTGCCTTGCTTCTTCTGTTATTTCTATTTTACTATTTTTCAAACATAAAATAATATATAAGGTAAAAGCTTTCATTCTTTAAAACTATCCATCTGGCCGTCACCATTCTGTGCTCTGTGAAACCTTTGTATCATTAACAAAGTGCAGATGACATTTTAGTTTAAAAGAAACGCAAACATTTAAAATAGAATGACACCATGGGCACAACGTATGTTTATTGAAAATGATTATTTTAAAGGGACACAGGTAGACGGATGGAAATAGCTAATATTTTATATATTCAGGTAATAGCTGGGTAAACTGATTTATGTAGATATATGGGTCCCAGAAGGTAACAGGCTACCTCCACTTTCTTTAAATATCCCCTTCTGCCAGCATTAAATATGTTTCTACTGCACTTCTTCAGCTTGTAGAGCTTGATTTTTTTGCAAAGATAAAAATAATTATGAAACTTCAGTATAGCAAGTTTGATACTGCAGAATTCCAGTCACTTCAGAGCCTCTGTTAAAGGGGCAGTCTACTCAAGAATTGTTATAGTTTAAAAAGATAATCCCTTTATTACTCATTTCCCAGTTTTGCATAACCAACGTGGTTATATTAATACACTTTACCTCTGTGATTACCTTGTATCTAAGCCTTTGCAGACTGCCCCCTTATTTTAATTCTTTTGACAGACTTGCATTTAAGCCAATCAGTGCTGACTTATAAATAACTCCACGGGAGTGAGCACAATGTTATCTATAGGGCACACATGAACTAGTGTTGTCTAGCTTTGAAAAACTGTTAAAATGCACTGAAATAAGAGGCAGCCTTCAAGGGCTTAGAAATAAGCATATGAGCTTACCTAGGTTAAGCTTTCAACAAAGAATACCAAGGGAATAAAGCAAATATGATTATAAAAGTAAATTGGAAAGTTGTTTAAAATTGCATGCCCTTTAAGGCTGCATTAAGCCTATGTAGGGCCCCTACATCTAGGCCTACCAATATATAAGGATATCTCCTGTGCATACCCCCAGAAGATTAGAGACTAGGGCTATGCTATCCAGGGTCACCACCAACCTGCTTACAAATAATTTTTGTAGAACCTTGTGTTTTAAGCATCCTACTCTTTCATTTGTTTTCTGACCCTGAGGACAAACACTTTTGTGTAGCAAGTGTGTGATATAGTCCTGATGCAGTCAACACACATTTTGGATGCTTATTTCTTATTTTGAGTATTTATGGCTTTTATCAAGCTTTTTATATGCAAAATAGCAATATATTTGTATACTGTATTCTTCACAGAGCTAAGTGAAAGTAGTCTTCATACAGATATTCCAATACTCAAGGTTGTATTCCTGGCATTAAAAACATATAATTATCTCCTTTTTCTGCATCATATCCACAATCAGTCTAACAATATTTCTAAACCTTAGCAATGTTTGATTATGTAGCCTGTGGTATTCCCCAGCCATCCTGAAAGTTTTTAGCCTCAAGGCCAAGCTGTGTTAACACTGCCAGTAGAAGAAATTACACTCCCAGTGGGTTATAGTAGGGATAAGGTAATACATGTTAATTTTCAATTGTTCTCTCCAAGTATTGGTGATTGGTTTAGGTGCAGAAATAAGATAAAGAAGCAGGTATATTTACACAATGTGATAAAGTAATGAGATCCGATTATACCTACAAGCTCAACCCATTTTATTAGGTTGTGGCTTCAAAACACAAAATCAGCTAATTCATATACACAAATAAGCCTTAAAAAAGCAAATCTCATATTTTCTACTCTGCAGCTGGTAAAAAAAAGCAATTTGAAACACATTAAGAGATTTTTTTTTTTTATAGTAAACTGTCCCTTTAAAACCTCTTACTTTGAAGTGAAAATGATGCGTGTCCCATGCTCCTTGGCAATTAGTAAAGTGGTTTCTTGTCTAGGTCTCAGAACAAACACTCACAGAAAATATAAGGGCCCTGAGTTAGCAACAAATAGTTCTGACCTACTATTCTGCCAAACTAGAATAGTAGGTCAGAACTATGTTTTAAAACCATGATTTCATGGGTCAGACTACAGCCAGAAGAGTTGCCTTTTGTGTGTGTCAATTGATCTTTTTTTGACACAAAAAAAGAATCAAAATTGATTTTAACCCAAATGAGAATGCCAGCTACTTCTCTTGTAGAATTGTTGTGTACTCTCTAGTAAATAGCCACATCTTAAAGTACAGCTACCGCATAGCTGATTACAAGTCTTTCACAAACATTCAGCAATAACTTATTGTGATGCTACAATATGGTTGTTTCCCTACACCTTGGATGATAACTACATGTTAAAAATGTATTTTAAACAAATAATCTAATGAAAATATTTGTCAGTTTGCCAGATGCTAGAACATTGTTCTTGCTTATTAATAGTATTCTTGTTTTAAATTAAATAAATATACATTTGTATTCTGAAATCAGTGAAAATGATTCTTGAATAAGAATCATACAGAGGAAAAATAATAATGAAATATTATGAAATATTTCTGTTTATTACTTAATATTAAATAATATATTACTATATTATTATATGTTTATATGAATTTAAAAGACCAGTCAACACAGTAGATTTGCATAATCAACAAATGCAAGATAAGACAATGCATTAGCACTTAGTCTAAACTTCAAATGAGTAGTAGATTTTTTTTCTGACAATTTTAAAAAATGATGTCTTTTTCCACTCCCCCTGTCCCTTGTGACAGCCATCAGCCAATCACAAATGCATACACGTACCATGTGACAGCCATCAGCCATTCACAAATGCATACACACTTATTCTTGCACATGCTCAGTAGTAGATGGTGACTCAAAAAGTTTAAATATAAAAAGACTGTGCACATTTAGTTAATGGAAGTAAATTGGAAAGTTGTTTAAAATGGCATGCTGTATCTGAATAATGAAAGTTTAACTTTGATTGAGTGTCCCTTTAAAAGCTTCTATTATCTGCCATGAAACATTTTGTATCACAATAAAAGTATAAAATATTCATTCCAACTCTGAACTTGATATACATTTAAATATGGAGATGAAGTCCTATTTGGTCTTGGATTTCTAGAGACAATGCCGACACCCAGCTTTGTCCATATATTCAGGCAATCAGATGTAACAATAGCAATCAGAAATTGGACATATCGTTTTATTGACTTTGTTTTAGTCTATCCATCCACCAAATCATCCATCTATCTAAAGCCAAGAACCAGAGCCACAAGCCATAGGCCAAGGAAATATACAAATGTAATTCTGAGAGATAAAACTGCCTTACTATTTATATAAAAGTTGTTAATTGAAGTTTAATATTTATATTTTAATGAAGGCACAAGCTAACTTTTCATTAATCTAAAAACAAAACAAAGAAGTCTTTAAAAAATGTTGTCTCCAGAAAACATTTATAGTAAAAGACAACAAAACAGGTGAGGTAGAAAACCCTAACAAATCAATTTTGCTTTTTAATGTGGTCAGAAATTGGATGCTGAATGGTACCACTTAATGTAATTGCCTCAGACACACAATATCCAACCAGCAATATTTGTGGCACCATTCCGAACAATGTGTTCCCACAAAAACCCAAATTATTTGATCAGTAAAACAAGTTTTAACCTCTTAAGGACATATGACGGAATTTTTCCGTCATAAAACAATTGAGCAAACTGAAAGCTGTGTCCTTAAAGGGTTAAAGGCTGAAGCAATATTTTAGTATACAAGTGAGTGACGGTCATGATTAGATTAAAAACATTGTGACTGACAAAGGCGCTAGCATTTTAGGACTTCATCTGCCCTACTGCATTTCTTGACAGAACACTCCTAGTCAAGTAAACAGCTTTTTTTTTTTTTTTTTTGTAGAAAGCCTTAAGTATTCTATGAGCTGTTCTGAATTACAGCAATCCCTTCCTAGTTCCAAGACATACCTGCAGCCTGGTACCCACACTCCTGCTTTTGACCTACCTGGGTCTGTACTGCTGTCCTGTGCAACAGAGCTATTACAGTTTTATTGCTTTCTTCCTAGAGAAATACTGTACTGCTCCTAAAAGGTTTCCTGTTTTCACCTGAGCATGAATATATAAGTAAACTCTGCACCTGAACCCCTACAACTAAATTGTAGCATGTGCAATATTTCACAGTATATACATATATACATTTGTGTGATTGGCTAATGGCTGTCACATGATGCAGGAGGCTGAGGAAATGGAAGTATCTTTGGAATTTGTCAGAAAAAAATCTACTACTCATTTGAAGTGTTATTGCATTGTTTTTTATTATGCATTTCTTGTATATGCAATTCCACTGTATTTAATAATCATTGAATGCATACTGAAAAGTGTATTATAGAATTTTATATATGTTGTCCTTAAAAATGATTATCTGAATATGTGTAAATCAGAGAACAAATGAATGTTTGCAATATTTAGATCGCAACCACACATTATTTAAAGGGATATAATACTCATACGCTAAATCACTTGAAACTGATGCTGTATAGCTGTAAAAAGCTGACAGGAAAATATCACCTGAGCATCTCTATGTAAAAAAGGAAGATATTTTATCTCACAATTTCCTCAGCTCAGCAGAGTAAGTTTTGTGTAAAAATTTATACTCAGCTGCTCCCAGCTGCAGGTAAAAAAAAATAAAAAATGAAGAAATGAACAGCAGCCAATCAGCATCAGCAGTGCTGAGGTCATGAACTCTTTTACTGTGATCTCATGAGATTTGACTTAACTCATGAGATTTCATTGTTACACTGAATAGGGAAATAACATGAGAGTGCACGAGGCTCATCCTTTCAGCTGTCCCGGGACAGACATACTAATATGCTGCTTAAAAATCCTTTACAATGAGATGTGGCTACTGGGGAACTTTTGAGGTAAAATATCTTTCTTTTTTACATAGAGATGTTCAGGTGATATTTTCTAGTCAGCTTTTTACAGCTATACTGCATCACTTTCAAGTGTTTAAACATTTGGGTATTATGGCCCTTTAAACTTCAGATAAAACCAAAACCAAAAATGAATAAAACTATTGTATCATATCTAGGAAAATGCTACATGTTGGTCTGTACAAGAGAGAGAAGGGTCTGAAATTAACTCTATACTATTTAAATATACTTTTAATAATAAATAACTATTTACAAAGCCCATATTCAGTAGGTCATCCAGCTCACAAGGTAGAATATAGACATTAGTAGGCTGGGCGGCTGAGATATCTACCACTTGTGTTGCTAAATTTCACAATTACTAATGTAGACAACCATTTAAGGGCACTTGCTTTGAGAGAGACATGAGAACTACATGATAAAACTTTGGAATACACTATTGTTTAAAATTCTGTAATTCTGTACACTTACCCAATGCAGTCAATCAGACTGTACTCTAGAATGTATAGTCTCTTAAAAAACAATTATAACATTATGGGCAGGCTATAGTGAATGTACACAAAGTAGTAACAACACGTGAAAAACGTGGGTTGAAGAGTCAGGTGGTACCTAACTAACGGTGCCGAAGACTAGGTTGGAATTAAATTAAATAAAACTAAAGAAAATGGTGGAGGTAAATTATTCACTTTAAATTTGATCTTCCATTTAGCAACACAACATTTCTAATTAGAGTTTTTTTTTTTAACAGAATTGTAACCTCAACTTTCTTCAGGGACTATAATGTTTTTTTCTCTTTAAAAGGGCAACAAAATGTTGTGTGCACGTGTCATGGACACACACAATGACACAAACACACACACTAGATCTTTAAGAAAAAAAGTCTGACTAGAAGCAAACGTGCTACTTCAGCAAATAGCAAACTAAAAGCACTGCACTAAAGATGACATCCCCGGAAAAAAAAAAAGAGGTAAAGTTTTCTTTTTTGTCAACAGCCTGTAGGCTCACAAAATTGAACCTGTTCTTTATATGCCTGTGTTCATTTAGCCCACCAAGCAGTCTTTATTAAAGCTGAAGCATCAGGCAGTCAAAGTTCATTAATACCATTTATGTAATCTGTGCAGTTTCAATTAACTCAGCAAGACATTCTACTACATGATAACAGTCTCATTAATTCAATAAAATCCCATAACTATTAACAATATGGTCTATGTTAAACGGGGTGTCACCTAGTACAAAATAATAGCTTTAACAGCTTGTGAGGAGACTGAAGTTTTTCTTTTCCTTCAATGTTATCAAGTTAAATATTCATTCCTTATGCAGAAAGGTGTTATTTCTCTGTAAGGCATCTTCAAGATATCAAACCCAAGCAGGGGGTAATTAAGCTGTTTTAATTCTTACCCAGTAATAATATTACTTTCTAGTTCAGTAAATGACAGACTTTGTTTAAAATTATACACGGTTTCCCAGTCAAATGCTTGACATGCCCGGGGTGTAGTCACTTAACTCTGTGGGAATGGACACCGTTGAATAACTACGACCAAAAAAAATTATATACAAAAAATGCTCACCATTAATTTTTATTTGTCTTAACAATTTGTTTTTCAAATTGAAGTTAACATAGCTGGGGAATATCTGTTTCCTGACTTGTTTATTGCTCAGTTAACATAATTTGATTTTCACAAAGTTCTTTAGTGTCTTTTTCTTGTGTTCTTTTAAGAAAACTAATACGAAAAACAGCTATAACGTGAAAATGAGTATCTGCTAGCAGGATTCCTAAGATTCACCAAAACTTTGATAGCTGTGAATTTTAAAAAGATCCATGATTATTTGTTTTTCCCCAGTTCAGATCATCTCACTAATGAATATCTAAAGTTTTGCATTACTTTAAATCTTTCTTTTCAAACATCAGAAACAGAAAAAAACAGGTCTGTTCAAGGTTATGTTCAGTCAAATTCTCTTTCATACATTTAAGGGACATATTACTCAAAACATTTCTATCATGTATATGAAAGAGCAACAGTAAAACATATTCAAAATAGTTGTGCATGAAAACATTTTTTGAAGTCAAAATTTTAAATTTAATGTAAAACTAATATGACATATATGATTGTGTATAACTGATTGGTTTATTTAAAACAATTAGATGGAACAGAGAACATTTTCAAGTAATGTACCTTAGATAAACTTGTCAGTCTGCTAACATTAAAATTCAATTTTTGTAAAGCATTATGTAGATTTTCCAATTTAATATTTTTTGTTTCCAAATTATACAATGTAGTAGCAGACTGTATTTCCATATTAGACTTTGGAGATACTTTTGATAGTCATTTATTTGCACCTCTGGCATTTTATCTTGATCTTTTATGCCACTCCTGCAAATATATTATTTCTATCAATTTGATGCCACAAGTCATGAGGGCCCAACAAAAGAGTTCTCACATACCATGTATTTGAAAATTTATATGGGATTTATTCATAGAAAATGTTGTTGCACACACAAAAACAAACAAAAATAAATATATCTAAACTACAGATGGCCCTCACTCTAGGGGTGTGGACAGAATTAGAAATATAAAAATTATTATGACAAAACAAAATTAAATAACTTTCGTCCAAACTTGTAGAGAGAAGGAAACTTAGGAGTTTTCCAAACTGCCTCTCTGATAAAAGTTGAGAAGGTGATGAGTCTGTTTCCATTGCCTAGATAATAACTGCTCTTGCTGAATGAGCCCTTATGGCAAAAGAACTCCCTTTGAGAGCCACATTTTGGTAGTGCATTGTATTATTCTGCTTGAAATAGTAGTCCTATGTAAGACATTATTGTTGTGTTGTCTGAGTATCTACTATTTCTTTCCCCCTGAAAAAAAATTCTGAAAATGTTGTAATATCAAGGTTATTGTTCTGATCTTCAGAACGTTTAAAAGGCAGGATAGATTCTTCTAGACTCCTTTTTTCTTGTATATACTGATCTTGGTAGGCTGTTTCCTAGCCACTTTTCCTGGAGTCTATCCAGGAAGGCCTCTTCTGAGATTGTGGGCCAGAAGCCACTTACCTGAGAATTGCTTTACTTGTAGAATAATTAATTATTAGGAAAATTTGCTATTTTTTGCCATCTTGCTCAATTGACAATATTGATGACTGAAGACTGTTCCAAGAAAGACAATTTGCATAATTTCTCTCTGTGTTTCAAATTCAGTATGGACACTGGAGTAGTTATAATATTTTCTGTGTCTGTATATAAACTAAGCATCAAGGTAGTGGAGTATAAAACCCCTTTCTTCTGTTTTTGCATAATGAGTGGTACAGTACCTTTGTAAAAGTTATTGGAGGTGAGGACATGCCAAATGAAGCCTGGTAATGCTGAGCTATGGTACTACGTGTTTTACACTGGAATATGGAAATAGGTATCTTTAAGATGTATGGGAAGCAGAAACCGATTTACGGGAATAAACTTTAGGAGAGGTAAATGTAATTCAACCTTGAACATTTTTTTGCCATTAAAAACTTCTTCAGGAATGTCAGGTCTATTTGGAGGATCCAATCTAGACTTGTTACTGAAGTAGAGAAAGACTGCAATTGTCATTTTCTTAGCAAATTTACAATTGTTTGAAAACTTTTTATCAGATCAACCCTGCTAAAGCCAATTATGGACATAAATGTGGCAGGGCCTAGATTACAGAAAAAGGTGACAAAGCAAATAATGAAAGCATTCTGAAAATATGTTCTACTATGCATAATTAAACATTTTTATAATACATTATCAAGGCAATTTATATACTGACTAAACACTGCCTCCTGAGCTCAGAGTAAAGGGGTATACCTGTCAGTTTTCAGGCATTTAGAAGCATGGGCATCTGAACGAGGTTCTTCCTATCTGCAAGTATCGGAACTGGTTAGCTAAGGGAAAACCACTTTTTGAGACATACAGCAAGATCTTATGCCCTAGATTCATAATTGTAAAAGCGCCAAGCTGTAAAAGGTGAGACCATGTTTGAAAGTCATTGAAAATCACTTCACCTATATTTTCAAGTGTTGCATGAGATGTCCAGTACATGAGGAAGCAGAAATAATAATTGCAACCACAACACTTAGGAAACATGTTTATAATTGAAACATATTGACATGTTTGCTTTTGGTAAAATAGTGTGACTGGATAGAACAAAAGGTGTCTCCAGGGGCAGTCCAGGATGTTCTAGAGAAGTGTTCTGGATTTTTCACCTACACCCAGCACGCAGAATACATACATACTCTGTTGCCTCTGTGAAGTGTCTCTCTATTTCAAACCTGAAAAGGTTGTCTCATTTTTATTTTATTTCTTTTGAACTCTTTTCCCATTTACTTTTGTGCATAGGTTAGGGGTGGACTGTTTACAGATGGAGTGTTTTTAACTTGAATTAGTTTGCTCTTTAATGTTCTGAAGGCTTTTTGTGATGCCAGTATCCTTCACAATGGAACTATATGTCAAGAAGCAAAAGGTTATTTGATAGATGCTGCTCATTTGATTATATTGGAGGGCATATTACAACCAGTGGCTATGATGAGGGGCGGGTATAAATCTTTATGAATTCCACAATATTTATGTTGCTATGTTCTAGCATGTTTTTTTCTATGACATATTATTTTGACAAATGTGTTTTATTTAATCTAGGCTATTGTTTTTCTATATAATTTCACAAAAAAGTGTCTCCTTAATCCCTAATGTTTATTGTAGTTAAGAATCCCTATTGAAAAATGCATTTTTAAATGTGGGAATGGACCTTAGCTGACCCCCACAATCATATGTACACAATAACCCTAAGAAATCATAGAGATGGCCACCAAAGTTTGAGTGCAACAAGGAAGCCCAGTTGCCCCTGCTTGCAGCCACAGAAATCTGCCATAAAAGGAATCATCCAGGAGCCCAACCACCAGCTTGGGGTCTCAGCCTATCATATCATTCAGTAAATAATTGCAATCCATTGTAAGATTAGGTAGGAGACGAGATAAGAGGAGCATTGTGCTGTTGATTTTGCGATGGACAAAAATAATAATGAGGGCACTAGTAAGGTGAGCTACATTTATGACGGTAAAAGGGTAAAAGGGGAAAGCTCACTTCGGTCTATTCCCCTTCTGGGGTGAAGGGTTTACCCTGGTGAGAATTAGCAATATTTTCATTCTACAGCATAAATCCTTATTGTCTAGGAAAAAAAAGAATGTTTGTCTTTGTAAGATTTAAGATATTTATTCCAGGAAGTTAGTACAGAAATGTACTAAAGCACACACAGGGTACAGAGAACAGTTGCAGTTTTTGTTATATTTTTAATAATGATAATATCTCACATTTATTTCACAAATTATATCAGTAGCATGACACTTTCAATGTAAACACAAATCTTACCTGCTTATAAAGCAGATGTTCATTTTCTCTAGCATAACAGAACAGAACGTCGGTAAGGATTTTTCTCACATCGTCCTGCTGGAAAAACTGCATTTCTGGAAACCTAAAAAAAAAAAAAAGGTAAATGATTAGCAATATTCTTCCGTTAACACTGAATACAAAAAAGGAACAGAGTAAGGAATTGACCTAAAAATGGTGAAGCTCTACATTCTCATGCAGCATACATTCTTAAAAATAAATTAATATTAAAATACCTTATACTCCAAGAGGATTCAGTCTCGGACTATGTTTTATATTAAAATATCAACAGTACCTTTAAAAAGTATTTAGATACTTCAATAATTCTTGCATTTCAATGAAAAACAGTCTATGGTCCCCATTTATGAAGCAGTGTAATCAACATTTGGATCATTTCAGTGCAGACTTGCTCATGTGAGCCTGCACCCAAAAGGTATGGACTGCCTATATAACCACTGCTTTTTAGCAAGTCCAAAACTTCTGAGGTTGCAGACATCATAAATCTCAGATTATTTTGTTTTGGATGACTGACAGGCCCTGCTCTCAAACAATTGGCTGCACTAGGGAAGGAGGTGGGTTGCCAGAACAATTGCTTGTTTAATCTTAAATGGATATAATACCCATCTAGTAAAACACTTAAAAGTGATGCAGCATAACTGTAAAAAGCTGACAAGAAAACATCACCTGAACATCTCTATGTAAAAAGGGAAGATATTTTATCTCACAATTACCTCAGCTCACCAGAGTAAGTGCTGTGTGAACAGTTATACTTCAGCTGCTGTCCAGCTGCAAGTTGAAAAACAAAACAAAACAAAAACAATAGCCAATCGGCATCAGCAGTGCTGAGGTTATGCACTGCTTTGCTGTGATCTCATGAGATTTCACTGAAATCTTGTGAGGTTTCAAAATAAGCTTCCAAACTGCATAGGAAAATAATATGACTTGTGTCTGCACATGCCAGATGCACACCCCGTTGCAAGTCCTGGGACTAGCATCCTGATTGACTGTTTAAAGTCTCTGTGAATACTTTTTTATACATTTTTTTTTTCTTTACATAGAGATGTTTAGATGATATCTTCTAGTCAGCTTTTTACAACTATGCTGCATCACTATCAAGTGCTTCAACATTTGGGTATCATGTCCCTTTAAAAGGACAGTAAATGTTGGGAATACATATTTATGTAACATGACGATAGCCTTATGATTTATTTTCAGTTGTTAAATGCATATGTTCCTCCCAAAGTATACTTACTTCTATTATGAAGCTGTCTTCAGCAGGACTGCTTTTTTAAACAGCGCATCACAGGCTCACTGTCTAATAACAGTGAGCCTGATCACGCCAGTGAATTACAATCGTGTCCTAACTAAAGCTGCTGGCACTATCATTAGCCACATCACAAAGATACCGTATAGGCTGATTGGGTTCGTAAGATGTTTCTCATGGAAGGCTCGGATAAATTGAGGAGCATGCACATATTGGGCTGGTACCCAGGTTATTTCCGCTATGGAGTAACCGCTTCAAACCACCTGATACTGTAATTGTCTACCCTTATGTCTAGTATCCAGAAACTGACTAACTTCATACTCTGGATCCCTCTACAGGAGGAGGACTTCTAGAAAGTTGAAAAAATTGATTCTTGTAAAAGGGTTTGAGTAAGGACACATGAAACGTATTAGGAATACGAAGATGTTTAGGTAAACTTAATTTAAAGACCACATGGTTTACTTAGCTCAAAATACAAAATAAACCCTATAAATCTGGTACCTAACTTCAGAGAAGGCTGTTTGAGCTTAATATTTTTTTGTAAATAACCATACTAGCTGTTTCAAGCAAAGTCTGGGAGCAGGTCTTTGATGGCGATCAGAATTGTTCTTACGTCTATGAGAAGACTGGAGTAAAACCCCACCTATGGTTTTCCAATGCTTAGACAAAGTGATACTATATTAGCACCTGCGGGTACCTCAACCGTAGAAGAGTGGAATGGCAACACTTTAGGTTAGTACCCAAGAAAAACTGGGAAAGGAGAACATTTTAAAAAAGAATGCTATAGAGAATTGTGCGCCAGTTCAGCAAGAGGTAGCATCTCACTCCAGTTGTCATGTTCAACATTAACATAGGCTCTTAGGTATGTCTCATGTAACCAAATTACATTTTTAATAAAGGATAATACTAGACTTTGAGGCTTGAGAAGTGTTTTCATAGGAATGAAGTGTGTTTGTTTAGAGAATCAGTCGACAATCACCCAGATGACCATATTACCATTAGAGGCAGTCAGATTAACAATAAAATCTATACTTAGATGAGTCCATTGAGAATGTGAGACTGATAATGGTTGGAGTAAATCTTTAAGCACTAAAAGAGGTATGTTAATGACGGCAAAGACAGAACAGGCTATTACAAAGGCAGTGATATGTTGTTTCAAGGTAGGCCACAAATCGAGGTTCTAAATGTAGAGCAGTCTGTTTCACACTCGCATGTCTGGACACCTTATGTCCGTGAGCCAATTGCAATACTTCTTTACAAAGCTCCTTGGGTACATAGGAAGTATTAGGAGGAACTTGTAGATTAGAGGGGACCTGTGTTTGAGCAGTCAATACATTTATTTGCAAATCAGTGGAAAGATGTGCTATGTTGTGTTCAGTAGGTGTGATATGAGTAGGAATGGAATGTTGATCTTCACAGTGAAATTGGCAAGACAAGGCATCATATTTTTAGTTCCGGGAATATATGTGACAAAGAAATTAAAACAAAATAATGCCCATCGGGCCTGTCTATATAATAACAACAATAAGTAGCAGTAATAATAATAAGTAGAAGAAATACAAATAATACATTGTTATTATTATTATTATTATGAAGAAGAAAAGCAAAAATAGAAGAGTTTTAAGCCCAGGACCACGTCAAGTTCTTTTCCCTCCTGGGTCCATTTTGATTTTTTGTATGTGTCTATGGAAATTACATAAAGTCTGTGCACTCTTGTGTGTTTCTCAGTTTGTTTGATTGAAAGCATGCATTGTGTGACTGTATGTAGTGACCCAGGATGGAAGAAACCTTGATGTGATCCTGGGCTTAAATCATTTGGCTAAATGCAACTAACTCTTCAAGTTTTGCTTTTGAACCTGCTGAGTGATTGCAAGTGAGACTTTCTGGGTGATGTGCTTTGGGTTACCTGGGTGCTCTTTTGTGGTATTTGAAATACTCGCTGCTGACCTTTGGCTTGTTTATTCTCTTGCTCTCTGAATCTCCCTTAGAACCGTTGCCTTCTGAAATTGTTGCTGACCTGGCCTGACCGTGAGTTTGCAATAACCGTTTCGTGTTTTTATCCTGCCTGCCTGTATTTCTGTTAGCGTTATAAAGACTATCTACAACCTTCTTATTTGGGTCCATGTGCTTTCCTTGGCTGTGAAATTTCCTACCTCTCCCTTCATCTGAGGCTGGGATAACAAGACTACTGGCCAGGCAATTGGAGTGATAAGCTGGAGCTCTTTGCAGGAACTATAATTATACTTCTGTTTAAGGTAAAAATATTTATTTTCCTACTAGGCGATAAGCCTGCCCAGAGGGCAGTCTATGTTTAAAAACTACAACCCCCCCAAGCTAAAGTTAAAAGAAATAAAAAAATAAAATGACAGAAAAAAATAAACAAATGTATCCAAAATAAAAAAAATAAACCTAAACTAATACCCTTATAAAAATAAAAAATCCCCCCCAAAATTAAAAAAATTAAACCTAATCCCTATGAAAATAAAAAAGCCACCCCAAAATAAAAACACCGCCTTAATCTAATACTAAACTACCAATAGCCCTTAAAAGGGCCTTTTGTAGGGCATTGCCCTAAGATAAACAGCTATTTTACTGCCCTTAAAAGGGCAATCAGCTCTTTTTCAAGCCCCAAAAAAACCCTAATATAAAAAAAAACACCCCAAAAATTTAAATAAAAAAGCCAAAACCTAAGCCCAAAATAGGTACTCACTGTTCCTGAAGTCCAGCGGAGAAGGTCTTCTTCCAGACGGATCCATCATCTTCTATCTTCATCCGGAGTGAAGGCGGCACGGAGCGGAGGTGAGGAGCTGTGTTCCCGATGCCTGGATCCTCAGTGGCGGTCCTCAACGGCAGTGGTCATCGACGTCTGCGTTCCTTGGCCGCATGGAGGCTCCACTTTATCCGATGTCCGTTGTAGACTGAAGATTTAATGCAAGGTGCCACAATCAATTTGGGGTACCTTGCATTCCTATTGGCTGAAATTTTGAAATCAGCCAATAAGATTTAATTATCTCTCATCCTATTGGCTGATTTTAAAATATCTGGGAACACCGCTCCACGCCGCCATCGCTGTGGATGAAGATAGAAGATGATGACCCCGCCTGGAAGACCTTCTCCACCGAACTTCAGGAACCGTGAGTACCTATTTGGGGCTTAGTGTTAGTTGTTTTTTTGTATGTTGGGGGGGTGGTATTTTTAAGATTATGGCGCTGTAAAACAGCTGAATGCCCTTTTAAAGCAATGCCCATACAAATGCCCCTTTAGGGGCAATGGGTAGTTTAGGTTTTTTTAGTGTTGTTTTTTTTTATTTTGGGGGGTTTGGTGTGTGTGGGGGTTTTACTGTTAGGGGGTACTTGGTTTATTTTGAATGTAAAAGAGCTGATTTCTTTAGGGCAATGCCCTACAAAAAGCCCTTCTAAGGGCTATTGGTAGTTTATTCTTAGATTAGGGGGTGTTTTTATTTTGGGGTGGCTTTTTATTTTCATAGGGATTAGGTTTATTTTTTTATTTTGGATAATGTGGTTTATTATTTTGTGTAATGTTAGACTTTTTTATTTTCTGTAATTTTAGATTAGTTTAAACTTAGTTTTCTATATTTTTAAAGTAATATTAGGTTTTTTATTTTAATTGTAATTTAGGATTATTTTAATTTATGTAATGGGGTAAATTAAGGGGGTGTTAGGTTAGGGGGCTTAGTGATTAGTTATTTGCATTGTGGGGTTTGGTGGCTTAGGAGTTAATAGATTTATTAGGTTAATTAGCGATATGGGTTAATGGAGATTTAGGGATTAATAGATGTATTAGGTAGTTTGCGATGTTGGGGTTGGCGGATTTAGGGGTTAATAATTTTATTAGGTCTGCCTCGCCAGCCAACATTCCATTGATGATGCATGCACCGATGGACGCGTTATGAACGCGATTATAGTATAGATAGCCACTTTTTGGTAACATTTTTTTGTGTGCATTGTGCCTTTAATATACTTATTGTATTTCTCATTAAACAATTTATGCAGCTCCATTCCAAAACAGTTGAAAATAAAAAAGTCTATAATTTGTCCCAAGCTAGCTTATGCTGATTCACTTTATAAATCCTCAGTATGATAAAACCCATAACTCTGGAACTACTTTTGTTCATCTAACTACAAAAAAAGACTTTCAATTCCAAAGAGATATTCTCATAAAAGTTAAATCCATATAAGGATGTATATTATTTGTGGATTTTTAACAATAGCTGGGTGTTCACGTGATTTTATAAAAGGACTTTTAAACCCTGCAGAAAAGCCACACCGGACACTTCACATAGCTCTTCTAATGAACTGAATAAGAACCCATGAGGTAATTTACTGATGATAAAAAACAGAAATTTCTTAGCAAAAGTGCATTACTTTGCATAAGCAAATCAACTTCAGAGCAATCAACAACGATCAGGTGAATGCCACTCTGCAAAGGTTCTATATGTAAACAGATGTTTTTGGCTAAAAAGAGAATCAAGCTGAATGTGAGACTAATAAGAATATAAAAAGTAGGAGTTGTAAATTTGTTACATTATGTTTCCTTTGCTTATCATATGAAAAGTTGACATTGCAACAATCTTAAATGAGATTTAAGTTTTTGGTAGAAGCTTTTACTGTGCATGAGAAGCATATTTAGATATGTGCTATGCTCCAGACGTCATCTTAAAATGTGGTGTACATGTACACAGCAGCAACAATTTTGATAATATCTGTATATTTAAAAAAATAAAATAAAATGCTTTTTTTCTAAATTAAAAGGCGTTAAAAAAACATTCCCTTTAAAAAGGGAAAGCAGGGAGGTAGAGTTGATCGCCGAGCTAAACAGTCGCATAGTCTGTGAGCTCTGCGACTTTACATCCAAATTATCTACATATTTGGCCATAAAACACCAGGGAACTACCCTTCTGCACCTCAAACCCGGTATTCAACTACCCACACCGTTTCCCAGCCCCGGACCTGGGGTGGATCAGCAGATCAACAGATCCGGCAGCACTACCAAGCCGCGGCTGCGGCCTACTAAGGGACTCAGACCGGGATATAGAGGCAGATCACCATCTAAATTTCACTCATAACCTCACACCACTCCGGAGGGTCGGGGCTCCGCTCCGGAGATCAGAAAAGCTAGCATAAAACTAGATCTCCCACAGTCCTGTCATTAACGACTGGTAACCGGGAGTTCCAGGAACCTGTATTGTAGCCCCGTGAAATAGCGGCAGATCTGTTTGGGAATTGGGTCTTAAGGAAAGATCAACAGTTAATACTTGGTACTGTATCGTCCCATAGAAGCTACCAACCGGCATCCGTAAGGGCTTCTTGTCCACACACAGCCCTTGCACTTTTTGGCGCGATACACCACCATTTTTCCACTGAGCCTGCGAACCTCAGCACAGGTGCAGCAGTAGAGGCACTAACAAACAAATAGCAGATTGCTGGGAATCCTAATCCACACCTCTCACTATAGCCTTTCGCAGCCATACAATTATTAAAGAGAACCTGAGACTCACGGAACCAACACCGTAGCCACATAACAAAGAACAAAATATACACCACACAGTGCAGTGACTAGGTGGATCCTCGCGGCACACACAGCTTGTGCTGGTCTCTTCCAGCACATAGCATCACCAACTTGCCCTGCATCTAAAGGCCTGGAAACTAGGACACAGTAAGTTCTTTCTACACTGAACTACATTTGGGCACACCCCTGGGAACAACATCTGTATGCTACTGCTCCAAAAATTCTACAGTGAACACAAATATATACTCCAACATTTAGGATATCCCCAACACTAACCCTAGAACTGTGACAAATACCAGATCACTACTTTTTCTTACCAACTGGGTCCAGACCCTTTGCTTTTTGCCTACTGCTTACTGTTCTCTCCCCGCCCTTTCCCGCCGGTCCTTTTTACCTGCGGGTCATACCCCCTTACCCTTACCCACTGCTGCAAACAGTTTAAACACTCAAGATACCAATAGAATGAAAATAATTTGATAATAGGAGTAAATAAGAAAGTTGCTTAAAATTGCATGCTCTATCTGAATCACGATAGAAAAAATTTGGGTTCAGTGTCCCTTTAAGTATATTATCTTTCTTTCAGACCTTTTATTTAAACCATTAATATTCCATATTTTTGTTATATTTTATACATTAAACTGTTATACACACCCTAGTGAGGAAGGCTAGCTATTAACCCTAGGACAAGCTGTATTAATTAAATGGCTTATGCTCATATGTTGCCCTCACATTAGCAAGATTTATCTACTCCTGAGATGTTCTATAATTCCTTTACTATAAGTACACAGTATAAAAATCCTCCTCTCTATGTGGCTAGTGGCCGGAGCGACAGGAAAAGGATACGAAAAGAATAGGGTGGAGGAAGAAAAATAAATAAACCACAACATGAGGTCAAAATCTACTGTAGACAAAATCTACCCATATAAGTATATACCTCCTGGAGACCTAGAAAATTATGTCACTAGCAGTTACTTATCGCCATAGATAATATTGTCCTCCACAGTTCACTGACTCTGAACACTAAATGGGGAATCTTTATCAAATAATAAAAAAGTCTTTAGCCCCTCACATTAGAAAACATTTTGTAGCGCCTACCTCTAGCTTTGTAGCTCTTAATCCCTCCCAGCGTAATGTGTATGCTCCCTCTTCCCACCCAAAATAGGTTTGTACAGGGTACTGTATAAATAGATTAAACATGAATGTTAAAAGGTTTGGTTTTGGCCCTTAAGTTGAAAACTTCATAATATTCGGTTTATATAGTTATTTGTATGTTTCAACTATTATAGCCATACTTAAAAATTATGGACCCAAAAGTGGTCCGAACTGAAGTATTCAGGGATAATAAAATAAGAAAATGAGGATTGGTACTTAAGATGTGAAAAATGTTTTTTGAGCAATGTTTGTGTTTTTCTTTTGCTTTTATGACTGTATAATAATTGTATTGTACAATTCCTCAATATAAAAAAAAGAAAGGAAAAAAAACATAATGTATGTAAGAACTTACCTGATAAATTCATTTCTTTCATATTGGCAAGAGTCCATGAGATAGTGACGTATGGGATATACAATCCTACCAAGAGGGGCAAAGTTTCCCAAACCTCAAAATGCCTATAAATACACCTTTCACCACACCCACAATTCAGTTTAACGAATAGCCAAGTAGTGGGGTGATAAAGGAGTAAAAAGCATCAACAAAGGAATTTGGAAATAATTGTGTTTTATACAAATAAATCCTAACCACCAATATGAAAGAAATTAATTTATCAGGTAAGTTCTTACATAAATTATGTTTTCTTTCATGTAATTGGCAAGAGTCCATGAGCTAGTGACGTATGGGATAGCAATACCCAAGAGTCACTAGAGAGGGAGGGATAAAATAAAAATAGCCATTTTCCGCTGAAAGGTGAATTTAGTATAGTAGTGGTTCATTGGCCATGCTCAGCACTTGTTTCAGTGGAGCAGGCCGACATAACTCACAACTGGAAACCTTCTTCAAGTTGGAATAAATCCAAGCCGTTTAAGAAACCAAAGCCAGCCCCCAAGTCTGCATGAAGGTGCAGCCCTCATTCCAGCTCAGCTGGTAGGGGCAGATAAAGATTTTTCAAAGCAATTTGGGCAAATTCTGTCCAAAATCATTGGATTCAGAGTATTGTCTCTCAGGGGAATTGAATAGGATTCAGAGTAGATTCAGTGTCCATGACTCTGTCTTTAACAGACAAGAGACAATTAAAATTGGTTTCAGCTTGTCAGAACCTTCAGTCTCTATCATGCCCTTCAGTAGCTATGTGCATGGAAGTTTTAGGTCTCATGACTGCAGCATCGGACGCGATCTTCTTTGCTCGTTTTCACATGAGACCTCTCCAGCTTTGTATGCTGAATCAATGGTGCAGGGATTATACAAAGATATCACAATTAATATCTTTAAATCCCAATGTTCAACTTTTTCTGACTTGGTGATTAGATCACCATCGTATAATTCAAGGGGCCTCTTTTGTTCATCCAACCTGGACTGTAATCACAACAGATGCAAGTCTTTCAGGTTGGGGAGCTGTCTGGGGATCTCTGACAGCACAAGGGGTTTGGAAATCTCAAGATGCAAGATTACCAATAAATATTTTGGAACTTGGTGTGATTTTCAGGGCTCTTCAGGTTTGGCCTCTATTGAAGAGAGAATCGTTGATTTGTTTTCAGACAGACAATATCACAACTGTGGCATATGTCAATCATCAGGGTGGGACTTACAGTCCCGAAGCTATGAAAGAAGTATCTTGGATACTTGCTTGGGCGGAATCCAGCTCCTGTCTAATTTCTGTGGTTCATATCCCAGGTATAGACAATTGGGAAGCGGATTATCTCAGCTGTCAGACTTTACATCCGGGGGAGTGGTCTCTCCATCCAGATGTGTTTTCTCTGATTTTTCAGATGTGGGGTCTTCGAGAAATAGATCTGATGGCTTCTCGTCTAAACAAGAAACTTCCCAGGTACCTGTCCAGGTCCAGGGATCCTCAGGCGGAAGCAGTGCATGTGTTGTCAGTTCCTTGGTGTTACCAACCTGCTTATATTTTCCCGCCTCTAGTTCTTCTTCCAAGAGTGATCTCCAAAATCATCATGGAACAATTGTTTGTGTTGCTGGTAGCTCCAGCATGGCCTCACAGGTTTTGGTATGCGTATCTTGTTCGGATGTCCAGTTGCCAACCTTGGCCACTTCCATTAAGGCCAGACCTATCTCAAGGTCCGTTTTTCTATCAGGATCTGAAATCATTAAATTTGAAGGTATGGAAATTGAACACCTAGTGCTTAGTCATAGAGGTTTCTCTGACTCAGTGATTAATACTATGTTACAGGCTCGTAAATCTGTTTCTAGATCTTTGATCACTAAGAAAATGTCGAATTTGGAAATAAGCAAACCGATTGGAGCTGGGTAGAGAGAACTGCTCCCTAATAGTCTCCCATGGTAGTATCTGAAGATCATTATTAAGAAGTTGATACAAATGTACAAGCCCCCCAGCCTACCAGACCTGAAAGCATTTTTGGTCTAATCCAGGTAAAAATAAAGGGTTCCCTCTAATAGGTAAAAAATCAGAAAAAGAAGGATCAACTTTACACAGCTTGCAAAACTTATGCCAAATCACCACTATATTCCTTACTGTGATAAGGGAAGATACCCTTATCTGTAAAGACTGCAGTGAACAATGAAGGAGAGCAATTAAAGACCATGGTTTGACCATATGCGATTCAAGCTCATATGTAGTAACCAAATTAGCCTGAGCAATCCAGTCAATTGATATTTTAATCAATGATGCCCAATTATATAATCTGATACTGGGCAGAGCCAGGCCTGCCCCCGTAAATTTCTGAGTTAAAGGGACATGAAACCCACATTTTTTCTTTCGTGATTTAGAAAGAGAATGCAATTTTAAACATCTTTCTAATTTACTTCTATTATCTCATTTGTTTTATTCTCTTGATATTCTTTGCTGAAAAGCATATCTAGATATGCTCAGTAGCTGCTGATTGGTTGCTGCACATAGAAGCCTTGTGTGATTGGCTCACCCATGTGCATTGCTTTTTCTTCAACTAAGGATATCTAAAAAATGAAGCAAAATAAATAATAGAAGTAAATTGTAATGTTGTTTAAATTTGTATTCTCTATCTGAATCATGAAAGAAAGATTTTGGGTTTAGTGGCCCTTTAACCTATTAGTCGAGATTTGGGATTTTTTAGATTTCCAAAGGAACTTCGAAAATCAAGAAGACTGGTTCTTCAGGTCCTTATTAAAGATCATAAGGGGTAAATATTGAAGATAATAAAGAATTTTAGGAAAAATTATAGTCTTAATTAAATTAACCGAGGCTGTAAGTGACAATGGAAATGCAGCCCAGAGCTTAAGATCTTCCTGGATTTTCTGAAAGAGAGACCTAAAATTTGCCTGATACCACTGTTTCGGATTTCTAACGATCTCTAACCCAAGATATTTAATCGCATTGACATTGCGGAATATTGTACTGGGGCGATCCCCCCTCTGACGCCCAAGCCACATCAAGTCGCTCTTTTCCATATTAATTTTATACCCAGCGAATGTACTAAAATGCTTTATCGTATCAACCACTCTCGGGATAGTAACTGCTGTTTTATTCAAAAATAATATAATATCATCAGCGTAGAGGAGAATTTTCAAGTTCTGCCCACCCAACTGGATCCCAGACAGGACCTCTCGCAGTCTAATCACCAAAGGTTCCAAAACAATGTTGAACAGGAGAGGCGAGAGAGGGCATCCCTGTCTCGTAACTCTTTGCAATAATAAGCTGGGAGAGATCCTACCATTTACTAACAAATATGACACCGGATTCTGGTACAAAGTTAAAAAAACTACCCACAAAACCAAATTTAGTTAATGTTGCAAAGAGATGCTTTGACCGCATCTAATGTAAGGACCGCTATATCCTTAAGATCAGTCCTGTCTTCAAACTGCTCTGTATTCCAGACAAAGTCCACTAAGGTTATTAATTTCCTTATATTTTTAGAGGAAATACGAGTTGCCATAAAATCCAACTGGTCCGGATGAATCAACCTATCCAGGCAAGAAACTAATCTCTGGGCTATAATAGATACTAAAATTTTGTAGTCCGCATTAAGGACTGAAATAGGCCTATAAGTGGCCGGATCCTCTGGATTTTTCCCTTTTTTTTAATATCAAAGAGATATTAGCCGCAGAAAAAAAGGAAGAAATAGCATTATCTGATGCAAAATAATTATTAAATAATCTTTCCAAAATTGGTATAACCTGGTCAGCTAAACTTTTATAGAATTCGGCCGGTAGCCCGTCCGGACCTGCTGCTTTATTAAGTTTGGCCCGAGATATAGCTTTACTTATCTCTTCAACTGAGACTGGTGCATTTAGCATATCCAGTTCCTCTTTTTGGATTTTGGGGACAGAGATCGATGACCAAAATTCTATCTGATTATCTTGGTTGAATTCCTCTTCCGAATATAGTTGTTGATAAAATCGGAAAAAGGATCCGGATATTTCATCAACATCAGAGGTACGGCCACCTTCTACCTGGATTACTGGAATAAGGTTCTTCTTATTCCTAGCTTTAACCAATCTGGCCAGATGTTTAGCAGAGCTACCATGGATGCCCCTATACCGTAGGTTAATTTTTTGTCTCCTCTTGCTGATGTTTTTGTAGCAGGAAAGCATCTCTTTCCTTTCTACCATCTATATACAGATTCCAGTTGGCCTTTGAGCGGTCCCTACAATATTTCTTAAAGGCATTTCTGACTTGATTGGACAATTGGGTGTCCCTAGCCCGTGATTTCCTATTCCGGGCAGCCATATATCCCTTAATATCTCCCCTTAGCACAGCTTTTACCGCCTCCCAAAAAACCTCAATTTTATGCAGATACCCAGAATTAAACCTACAATACTCCTTCCACTTATATTCTATCCAGGACAAAAATCTAGGATCGTTATAAAAAAATCTCGGATAGAAAAATCTAGGAGATTTAGCGTCACTTCTATCCTGGAAGAACAAAACTAAGGAAATTATTGCGTGGTCCGAGACTAAGATCTCACCAATCTCTGCCTCCATTTTCGCCACAGACAAAGACTCTGTGACTAGGAATAGGTCTATACGAGAAAACGTTCTATGCGCTTTGGATTCACATGTAAAGTTCTGTATATGTGGATTTAACCTGCGCCATATATCATAGACCTGCAATTTCTGACAGAATTGTAAAAAGTACTTTGAACTTCTCCTATTCTCTAAAATATTTTTACCTGTGAGTCGATCTATTTCTGGATGTAATGTCATGTTAAAGTCACCTCCAATAACCAAATTTTCTTTAACCAAAGGAAACAATTTGCATTTGATCTTCTCCCAAAATTCCCTATCAAGATTATTAGGACCATAGATATTACAAAGAACACATTTTATATTGTTTATATAAATGTGCAAAATAATAAATCTAGCTTCCGGGTCTAATTGTGCCAGGACAATTTTATAGTCTAGGGTCTTATTTATGAGAATCGCTACCCCACATTTCCTGCCTCCAGCAGAAGAAGAGACCACCTCATCTACCCATTTAATCTTGAGTTTTTTAGCCTCCTGTTCTTCGAGGTGGGTTTCCTGTAGGAAGGAAATATCAGGTTTGTTTCTAGCTAAGAGTTTAATAATTAATTTGCATTTTTAGGGAGAAGAGATCCCCCCCGCATTCCATGAAGTTATCTTCAATTCCATATCCTAATATACAGTGAGCAGCCTAGACGACCAGTGTGTGTGTGTGGGGGGGGGGGGGTCAGGGGGGGAAAAAAAAAAAAAAGGAAAAAAGAAATTAAAAAGGGGAGGGAGGTAACAGGAAGGGAAAGGAAAAGGGAGAATACATAATCGAGAAATCCTAAAACAAAGAAAAAAAAAACCCAGTTTGTAATACCAAACCGCACTTATATAACCTGGGGTAAAAGGAATTGAGCTAAATCTCATTTATCTTTAAGAAAATCTTTCACTTCCCCCACCTCAATGAAGACCAGGCGAGTTCCTCTGTACTCAACTATTATTTTAGCAGGATAAACCATCCATGCATTGATTCCTTTATTAATAATTTGAGTACAGAGAGGAGCCATTGTCCTCCTTTTCATTGAGGTTTCAACTGAAAAATCAATAAAGGTTCATTTAGTTTCTTAAACAATTTCATCATTTCAATTTTATCCTGGAAATTTAACACCTTGCATATATACACCCTACTCCTGCTTTGTCCTGTATCCATATTTTTTTTAGGACCAATTCTATGGGCTCTCTCAATAATAATAGGTAACATTGATTGTGGGACACTCAGCTTCTGCGGAAGTGTAACAGAAGTAAACTTCAATAGATCTTCAAATTCAGCATCTTCCGGGACACCCACAATTCTGATGTTGTTTCGTCTAGCACAATCTTCAAGATCGTCTAGACGCCCCTGAAGATTGGTGATTTTAGTATCCTGTTGGGATATTATGCTTTCCTGAGTATTGACTTGATCTTCTAAGTCAGAAATTCTATTTTCAGCCTCTTGCATTCTGCTGCAAAACAGTATATTATAATCCAATCTAAGGGGGCGCTTAAAAGAGACTAAATGTATAGTTACACTTAGCATGCCAAGTGTACTATATAATGTAATATGTTATCGTGACCGTAGTAATTTTTACATACAAAATTCAAGAGTACAGAGGAAAGTCCCAGATTTAACAAGATGCACTTCTAGGGTATAGGAAAGTCCTCTTTAAAATTAGGTTAACGTATGCTGGCTCCCTCCTCCTCACCAACTGATCCAGGTTAAAACTGCAGATATAAGAAGAACAGAGGGGCGCCTAATGTGCAGGATCATCAAGTGTATGTGTGAACACAATATAGCATAAGCTAAATGGATACTCACATATTAGTAGAGCACACCATTGTGCTAGTAGGTGCAGGCTGTAGAATTATTGTGTGTAACAGCTCCCGCCCAGCTCGGACTTCCTATGCGATGCTGACCAAGCACACCAATGTGCTGGTAGGAGCAGGCTGGCAAATTTAAGACAGGTGTGTCAGTTCACCTCACAGAGATTTTCCCAATGGACAGGATCCAAGTGTAAGTGTATAGGAGTACTAGTGGTTGTACTCCAAAAAAATATATATATCGGTAAACACAGGCAGGTTAGGTGTTTCCACTCAAAATTGTTTTTTAGAAAAAACGGTATTTATTTAAAAAGGTATAAAAACAAAGTACAACAAGTGGAGAAGGGGTATTCAGATATCCCCCTGTACATACGTGTTTCTCGGCTCTATAAGGCCATTTCCGCAGGCATAGTAGTCACCTTACCAAAATACCTGCTTTATATAGCTCTTACCTAACACAAATGAACCATGTTCACCCCTCAAAGGGGCGTGCTCTCTAATTGATTTGATACACCTGCATGTTCTAGGTCTACCTATGTGATTAAAAAACATCCAAGCTGTATTGCACCATTTAACTGTGTATGAGGCAGCAGTCATAAAACACAATAAAAAACTTGCTCCATCATAAAGTAGCATAAAAATAAAATATACATTTCACTTCATTATGCATTTCAAAAGAATAAATGAATAAACATTTCACTTTGTATTACATTCCATCAGCATCGTCATAAGTTATTCTCACAGGTAACCTGTTAACATAAAATAACATAACACACACATATATATATATATATATATATATATATTGTTATCTCACAAAAATCTCCATTACAATATTTTATCTCATCAATTCCTACATCCTCTCTTTCAATGTATTATAGTACCATATTTGATCAATATATATAAGATCAAACTCAAATGGATGAAGGGCATGATTTCAACAAACGATAGCTATATTAGTCTAGCCATCTGTTTTTATTGTTAAGGATAACTATTTATTTTTAGACTGATCCCTAACACGCCTATCCACCCATCCTACCTTTATATCTCTATTTGTTGATGGCAAAACAGATTGCCTTATTCAGATCCAAGATAAACTCCATAGAGGAAAAGAGACTCCGGTCTCATCTCTTTGCCCTCAAACAACTATATTATTATAAGAGTAACAGAGCAGACCGTCTCCTAGCTCAGAAGCTGTGCATTCGTACTCAACAACGACGTATCCAGACAATCAAAACCCAATTGGGACCGGTACTCTTCCCCCATAATCTGGATAGATCATCATTAATCAATAAATCACCCGCTTCCCAAATCACACAGTTCTTATCTTTCCTAGCCCTTCCGACTTCATCTGAAGAAGAGGCCCAAAATCTTATGAACCCACCCACTGCAGAGGAATTCAAGAGTGATAAAATAATTACAGATAAACAAATCCCCAGGACCCGATGGGTTTACTGCATTTTTTTAGAAAGACCTTTTCAAAACAATTAACCCCATTTTACTGAAATTTTATAAAACTGCCTTTACTGAGGGTACCTTACGACCCAAATTTTTGGAGGCAACAATATTCACTATCCCAAAGGAAGGAAAAGACCCTGCACTTTGCAAGAGCTATAGGCCAATCTCTCTAATTAACATGGACATCAAGCTCTATGCTAAAATTTTAGCCACCAGTTTAAACAGACATCTCCCGACTTTAGTGAACCCTGACCAGGTGGGCTTTATCCCAGGTAGGTAAGGCTCAGCTAACCCAAGACGTCTCATCAACATTTTTACTGAAGTCTCGGACATGGGAATACCAATCCTTGCCATTGTTGGACGTGGAAAAAGCATTCGACAGGGTGAGGTGGGAGTACATGTTTGCTACCCTCCATGCTTTTGGCCTCACAGATGATTTTATCAAAGCAATACAGACTCTATATCGGGATCTGGGCTTCTGCTCCAATTTAATTAATATAAATAATGGGACAAGACAGGGATGCCCCGTCTCCCCTACTTTTCACCCTCTCCATCGAACCCCTGGTGACAGCAATCAGAAACTCCATCCAGGTGCAAGGCCTTTTATTACAAGATTCTCACCAGAAACTAGCTTTGTATGCCGACGACCTGACTCTGTTCATCACTGATCCAGAAACCTCTCTCCCAGTCCTGTTCGACCTATTAGAACTTTTTGGTAATATCTCCTTTTACAAGCTAAACAAAAGTAAAACTGAGGCTTTCCCCCTGAACCTACCAGAACCTATCTTGACCTCCCTTAAAAAAAACATAATTTCCAATGGTCCCCAAGTGGACTAAAACAGCTTTGAGTATGTTTATCTCATGACACTAAATGAATCCTACTTAAAAATTTCAATCACCTACTGACCCGGCTCCAACAAGATTTAAACTCCAGGATATATGATGAAATCTCCTGGTTTGGCAGAATAGCAGCTGTCAAAATGATGCAGCTACCCAAATTGACCTATCTATTTAGATGTCTCCCTATCAAAATCCCAATAACAGTACTTAATAAATTCCAAGCAGTGATCAACAGATATGTGTGGAATGGCAAGCGCCCAAGAATAGCAGCCACTCTTCTTCAATGTCCCCTCAGTACAGGAGGACTCGGACTCCCAAACGTTTGTCTATACTATGAGGCAGCTATGATTATCCACATCTCAGCATGGAATACAACGGTCTCCCCTCCCCGCTGGTTAGACAAAGAACAAGCCTCTTTACCAGAGCATATGACCTTGTTAGACATTCTTTGGATTCCCCCTCACTGCACATCTACCATCCCCCTATATAATAAGATAGTCACACACCACTGCAGGGACACTTGGCTCCATCTTTGCCATCAGCCACTAATATCGCATAACCCCTCCCAAATTTACTTCATTAGGGGCTAGCTTCACGGCCTTCCTCTAGCAGGTCCCACAGTGAGACAGACATTTTCTGACCTCAAACTTTCTTTTTCTCTGAAGAGGGACCTCTTTCACAAATGAGCCTAGTTGAAAGTATCTCTGCCCCGATCAAATACTAGTTTGACCTTTTGAGGCTCCGCTCTCTGATGACGTCTTGGGGATTTTTCGCCGGCCCTCCCAGACCTTTATCCCCCTGGGAACTCCGTATGAAAACAAACACCCATCTCAAATCCCCACTTTCCTATGACTACCAATTCCTCCTAAGCGCACAGACAATGACAAAGACAAGACACATACATGCCTGGGAACACTGGAAAATGACTTTCCCAGACAAATGTTGAAGCGATGCAATCACTCATACTAAACAAACCATACACTGTATGACTTTATACAAACCTTACTACAAGCTCCTCACTAGGTGGCACTATGTACCACTTAAACTACACAGAATGTTCCCCGACACTTTCCCCCTATGCTGGCGTGGGTGCTCGCAGATTGGAGACCCATTTCATATTTGGTGGACCTGCCCAACCATCAAACCTTTCTGGTCCAAATTGCTCAATTTATGCCAACTCCTGGGCTTGGTTGGGGATCTGCCCTCCAAAGTCGCATTCCTACATCTAAATCTTCAATTCCGCCCCCTAGCTGAGCGTGGCCTACTGATAACGATCTTAATGGCAGCAAAACTCATGATAGCTAGAAACAGGAGGAAACCCAACCCACCACAATGGCAGGTCTTAGTACATCTAATCACCTACCTCAAATCTATGGAGAGCTATGTCTACCGCTCATGCCAACAAATTGATTTATATTTTCTGATCTGGGAACCCTGGGAGACAATAGGTGAAAGCTGGATACTCTCTTTTAAGTGAGAAAAGTTCATACTACTAACATCTTATGCCTGGTGTGTTTTTTCCCCATCCTCTATCCCCCTAGTCCTACTGTTGAAGTAAACTTGTAAATATCTCACACAAATACTTTAATGAAAGGTTTTAAGAATTGACAGTATTTGATTCTCACTTCTTTTTAATTAAATCTGTAATTTGTACCATGGCCCAAAAATGGCCTTAAGTTTCATTAGACTCCCTACTCTGAGCCTTAATAGTGTACATAGGTCCAAAAGTAATCGTTTGTCCATTGGGAAAATCCTATACTTTGAAAAAATGATGAGGTCTGTTTTATTTAATGTGGATTCATGTACCTTCCAAAATCTGTTTAACACCTACGAACCGATGACAAAGTTTTGATTGGCATTTCATTCTCAAATGTTTTATCCATGCTCGTATGTACCAATTTGTTCTTGTCTTATTTTTCTGAAAACCTCAATAAAGAAAAATTATAAAAAAAATAAAAAGGAAAAGCACAAAACCAGAGAATTGAACTGCTCCTTACAGTACAGGATTAAAGTTATAGCTTTATTTCTAAATCATTTTTTTTCCAGCATAATCATGGTCCACAGTCCTTCATAACAATGTTTGGAACATTGTATTAGCACTGTATTAAGGAGTCCTCGGCACAGAACACCTTCCACTTAGGATCTCACAGTACTATACATTGAACATTTGAACAGACGCTGTCTGTTAAGAAATCACTATTGTTTTACACAGACGCTGTCCGTTGGAAGCCTTCACAGTCTCTGCACTGCTCTAAGACTGAAACAGACGCAACTTGTGGGAAACTACGATTCAGACGTTGCCTGTCTTGAATATCCAACTATACACAGACGCTGTCTGTTAGAATTGCAGCACTTCACAGGCTGTTACTTAGAAATCCATTATTTTTTAAACGCTGTCTGTTGGAACTATCATCTATCGTTATCCACCAATCCCAAGATTTGGATTGTGAGCGGATTCAGAAGTTATTCCTTTTTCCTGTGATACTTTCCTGAACGAAGTACACAACTCACGTTGTCCTTTGAACCAAGTATTGCTAACCAGGTCACGTTAACCTGGAACACTTCATTTTTCAGCGGTTGGGATTGTCAAAAAACTGTTTTATTTCCCATAAGGATCATTTGGGACTTTGGTCCACTAAGGTACTTTATACTGCCTTTTTTGAGCGAGACATTGAGAGGTGCACCTCTTATGAATAACTTTTATATCGTTTTTTCTCAATCATATATTTTTAACAGATTGTATCCTATAACATTGGTTGTTTTATATTGTCATATAATACCTTGCAAGGTTTAGTTTTATATTATTATTATTGTTATAATTTAACTTATTAGTAGGCAGGTAACGTTAAATCAACCTCAGTTTTTCTTAACTTTAGCAAAAAGGTTTAACCATCCATAGGTGTAGCTTATTTTGAGTTATAGAAGTTATATATTGTTGTTTTCATATATTTCCCGCCACTAGGAGGAGGTCCAGAAACCATATCAGAGCTTAAAATCCCTCCCCCTCCCATCTCTCTCTTAGTCTAACGTATAGCCGAGCAGACAATAGAAAACATATAGGTAGGAAAGACAATGTAGGGTCTGTAGAGGTGTCATTCGAACTGTCGCCCAAAAATGTAAACGGGCAGGGTCTGTTGACCATCATTATTCCAAAAGAAAAGAATTTATCAGGTAAGCATTAATTTAGTTTTCTTTTGTAAAAAACTAAATTTATGCTTACCTGATAAATTTCTTTCTTTCTTGACACGGTGAGTCCACGGATCATCAATTACTGTTGGGAATATCATTCCTGGCCAGCAGGAGGAGGCAAAGAGCACCACAGCAAAGCTGATAAATATCACTTCCTACCCACAATCCCCCATTCATTTAACCAAAGCAAAGGAGAGAAAGGAAGTAACACAAGGTGCAGAGGTGCCTGAGGTTTATATAAAAAAAACTTGTCTGAAAAATACAGGGCGGGCCGTGGACTCACCATGTCAATAAATAAATACATTTATCAGGTAAGAATAAATTTAGTTTTCTTTCTAATGACACGGTGAGTCAATGGATCATCATCAATTACTGTTGGGAATCAATACCCAAGCTAGAGGACACAGATGATAAGAGAGGGACAAGACAGGTAACCTAAACAGAAGGCACCACTGCTTGCAGAACCTTTCTCCTAAAAGAACCTCAGCCGAAGCAAAATACCAAAAATATAGGATTAATAAAAGATTGCAAAGAAAATTAATTTGCAGCCTCACGTTCTACAGAGGCCTCAATCTTGAAGGCCCAAGAAGAAGAAAACAGCCCTAATGGAAAGAGCTGAAATTCTCACAGAAGACTGCTGTCCAATCGACCCTAGTGCCAAATGATACTACTTCTCAACCAGAGATAAAGAAAAGTGGCAGTAGCTTTCCGACACGTCTTCCAGAAAGCAAACAACGCCTAAGACTGGCAAAAATCTTTAGTCGTCTGTAGATAGAAATAAAGAACCCACACAACTAATACATTGTGACACAACCATTCCTTATGAGAAGAAGGATTAGGACAGGGAGAAGGAACCACAATTTTCTGATTCATACTTATGTCCGAAATCAATCTAGAACTGCCTTATCCGCATGAACTATGAGATAAGGAGAATTACACTGCAATGCTGAGAGCTCAAAACCCTCTGAACAAAAGATTAGCAGTAACAAATATAACTTCCAAGATAAAAACCTAACTAAACTATAAAATGCATAGGCTCAAATGGAGCCTGAAGAAAAACTTTAAAATCAAGGTTAAAACTCAAAGAAGGAGCAACAGATTAACATACAGGCCTGATTCTGGTCAGGGCCTGTCAAAAGGATTGAACATCCGACACGTCCACCAGACGCTTGTGTAACAGAATGGATAAGACGGAAATCTGACCTAGGAGGGTACTGACAGATAACCCCTTCACGAGGCCTTCCTGGACAAAAGACAAAATCCAAGTGATCCTGACCTTGCTCCAAGAAGACCCTATAGCCTCACACCAATAAAGACTTTACACCTAAACAAGCCTGAATCATGGACCCAATAACTGATTCAGAATTCCCTGCTTAGCAAAATCATGCGTTTGGATGAAGAAAAAACTCCTTGAGGGGGGGGCGGAGCCAACTCTCAAGCTGAGCAGACGCAAGTGCTAGGAGCTCCAGCTTTAATAAATTTATAGAAGCCTCTAAGTAGTATTAAAATTATATTTTGTTTAGCACAACTGGCGTGAGACTAACTGACAGTCTTCTAAGACCACATTTTGCAGCAAGCGGCTCAATCTTCAAGGAGAGACCTGGTTTCCCACCCAGCTGAAGGGATGAACTCTCGAATCTTAGATGCATTGTCTCTACTTGGCTCTCACATGGACTCCCAGTTCCATAGCCTTTCTCATCTCTTATTGTCCGGCCGGGAGGACTCGCCTAAATTACCCGAAGAAGATGTTCTCATTTTATCCTCCCCGGCCGCGCCTATGCCTCAGCAAGTTAAGATGGCGGACATAGCCAGTCAAGATTTTACTACGCCACAGCTGCGGCTAGCTCCCACTCTCGATAACTCTGGGACACTTTTAGTTTCAGATGATAAAAGGCCGGTGGAGATGAGGACCGAGAATGACACGACCGCACACTACTGCTATGAGGACAGAATGCCTGATCTACAGCTCTCTCAAGCTACTAACCTCTATTGTGCCGGGAGGAGAACCGATACCGATCTCATAGCCCCAGATGGAGAAGGTCAGTTACAGCCGGTTGAATCAGATCTCCCTTCTTCTATACCCCTGACACCTGGAACGGTAACACTCTTACCTAAGCTTAGAGACCTCCCAGACACCCCGGTCTATCGGCTGTATGTGGAGCAGGAGACGCTATTAAACCTAACTACCCGACACAGTCTGCAAGACCTTCAAACGTTCAGAAAAGGAACTATTGGACTGTTAGTACAAGCTCCTATAGGACTGTTGTATGGTCTGTTTGACCCAGGTGGCAAATGGTGTTACCCTGAACTTTTCTCTTGTCATGGGTTATATAGAGCACAACACGGATTTCACATTTGTGACTTTGCCAGTCCGTTGCAAATTACAGAGGTCTGCATGTTCTTTCAATTCTACTCGACCCACATCTGCTATTGAGAGTTGGAATAGGCCAAGATACTAGCTTCTAACTGTCAGTTTAGTAGTTATAGCGATGTCTGCTGGGTGACTACTGTGCCTTGCATGTTTTTTCTGTTATTTATAGTTACTATTTTTTATTCTTATTTTGAGCATAATAGTTATATCCAGTATCAGTAAGACAACCTGGAACATTATTTCCCCATGCGCTTAGGATCACATATGTCAATAAGTTCCCTAATATTTTTACTTCTTATAATTTAATGATCACAATATCCTAAGACAATAGTTAGCCTCTTAGTAGATTATCTCCACATCTCCTGAGCTCCCTCCTGACATATTCAGCCCTAAAGGTGAGAATAAATTTTAATGTAATTCATCACATCTAATATATATATATATATTTAGCTCATAAGTATTCATTTATTTTCCTAAGATGAGATGGGATCTGCTTCCTATGTGGGTCTCTCACGTCAGTCTGCCCTTGGTATCCCGCCATATACTTTATTCTCACTTTTTGCACCTCTGACGACAATATTTGAATCTCTTGATCCCCATATTGTGTATATCTGCTGTTCTTCCTGTATTGGCACCTACTAACATCTGGTATGACCACAATTTTAATATTTATTTTAGATAGTGAGTCACTGCCACTCTGCTGACGCCCTGTCATGCCTCTCTTTGGTATATTCTGCCTACTGTAAATATTGTCCCTATGATTAGAGGTCCTAAACACTAGTACATGTTTTCCTTTTCAGGTCTTATTCCTTACACTGATCCTTGCCTCGAGATTGGGAACCTCATCCCCATATACCCCTCTCTGAAATAGGTTATATAACTCATTATAAGACAATCACTAGTGCTCTTCTTATATTGTTATCTTAATTATAATGTTTCCTGACACATGTTATATATGGTTGTTCCTCATATAATATTGATTACCACCTACTCTACTTTTTTATATATTGTATACTATGCTACGGTATGTTCCTCCATAGAGTTTTATATATGCTAACTAGAGAAACCTAATAGTCTCTAATCCAGGCACCTTGGTCTGCCGTTAATCACTATTTGCTCATAATAACAAGCCTAATACAGTACCCCCAGTTTATAGGTCCCGCAGGTGTATGATAACGCGTTTTCCATAGTGCCCTCCAGCATGTAAGTACAGCCTCTGTTAGCAACAGTTTTTTTTATCTAGATATATATTAGCTTGCTGCACCTAGTTGGGTTTCTAGCCAACATTAACGCCTTGGGCTCAGATATTTACTACTTTTTATTGTTTCTTTTCTGATATCCTGTCCCCTGTTACCCTATTACCACACCCAGGCTTAGACCGAGGCTCATATTATTTAGTCTATATTAGCTTCATAATACCCCCCCCCCATACTGTTTAGCTTAAACCTGTAATGACCTGGAACCCAGTCCTTCCAACTAGCATTTTCAACGTATTTTCTCAATGTAACTAAGCTCATTGTATGTTTGTCATAGCTTTCAGTTTATATGGACATAATTCTTTATTTAGATAATTATTCCGCTTTGATGGGGCTATACCCATCCAAGTAGTAATGTAAATAACAAGCCTTCCCTGTGAAGTCCACCCTTATATCCATCCAATAAGGCTTTCCTTACCTGCTCTCATGCCCTATTTGGCTCCGCCCCCCCCCATTCCCCTCCCCACTCCACTTTGAGCGGCTCTTGCCCGCTGCGCCCCCTTCTCCCCCTCCCCGCTAAATTGGCCCATAAGTGGCCAAACACAAGCCAATCCATGTTTATCTTAACTTTACTGGTTTATATTATGCTACAAACGCTTTCCAGGATAATGTGGAGAATATACTCTATTTCCCCCCTCCCTCTACCCCCATAAAACCAACCCTTCCTTGTTTATATTTTCTAAATTAATAACTTATGGTGTATTTGTCCATCACAAGGTTGGGTCACTTCTAGTCTACATACCATATAAAAAAAAATAAAAAATGAGGTCTCAATTTGGATAGTCCAAAATTTTTACTAATACCCTTAATAAACGGGATTTATATGCCCCGTCTGTTTAGAGTTATGGCCTAGTAAACCTCCATGCTCCTTCATAACACTAACTAGCTATAGCTACTACATTCTTTTACCACTCACCATAGAGTATTACTCTTTATATTCTTGAATCTATACAATGTGGGCATATCTAGTATTGTTTATCTGGCAAGATCATGGTATTAGTATTGTACTATTCTCCTTTGTTATTATTGTTGGACGTTTCATTATTGTTATATTTGTTTATGACTTCAATAAAAAACTATTTAAAAAAAAAAAAAAAAAAAAAAACTCCTTGAGAAGAAGGTCCATTCTCAGAGGAAGCTTCCACGGAGGTAAAAAAAAGTAATTCCTCCTAGGACCACATACCAAATCCTGTGAGGCCACGCAGGAGCAATAAAAAACAAAAAAAACGTACTTAGGGACCATAATCCGGCTACAACATATTGAAGAAGTCCTGAAGCCCATAAAAAGCCCACATATCAGCAGGTTTCTCGCAATAAAAACCATAACAGACTAAACAGTTATCTATCTAGAAACAAAAGCCAACTAGAGTATACTGTATAGATTCACCCAGGAATCCTTATAAACCCTTAATGAACTCCACTAATCAGGGTATAATTAACCCCTAGTCACCAGTGCCTGCGTCCTGCCTTAAAATATACTTCCCAAGGATATAAAATCTTGCAGAATAATGCAGCCATTTCTTTAAAAGTGAAAGTCCCCCAAACAAAAGAAGACTGAAAACTTACCTGCATCTAGCCGTCCTGCAGGAGGACAGCTCACCCGGCTTGAGAGGATGCCTCTCCTCACAGAGACCTGTGAAACAAGGAAAGACAGAGTAAATTTACTCAGGCTTTCTATACCAGGGCAGCAGAGTGTTAGGAAAACGCAGCAAGGCCCACCTTACAAGTTCCTAACTGCTTTAAAGCCACCACTGCCCTACTGAAGAGACTAACGTGGAGCACAGCTAAACCCAGCTTGACAGGGAAGACCAGAGCAAGCTTGTCCTGTTTTCATAACAAAAAAATCTTGATAGAAGAATCTTTATCAGACACCTAATTACTTCACCTCCTCCTTGCACTAGAGGCAAAGAGAATGACTGGGGGATTGTGGGTAGGAAGTGATATTTAGCAGCTTTGCTGTGGTGCTCTTTGCCTCCTCCTGCTGGCCAGGAGTGATATTCCCAACAGTGAACAACAATTATATATTAAGATCAGTGCGCCAACAACATAAACAGGGGGGTCAAAAAACTGATACTAGTTAAAATCAAAATAATTGACAGTGATATTGAATTCAAATTAATAGCATAAATAGCATTTCATATATGGCAGAAAAAGTCCCAAAAGGAAAAACCTGAACTCCAAAAGACACAGTACACTTAGCTATACTGGTGTAGGGAAAGTCCCAAAGCCAATCTGGATGTCAATCAGATGGTTAGATCTCGGTTACAAGATGTGGTGGCCAGCAGCTTCTTCAAATCGTTTGTTGGTGTCCCAGAACGAAGGAATTTGCAGAAATGTATGATAGGAAAGAAGGAGCCACCATAGTGCACAATCAGTAGAACAAACACGCCAAATTGCGCAAGTATCACTATACTTACAAGCTCCCAGACACTTGAGAAGTGTCACAAACTCCTTCTCAACTTCTCAAGTGTCTGGGAGCTTGTAAGTATAGTGATACTTGCGCAATTTGGCGTTTTTGTTCTACTGATTGTGCACTATGGTGGCGCCTTCTTTCCTATCATACATTTCTGCATATTCCCAACAGTAATTGATGATGATCCGTGGACTCACTGTGTCATTAGAAAGAAATGATAATGGTCCATAGTCCAGCATAACATATGGGATTAATACCCAAGCCCATGGTCTATGTTATGGAACTGCGACTTTCCTGCCAAAAGCTGCTTGCAAATAAGCAAAACAAAATAAAATGATAAAATTTGGAAAAAGTATGCAAAAGAACAACATATTGCAGCATTGCAAATCTGCTCCAAAGATACATCATTTTTAAAAGTCCATGAAGTTGCAACTGCCCTTGTAGAATGGGCTGTGATACACTTAGAAGGCAATGTTCCCGCCAACAAGTAAGCATTGTGAAACTCTTGTTTGAGCCAAGAGGCAAATGCAACCTTAGTAGACTTCTGCCCCCTTACAAGTAGTAAACAACCAACATAGAAGATTCTCAGAATTCTTTAGTAGCTAGTTGAATATAGAACTTGAAAGCCCTGACTACATCAAGATTATGTAATAGCCACTCCTTATGGCTAGCAGGATCTAGATTGCCTGATTGATGTTTACTGCCAAATTTGACCTTATAGGTAGCTAGAAGACAAACCCTTGCCAAGGCCATCCTGTAAAAACTGAAGAATTAAGAGAATCCTAAACATAGAAGAGCAGAACTCAAAATATGCCTTCTATAATTTTGTGATAAATCTTTTGTGTCACAGGCTTTCTTGCCTAAGAAACCTCTATGTCTCAAAACTAGGCACTTAATCTCCACGCCAAATAAATATAAAGATTTGAGATTCTGATGGAAAAAGGTCCTTGACACAACAGGTCTTGTCTCAGAGGAAGAAGCTATGGAGGAGATGAGGACGTCTGCACTAGATCGGCATACCATGTTCTGCGGGTTCAGGCTGGAACATTCAATCTTACTGAAGCTGACTCATGTTTGATCCAATCATGACACGTGGTAAAAAAAAGAAACAGAGGAAACAGGTATGCAAGATGAAATTCCCATGGACATACCAATGTGTCTTATCTGAGTCTTTCGATCTCTTGATCTAGCGCAAAACCTTGGAAGTTTGTGATTTAAGTGAGAGGCGATCAGATCTATGACTGTGAAACCCCACTTAAGCACTAAACAATCTAAAATATCCCAATGGAGACACAACTCTCCAGTATGGACCGATTGATGACTGAGGTAATCCGTGTTCCTGAATGCCAATAGGGAGCAATGATTTCTCTCTGCCCAACACAGAATCTGAGACACTTCCTGCATGGCCAGTGGACTAGGGGTACCACCTTGATGACTTATGTATACTACCGCTGAAATGTTGTCCAACTGGAAATGTATAAGCTTTTCCTCCTTCAAAAATGAAACAGGACTTAATAGCCAGAAGAATCACTCAAAGTTCCATAATGCTGATAGTAACTTCACCTCTAGAAGAGATCAAACTCCTTGCTCTCTTCGAAAATCCCAGACCGCACCATTGGTGTTGGCCCAATAGCCCATAACTTACAAAGGAAGGATGCCCCAAAGGTCAAATAAAGACTTTGTGTTTACCAAGAAAGAGATTGTCGGATGGAGAATTACAAAGCAATCTGTTGTTCCAAATGAAGATAATTATTTGACCACTGAAGTAGCATAGACAATTGAAGGGGTCTCAAGTGAAGACAGCAAAAGGAACTGCGTCTGAAGCAGCAACCATAAGACCCACTGCCTCCATGCACTGAGCTACTGATGGAAAAGGAGCCCTTTGCAGGGAGAGACACACCCTCTAAATCTTTGTTTTGTGAGGTTCGATCAGGAAAAGACGCATAAGGAATGAGTCAATTATGACTTCTATAAATACTACCCTAATAGCAGGATATAATGAGCTTTTGGGTACACTGATTCTCCAACTTTGCTCATGAAGGATCACAGAAGCTTGTGAGTATGAGCAATGTTTAATGACAAGGAATGGGCTTGCACTAGTATGTAGTCCAGATACGGTGCAACTGAAATGCCCTGAATTCTGATCACATGGAGCCATAGCCAGACTAAACAGGATAGTGACAAACTGGCAGTGTTTGTCAGATATGCAAACCTCAGGAACTGAGAGTGATCCCTGTGTATAGGAATGCACAGATAGTCATCCTTGAGGTCCATAGTAGCCATAAACTGGGTAAAATTGTGCGAATTGTTCCCATTATAAAAGCGGGAACCCTGACAAACATGTATAGGGCTGTTAAATTTAGGGCAGGGCTGTAAGTCCCTTTGGACATTTAACAGATTGGAATAAAACCCTTGACCCTGAGGCAAAACTGGTACTGGGATTAATTATTTCGATGTTCTCCAAATCCTTTTATAAAGGCTGCCACCTCTGAAGGACTTTGGCAACATGAGATAGAACCGCTGGTTAATGAGGAGGAATCTGCTTCAAAGGGAACAAAACTCTTGATCTCTTAAAGGACAAAAAGAATCAGTACAAACTATTTTTTCCTGATGAATCCTAAAATATTTAAACTTATACATAAGTTTATACAAAGTTTATAAATCTGTACATGACAAAGCATCGGTATGTAGTATACATGCATATACTAAAGCATGCACACATATTTAGCCTGCCATGTGGCCTTACTGACTAGAGAAGCACCACATATAGACTAAAAAGTACACAGTAGATACCTGTAAATCCATTCTGTAAGTCCAGAATAAGCAGAGACCGTGTATCTGCATGATAAACGCATGTGCATACATATAAATTACACATACAATAGGTATAAAAGAGACAATGTGCATAGAAATAAATTAGGGCTAGATTACAAGTAAAGTACTAAATTTGGCCGTTTGCGTGCACCCAATAATTAACTAGCCATTACAAGTGGCTGGTTATTGCTACCTTGACCTCCCAGTAGCAATTAACGCTAAGAACTCTGGTTAATTTTCTAAAAGTGCCCCAAATGCCCTCAAAATAGAGGGCATTATAGTTTTTTCATTTAAGAAAAAAATCTGCACTAGGCAATATTTTGTGTTTAAAGTTGGTGGGAGTGCCTTTACATTGCGGTCTATGGGAACTGTGTGTTCTCATAGACCACAATGTAAATATAGAATATATATATGGTCAGAAAAAGAGAAAATATTCAGCGAGCAACAGTTTTGTGAACAAAAATGCCTTGTTGATGTCAGAGGAGAATGTGCAGACTGGTTCAAGATAATAGAAAGGCAACAGTAACTCAAAAAAACACTCGTTACAACCAAGGTATGCAAAATACCATCTCTGAATGTACAACACGTCGAACCTTGAAGCATATGGGCTTCAGCAGCAGAAGACCACACCGGGTGCCACTCCTGTCAGCTAAGAACAGGAAACTGAGGCTACAATTCGCACAGGCTCACCAAAAATGGACAATACAAGATAAATATATATGTATATATTCATATATATTTACTAACTGCTGCCCATCGCTGCACTTATTACCTCTTCTTTGTGACGGCTACTAGATTTAGCTAAAGCAATATTTTGCGCTCCACTTGTAATCTGGCCCTCAATAGGTACAAAAGAGATACCAATAGATTGTATCTCTAAAGGATCTCCACTGTTCTACTAAAATACAGAGAAATCCTGCACAACTGCAATTGGAATTAAACATGCAGAGAGAATATGCATGAAAGGTATATATCTAGAGGAGTATATATTATAGTATTGTGTACACTAAAAACATAGAACATATAATGTGTTGCATATCTACAGAGACAGAAAGTTCTGCATATGTAAAAATCATTATGTGTGCGCTGCTGCACTTGCAATAAACATAAACAGCTTCTAGATACTTGCATATAATAATAGCGCACATAACAGTATACATGAAGTATATCAGTGCGAATAACATTCCAAAGAGCATAAAATGTACAACAGTATAGAGAATACCCCTCTGACACCTTTATTGAAACTGCATTGCAATAGGGTATGCACACTAATTGCTCCCAGGCTCCAGACTTTTAGCCCAAGTAACCCCCTGGCAGCTCCTGCAAGGAGAAGTGCTGGGAGAAAGGATTACTAAATAAGAAATTACTAAACCAAAATCTTCTGAGCTGTTGTCCTGCTCAGCAACAGCTCCTGAGTGAAGAGGGAAACTCAAGAAGCTGAGGGGGTGGAGCTGCCACCCAGTAAAAATGCAAGTGCCTCAGCAAGGCTTTTAGTGTGATAAAAATAAGTGTGCCCCAAGCATAATACATGCCCCAAACCTTAAATAAAATGCCCTTCATGCTAACATATTGCGTACTAATGAACCACTAACTGCATAAAACATTTAGTGGTTTTCTTAACGGGCCAGGCCTCTGTTTTAAATAAAGTGCCCAAAAAGGTTCCCCAGAGCTGCCAGAGGGCTTTTAATGGGCTCAGTCTTACATGTCTGTATCCCTGATAAGGATAGTATCAAAAGGGACCTGAAAAAATTATAAAAGTGTATAGCTGTACCTGGATCAAAGTAACTACAAATAGCCTCTGAGCTGTGTGTGTGCTGTGGTAAGTCACTTACCTCATGTAGCATCCCTCCAGTGGCTTACCAGGCATGTCAAACCCTTGTCAAGGCAGCTGCAGCAGTATCCAGTAGAGATCCCATCCAGTGCAGGTACAGGTACTGCAGATGATATCTGTAGGAAACACCTGTGTCCCACTAAGGACAAGTATAGTTATGGCTGAAGTCCCATAGAGAAATACTGTGCACAAAACATTGTATTCCTATGTCCCTGTATCATTCAGCTGCCGTGAACTTTCACTTCTGTCTTCTTTCTAAATGATAATTCCCAGAGATTATGGGTTTCACATTGGTTTAAGCTCCCAAATCTAAATCCAAAAGCAAGTAGCTGGAACACCCCTATTCTCAACCTTCTCCTATGAGGCCAAGAACAAAACTAAGAGAGAGATGTGAGGGAATTTAAGCTCTAATATGGGTTCTTGACCACCTCCTAGTGGCATAAAAATATATCCCATATGTTATGGAGGACTGTGGACCATTATCATGTTACGAAAGAAAAGGCCTATGTACTTAAAGGAACACAAAACTCAAAATTAAAATGTCATGATTTAGATAGAGCAAGCAATTTTTATAAAATTTCCACTTTACTTATTTTACCAAATAATGCATAGTCTTTTTATATGCTCACTTTCTGAGATACAAACTCCTACTAAGCATGTGCAGGAGTTCACAGTGTCTACATATATGACATTGCAGTTTGTTGATGGTTGATCTACTTGTTATTTGAAATTCAGAGTAAGTGCTATTGCAATGACATTTTATCATGGACTTCTTGATTATTTATATATTTGTCTTTCCTTGGTAATATGTATAGTAGTAGGGAATCTGTGCAGGGGTATCTAGCTAATGTAATGTAAAAAGGTATTGGCTTTGGTATTCTAAAAGGAAACAATATTAATACATACGTTCGTTTTACGTCCTGTTCAATCATGGCTCTGAGTTCTTTATCCTGAAAAAACTTATTCCAAAGACTCTAAAAATAAAACAGATGATAAAGCATTATCGTGTCAGTCATTGCTAACATTTTATTTCTGTCAACATCAATGGGAGTTAAAATGCAACACAATAATTTTACATTTTGTGAATTTTACAAGATCTTAAACACTGATATGATTTTACACTTTTAAGACTTGAAATCACTAGTTTCTTCATGTAAAATATGCTGGGAGTGTGCAGAAGATAAACTGCATGGCATACACACATATGCTGTGTATGCCAATGCACCAGCATTCAAATACCACGCCTGCTCAGAGAGTCAGCAGTGACTTGAACAATGCAAACTGAGTCACCACTGACATTATACACACAACTGCTACGCCGCTGAGCGCTCACAGGGTTTGGATGAGCATACACTGGGAATATATGCATAAGCCTCTGAAACAGGGATAAGTTGCAGAAACACTTTTGCTAATACAATTAATATGGCTGTACAACGACATATGTACAATTCTGCACCCCTGAGTATAGAGGAAACCTACTGATGATCTACAGACTTTAGAAGCTTTTTAAGCTTTAGAAATGATTGGTTGCAAACATAATATATCACTCATATTATAAAAACAGGTTTCAAACAAACAAAAAAATAAACAAAAAGAAAAACCCACATTATTTGAAGACTAGAAAAATGTCAGTAACTTTCTATCATAGCACTATCCTTTTTAATTTCTTCACAATAGTTAAAGAGACAAATTTTGTTCTATCATGTATTTGAAATAGCAGCAATTAAAAAATATAAAAAATATGCAAAAAAACATAATTTATGCTTACCTGATAAATTTATTTCTCTTGTAGTGTGTTCAGTCCACGGGTCATCCATTACTTATGGGATATATTCTCCTTCCCAACAGGAAGTTGCAAGAGGATCACCCAAGCAGAGCTGCTATATAGCTCCTCCCCTCACAAGTCTTATCCAGTCATTCGACCGAAACAAGACGAGAAAGGAGAAACTATAAGGTGCAGTGGTGACTGGAGTTATAATTTTAAAATTTAGAACCTGCCTGAAAAAGACAGGGCGGGCCGTGGACTGAACACACTACAAGAGAAATAAATTTATCAGGTAAGCATAAATTATGTTTTCTCTTGTTAAGTGTGTTCAGTCCACGGGTCATCCATTACTTATGGGATACCAATACCAAAGCTAAGTACACGGATGATGGGAGGGACAAGGCAGGAACATTAAACAGAATTAACCACTGCCTGTAGAACCTTTCTCCCAAAACCAGCCTCCGAAGAAGCGAAAGTGTCAAATTTGTAAAATTTGGAAAAAGTATGAAGTGAAGACCAAGTTGCAGCCTTGCAAATCTGTTCAACAGAGGCCTCATTCTTAAAGGCCCAGGTGGAAGCCACAGCTCTGGTGGAATGAGCTGTAATTCTTTCAGGAGGCTGCTGTCCAGCAGTCTCATAGGCTAAACGTATTATGCTACGAAGCCAAAAAGAGAGAGAGGTAGCCGAAGCCTTTTTACCTCTCCTCTGTCCAGAGTAAACGACAAACAGAGAAGAAGTTTGTCTAAAATCTTTAGTTGCCTGTAAGTAGAACTTCAGAGCACGGACCACGTCTAGATTATGCAAAAGACGTTCCTTCTTTGAAGAAGGATTAGGACATAATGATGGAACAACAATCTCTTGATTGATATTCCTGTTAGAAACAACCTTAGGTAAAAACCCAGGTTTAGTACGCAGAACTACCTTGTCTGAATGAAAGATCAGATAAGGAGAATCACAATGTAAGGCAGATAACTCAGAGACTCTTCGAGCCGAGGAAATAGCCATCAAAAATAAAACTTTCCAAGATAAAAGCTTAATATCAATGGAATGAAGGGGTTCAAACGGAACACCCTGAAGAACTTTAAGAACCAAGTTTAAGCTCCACGGAGGAGCAACAGCTTTAAACACAGGCTTAATTCTAGCCAAAGCCTGAAAAAAGGCCTGAACGTCTGGATGCTCTGCCAGACGTTTGTGTAAAAGAATAGACAGAGCTGAAATCTGTCCCTTTAGCGAACTAGCGGATAAACCCTTTTCTAAACCCTCTTGTAGAAAAGCTAATATCCTAGGAATCCTAACCTTACTCCATGAGTAACTCTTGGATTCGCACCAATATAAATATTTACGCCATATCTTATGGTAAATTTTTCTTGTCACAGGTTTCCGAGCCTGTATTAATGTATCAATAACCGAATCCGAAAACCCACGCTTTGATAGAATCAAGCGTTCAATTTCCAGGCAGTCAGCCTCAGAGAAATTAGGTTTGGATGGTTGAAAGGACCCTGAATTAGAAGGTCCTGCCTCAGAGGAAGAGACCATGGTGGACAGGACGACATGTCCACTAGGTCTGCATACCAGGTCCTGCGTGGCCACGCAGGCGCTATCAGAATTACCGATGCCCTCTCCTGTTTGATCCTGGCAATCAGCCGAGGTAGCAACGGAAATGGTGGAAACACATAAGCTATGTTGAAAACCCAAGGGGCTGCTAATGCATCTACCAGCACCGCTCCCGGGTCCCTGGACCTGGATCCGTAACAAGGAAGCTTTGCGTTCTGGCGAGATGCCATGAGATCCAGATCCGGTTTGCCCCAATGACGAATCAGTTGAGCAAATACCTCCGGGTGAAGTTCCCACTCTCCCGGATGAAAAGTCTGGTGACTTAGGAAATCCGCCTCCCAGTTCTCTACGCCTGGGATGTGAATCGCTGACAGGTGGCAAGAGTGAGACTCTGCCCAGCGAATTATCTTCGAGACTTCCAACATCGCTAGGGAACTCCTGGTTCCCCGTTGATGATTAATGTAAGCCACAGTCGTGATATTGTCCGACTGAAATCTGATGAACCTCAGTTTTGCTAACTGAGGCCAAGCTAGAAGAGCATTGAATATTGCTCTTAATTCTAGAATGTTTATTGGGAGGAGTTTCTTCTCCTGAGTCCACGATCCCTGAGCCCTTCAGGGAATTCCAGACTGCTCTCCAGCCTAGAAGGCTGGCATCCGTTGTTACAATCGTCCAATCTGGCCTGCGAAAGGTCATTCCTTTGGACAGATGAACCGGTGACAACCACCAGAGAAGCAAATCTCTGGTCTCCTGGTCCAGATTTAGCAAAGGGGACAGATCTGAGTAATCCCCGTTCCATTGACTGAGCATGCATAGTTGCAGCGGTCTGAGATGCAGGCGCGCAAATGGCACTATGTCCATTGCCGCGACCATTAAGCCGATTACCTCCATGCACTAAGCTACTGATGGGCTTGGAACGGAATGAAGGACACGGCAAGCATTGAAAATCTTTGATAACCTGGACTCCGTCAGGTAAATCTTCATCTCTACAGAATCTATAAGAGTCCCTAGAAAAGGAACCCTTGTGAGTGGTAACAGAGAACTCTTTTCCACGTTCACTTTCCACCCATGCGACCTCAGAAATGCTAGAACTATCTCTGTATGAGACTTTGCATTCTGAAAACTTGACGCTTGTATCAGAATGTCGTCTAGGTACGGAGCCACCGCTATGCCTCGTGGTCTTAGTACCGCCAGAAGTGAGCCCAGAACCTTCGTAAAAATTCTCGGGGCCGTGGCTAACCCGAAGGGAAGAGCCACAAACTGGTAATGCCTGTCTAGAAAGGCAAACCTCAGGTACCGATAATGATCTTTGTGAATCGGTATATGAAGGTAAGCATTCTTTAAGTCCACCGTGGTCATATACTGACCCTCTTGGATCATGGGTAATGGTTCGAATGGTTTCCATCTTGAACGATGGTACCCTTAGGAATTTGTTTAAGATCTTTAAGTCCAAGATTGGTCTGAAGGTTCCCTCTTTTTTGGGAACCACAAATAGATTTGAGTAAAATCCTTGTCCCTGTTCCGATCGCGGAACTGAGTGGATCACCCCCATGATTAAGAGGTCTTGTACACATTGTAGAAATGCCTCTCTCTTTACTAGGTTTGTCGATAACCTCGAAAGATGGAACCTCCCTTGTGGAGGAGAGGTTTTGAAATCCAGAAGGTATCCCTGAGATATAATCTTTAACGCCCAGGGATCCTGCACATCTCTTGCCCAAGCCTGGGCAAAGAGAGAAAGTCTGCCCCCCACTAAATCCGTCTCCGGATAGGGGGCCCTGACTTCATGCTGTCTTAGGGGCGGGAGTAGGCTTTCTGGCCTGCTTGCCCTTGTTCCATGACTGGTTGCCTTTCCAACCCTGTCTGTAACGAGCAGTAGTTCCTTCCTGTTTTGGAGCGGAGGAAGTCGATGCTGCTCCTGCCTTGAAGTTACGAAAGGCACGAAAATTAGACTGTTTGGCCTTTGGTTTGGCCCTGTCCTGAGGAAGGGTGTGGCCCTTACCTCCCGTAATGTCAGCAATAATTTCCTTCAAGCCGGGCCCGAATAAGGTCTGCCCTTTGAAAGGAATGTTAAGTAGTTTAGACTTGGAAGTTACATCCGCTGACCAGGATTTAAGCCAGAGCGCTCTGCGCGCCTGTATGGCGAATCCGGAATTTTTAGCCGTAAGTTTGGTTAGATGTACTACGGCATCTGAAACAAACGTATTAGCTTGCTTAAGGGTTCTAACTTTGCTCAAGGCCTCATCCAACGGCTCTGTGCGAATCGCCTCTTCCAGAGACTCAAACCAGAATGCCGCTGCAGCCGTGACAGGCGCAATGCATGCAAGAGGCTGCAATATAAAACCCTGTTGAACAAACATTTTCTTAAGATAACCCTCTAATTTTTTATCCATTGGATCTGAGAAAGCACAGCTATCCTCCCCCGGGATAGTGGTACGATTGGCTAACGTAGAAACTGCTCCCTCCACCTTAGGGACCGTCTGCCATAAGTCTCGTGTGGTGGCGTCTATAGGGAACATTTTTCTAAATATCGGGGGAGGGGAAAAAGGCACACCGGGTCTATCCCACTCCTTACTTATAATTTCTGTAAGTCTTTTTGGTATAGGAAAAACGTCAGTACACACCGGTACCGCATAGTATCTATCCAACCTACACAATTTCTCTGGAATTGCCACCGTGTCGCAATCATTCAGAGCCGCTAATACCTCCCCTAGTAACACACAGAGGTTCTCAAGCTTAAATTTAAAATGTGAAATTTCTGAATCCGGTCTCCCCGGATCAGAACCGTCACCGACAGAATGAAGTTCACCGTCCTCATGTTCTGCAAATTGTGACGTAGTATCAGACATGGCTCTCGTGTCATCAGCGCGCTCTGTCCTTAACCCAGAGCTATCGCGTTTGCCCCTTAATTCGGGCATATTATATAATACTTCTTTCATAACATTAGCCATATCATGTAAAGTGATTTGTAAGGGCCTAGATGTACTAGGTGTCTCAATCCTACGCATCTCCCGAGCGGGAGACACAGGTACTGACACGTGAGGAGAGTTAGGCGGCATAACTTCCCCCTCGTTGTCTGGTGATAGCTTCTTTATCGGTACAGATTGACTTTTATTCAAAGCAATATCAATACAATTGGTACACATCGTTCTATTGGGCTCCACATTGGCTTTTGAACATGATGAACAAACAGTTTCCTCTGAATCAGACATGTTTAAAACAGACTTAGCAATGAAACTAACAAGCTTGGAAATCACTTTCAATAAGTTTACAAGCAATATAAAAAACGCTGCAGCGCTTCAAAAATACAGATATAATTAAACAATTCTTAACAAGAAGTGTATTATTAGCAGAGGATTGCACCCATTAGCAAAAGGATGATTAACCCCTCAATACCCAAAACGGATAAAACAGATATCAATTAAGATTTAACGCTTTTAATCACAGTCAGCACACTGTCACAGATCTGCTGTGACTGATTACCTCCCTCACAAATGAAATTTGCAGACCCCTGAGCTCTCTAGAGACGTCCTGGATCAAGGAGGAAGAAGCAGAAAGACTGTGCAATAATTTTAACTGCGCAACAAGGCGCTAAAACAAGGGCCCTCCCACTCCAATCACAACAGTGGGAGCCCTGATATAACGGTTTCCATGCAGAAAAATATGTTAGCCATGTGGAAAAAAATCATGCCCAAAGCGATTTATCACCAAAGTACCTCACAAAAACGAATAACATGCCAGTAAACGTTTTATTAAAAAATAAAAATTTTCAATGTCATGCAAAGCTATCACTAAGCCTGCTACCAGTCGCTACCACTGCAGAGAAGGCTTAAGTATTATTTCAGTGTTAACAGTATTTTCTCAGTCAAATTCTAGTCCCTAGAATATAACTCGACTGCGCATACATTTATCAGCCTGATACCAGTTGCTACTACTGCATTTAAGGCTGTACTTACATCATACGGTAACAGCAGTATTTTCTTAGTCAATTCCATTCCCAGAAAATAAAGTACTGCACATACCTCATTTGCGGAGGACCCCGCATGCTATTCCCAGTTTCTGAAGTTACCCCACTCCTCAGAATGTCGAGAACAGCCAGTGGATCTTAGTTACGCCTGCTAAGATCATAGAAAAAAAACGCAGGCAGTTTCTTCTTCCAAATACTGCCTGAGATAGAAAAACAGCACACTCCGGTGCCATTTAAAATAACAAACTTTTGATTGAAGAATAGTTAAGTAAAAACTCCAGCTCCTCTCGCGACCTCCTTCTTTGTTGAGGGTTGCAAGAGAATGACTGGGTATGACATGTGAGGGGAGGAGCTATATAGCAGCTCTGCTTGGGTGATCCTCTTGCAACTTCCTGTTGGGAAGGAGAATATATCCCATAAGTAATGGATGACCCGTGGACTGAACACACTTAACAAGAGAAAAGGGGCCAGTAAAAGCTGTTTGACTTTAAAAGGACAGTAAAGTAAAAATTAAACTTAAATTGATTGCATCGATCATGAAGTTTTAAACAACTTACCATTATACTTGTATTATCAATTTTTCTTAGTTCTCTTGGTATATTTCTTAAAGAGTAATCCTAGGGGAGCTCAAGAGTGGCTGCACACTCTAGTGACCTATTTATAACTGTCCCTAATTAGTCACAGTAGAGAAGGTAAGCTAAGTTACAACATGACAGCTCCCATTGTTTTATAGACACTAAGGGGGATATGCATCAAGCTGTCAACTATGTTGCATTCGCCGGCATCAATACGCTCACATAACATGGCCAAACATCGTGGCCGCGGATCTCAATACGCTCTCCTTATTTATAAAAAAAAGCAGTCAAAAACATGAGCACCAAGTATGGGGCGATGAGCATCAGACTGTTGTTAACTAACAGTCATCAATCTCGCGTATATTCGTGTTTTTCCCAACTTTATTTATACCATTTCACTAAAAGCCGCCACTATACTAAAATGTTTAACCCCTATCCCATCATTCCCCGACCCCGCTGCAACATAAATAAAGTTATTAACCCCTATCCCGCCACTCCCGACCCCACCGCAACATAAAGTTATTAACCCCTATCCCGCCGCTCCCCGACCCCGCCGCAACCTATATAAACTTATTAACCCCTAAACCTCTGGCCTCCCACATCATCACCACTAACTAAACCTATTAACCCCTAAACCGTCAGCCCCCCACATCGCAAAAAAATAAATTAAGCTAGTAACCCCTAAACCTAACAACCCCTTAACTTTAAATTAAAATTACAACAACAATTAATATACATTAAAACTTACCTGTAGAATTAAAATAAACTAATTTTAAACTATTTATTAACCTACCCTAACTATTATACTACAATTACATAAAATTACCAATTAAATAAAATAAATTAAATATTAAAAAACCTAACCCGACTAAAAATATTTAAATCTACAATTAAACATTATTACTAAGTCCTAAAGTACAAAAAAAAACCCCCACTAAGTTACCAAAAAACCAAACACTAAATTACAAAAAATAAACCAAATTATCAAAAATATTTTATTTACACCTAATCTAATAGCCCTATCAAAATAAAAAAGCCCCCCCAAAAATAAAAAACCCTAGCCCACAATAAACTACCAATGGCCCTTAAAGGGGCCTTTTGTGGGGCATTGCCCCAAAGATATCAGCTCTTTAACCTGTAAAAAAAACTACAAACAACCCCCAAACAGTAAAACCCACCATCCACCCAACCATACCCCCCAAATAAAATAACTATCTAAAATAACCTAAGCTACCCATTGCCCTGAAAAGGGCATTTGCATGGGCATTGCCCTTAAAAGGGCATTTAGCACTTTTACTGCCCAGACCCTAATCTAAAAATAAAACCCACCCAAAAAACAAACCCTTAAAAAAACTAACACTAACCCTAAACGATCCACATACAGTTATTGAAGTCCCGCTTGAAGGATCCATCGAGCCAGCGACGTCTTCATCCAGACGGCATCTTCTATCTTCATCCATCCGGCACGGAGCGGGTCCATCCTGAAGACATCCGGCACGGAGCATCCTCTTCATAAGGTCGTAGCCGTACACTGGAACTTAAATAGCAGCTCTTATTCTATTGGCTGATTGGAACAGCCAATAGAATTAGAGCTCAAATCCTATTGGCTGATTGGAACAGCCAATAGAATGAGAGCTGCTCAAATCCTATTGGCTGATTTGAACAGCCAATAGGATTTTAGCAGCTCTAATTACTATTGGCTGATTGAAATCTTTCAGCCAATAGGAATGCAAGGGACGCCATCTTTGATGCATGGATGAAAAATAGAAGATGCCGTCTGGATGAAGACTTCTTGCCGCATGGATGAAGACTTCTTGCTGCTTGGATGAAGACTTCTTGCCACATGGATGGATCCTTCAAGCGGGACTTCAATTACTTTAAGTGGATCGCCGGGGATTAGTGTTAGGTATTTTTTTAAGGGTTTTTTGGGTTGGTTTTATTTTGATTAGGGTCTGGGCAGTAAAAGAGCTAAATGCCCTTTTAAGGGCAATGCCCATACAAATGCTCTTTCCAGGGCAATGGGTAGCTTAGGTTATTTTAGATAGTTATTTTACTTGGGGGGGTTACTGTTGGGGGGTTGTTTGTATTTTTTGTTACAGGTAAAAGAGCTGATATCTTTGGGGCAATGCCCCACAAAAGGCCCTTTTAAGGGCCATTGGTAGTTTATTGTAGGCTAGGGTTTTTTTAATTTTGGGGGGCTTTTCTATTTTGATAGGGTTATTAGATTAGGTATTGTTTTTTTATTTTTCATAATTTAGTGTTTGTTTTTTGGTAACTTAGTGTTTGTTTTTTTTGTACTTTAGGACTTTGTAATAATGTTTAATTGTAGATTTAAATGATTTCAGTAGGGTTAGGTTTTTTAATATGTAATTTATTTTATTTAATTGGTAGTTTAATGTAATTGTAGTATAATAGCTAGGGTAGGTTAATTAATAGTTTAAAATTAGTTTATTTTAATTCTACAGCTAAGTTTTAATTTATATTAAGATAGGGATGTTGTAATTTTAATTTAAAGTTAAGGGGTTGTTAGGTTTTGGGGTTAATAGCTTAATTTAGTTTTTGCGATGTGGGGGGCTGACAGTTTAGGGGTTAATAGGTTTAGTTAGTGGTGGTGATGTAGGAGGCCAGAGGTTTAGGGGTTAATAAGTTTATTTAGGTTGCAGCCGTGTCGGGGAGCGGCAGAATAGGGGTTAATAACATTATGTAGGTGGTGGCGATGTCGGGGGCAGCAGATTAGGGGTGTTTAGACTTGGGGTTTATGTAAGGGTGTTAGGTGTAAACGTAACTATTTTTCTACCATAGAAATCAATGGGGTATGCTTCAGTCTCTTGCAGCATCGAACATAAGCTTTAGGTGCTTTCATACTCCCCCATTGATTTCTATGGCATCCGCGGCCTCAAGGGTGGCGGATTGAAAACCAGGTACGCTGCGTCTTAATAGCCACGAGCGTACCTGTTAAAAGTTTGATAAATGGGAAAAGTGTCAAATAGAGCCGAAGGTGTATTCGGAACATCTGTAATGACGTAAGCATCGATCTGCGTCGGATTGAGACCGGCAGATCATATGTTACGTCACAAACTTTTGCCGGTCTTGAGGCTTTGATAACTAGGTCGGATCAATCTCGCAACAATTACGATGCGTAATTCCGGCATATTTGCTGTTGACACTTTGAGAGATAGGCCTCAAAAACTTTACCCTTATTTTGTCATTATTTAAACAGCAAATTAAACTATCCATTGTGTTGTCCTTTCTCTCTTAAAAAAATACATCTCCATGTTATTCTAAGGCTAATCTTTTATTTGAATATATCATTCTATCTAGCATTTATCTAGTGTTTAATGTCATTTTAATGTTATGTGTTGGGGGTCTATCTAAAGGGACATGAAACACTAAATACATGCTAGACATAATGGTAAATTAAACAGGAAGGTGATCTTGACAATATGACATTTTTTAATTTGTATTAGTTGTTTAAATATTGATCAAGTAAGTGTAAAATGCTAGTCTCAATGAAGTAATAGGTGTCTCCTATCTTATCTTTTCTCCTGGGGGTAATTAGGAGTAGATATAAAGAGTTACAAGACAGAACAAAGAATGTCTGTATGAAATATATTAGTGTTTGTTAAAGGGACAGTCTAGTATAAATTAAACTTTCATTATTCAGATAGGACTTTTAATTTTAATCAACTTTCCAATTTACTTTTATCATCAAATTTGCTTTTTCCTCTTGGTATTCTTAGTTTAAACTAAACATAGGTAGGCTCATATGCTAATTTCTAAGCCTTTGAGGGCTGCCTCTTATCACAGGCTTTTTAAATCTCTTTTCAACACAAAGAGACAGAAAGTACACGTGGGCCATATAGATAACACTGTGTTCAGGCACAGGGAGTTATTTAAGATTTAGCACAATACAATGCTAAATGCAAGACAATAGATAATAAACAGTCACAGTCATGTGATCAGGGGGCTGGAAGAAGGTTCCTAGATACAAGGTAATCACAGAGGTAACAAGTATATTACTATAACTCTGTTGGTTATGCAAAACTGGGGAATGGGTAATAAAGGGATTATCTATCTTTTAAAACAATAACAATTCTTTGGTAGACTGTCCCTTTAAGTCTGGAATCTGCACTTCCAATACTCATAAGAACTGGAAAAATACAATATTCAGAGTTAAAATATACACAAAAAAAGTCAAAATACATAAAGTATATTGTGAAGATTTTTTTGTAAACATAATTAAACATTTTTATTACTATCTAAAAGTTTTTAATGTCCCTTTAACTCATAGTGTTAAAAATATAACTATAAAGGTAATACAAATAAAAGCTTATAATAAAGATTTTCACTCACCCCCTCATCCTGTGACAATGGATTGTTTATTACTAAGTCCTGCTGCCCAGCAGCTTTTCGAGGATTAGTAATATGCTAGAAAGAAAGAAACAAAAACTTTCATAATCATATTTCTTTTAGAAAAGTATTGTATCAAGTTCAATAATGAAAAATATCACTTACTATTTCTTTAATCTTTTTATACCCTGTTCTTAACTCTGCCGTTTTACTTATCCATTGGCTTCTGTCATGGGGTAAAACATTTAGAAACAGCTGCCAATAAAAAATGGAAATGCGTTAGAAACAGGCTTACAAAAGGACATCGATTATCAGGGGAATAAAGAACAACACTTCGAAAAAAAAATATCTGAACACATGGAAAAAGGCAACAGAAGCAACTGTACGGTCTACAGATTAAATATTTGATGGTGAGGAACAATACATTTAGCAATGAATGTGCCAAAGTTACTTTTAAGTGAATCCATTGGAAGAGTTTATTTTTATGTTTTTTTTGTAGGGTCCATCTAAATGAGGATTTACTGCAATTTAATCACTGTTATAAACAATTTCTATTCTAAAATTGTCCAACAAACGTTATCAGCATGAAGCAATATAACTGCACTGGAAGACCATGAGGAATACTGTCCTAGAGAGAGGGTCCTAATTATTATCTGACATGAGCAAGCCCCCTTACAGCATGTCCACAGTCTAAATTCTCACAATTATTATTATAAGCAACAGGAACAAAGAAAGAGAGGTAGTAAGATAACCTGACATGATAAACCTGCCCTCAAATTGTATATATACCTGGCAAAAACAAAATCAGTTATATAAATAACACAGATAATAATAAAAACTACAATATAAGGGATCATAAAGATGCAGGTAATCCAATGTGTTAGAAAAAGAAGATGAGATAGTCTTGTTCAAACAGATGCATTCAAATGTTGTTAAAGGGACATGAAACCCAATATTTTTCTTTCATGATTTAGGTAGAACATACAATTTTAAACAACTTTCCAGTTTACTTCTATGATCAAATGTTTCATTCTCTTGGTATCATTTGTTGAAGGAGAGCAGCAATGCACTATTGGCTTCTAACTGAACACATGGGTGAGCCAATGACAATCGGTATATATATGCAGCCACCAACCAGCAACGAGAACCTAGGTTCTTTGCTGCTCCTGAGCTAACCTAGATAAACCTTTCAGCAAAGGATACGAAGAGAAGGAAGCAAATTAAATAATAGAAGTAAATTGGAAAGTTGTTTAGAATTGTATGCTCTGTCTAAATCATGAATGTCTAATTATGACTTTACTGTCCCTTTAAGTTTCTAATGAAGTTCTTAGAGTTAGGCTGTGCTTTAATAAAATGCCTCAATTGAAAATAGGAGAGCCAGTTCAAAAATGGGAATCCAATATCCTTGTTTTAATTCATTAAATTATTTAAGAAAGCAATTACTTAACACTAATATAACCGAAAGATTTGAGACTTCATTGACTATGATCTGTTACAAGAGTGAAAAAATGGAGAAAGAGGGTTTGCCAATAATGTGGTCATGGGAGAAGGGATGGTAAACAAACCAGGGGCATAAGAAAGAAACGTATTCCATGCTGTCAAGATATTTTTAGTAAATGGATTAAAAAAAAAGTCCTGGAATTCCTATTGTTAGGTAACAACCAGATTTGATCTGCTAGATTGACGTTCCCCGTATCATTCTCTTCAAAACAACCCATTGCTTGTGAATTGATATTTGATGCCATTGAATGATACGTGCCCAATGACTCGATAGATAATAGGCCCACAAACTGTGAATTCCCAACCCTCCCCTGTCCTTGTTATATGGGGACCCCAATACAAAATGATTAAAGGGAAACTAAACCCATATTTTTTCTTTCGTGATTCAGATAGTGCATGCAATTTTAAGCAACTTTCTAATTTACTCCAAGAATCATTTTTTCTTCGTTCTCTTGCTATCTTTATTTGAAAAATAAGGCATCTAAGCTATTTTTAGTTCAGACACTGGACAGCACTTGTTTATTGGTCGGTTAAATTAATCCACCAATCAGCAAGAACAATCCAGGTTGTTCACCAAAAATGGGCCCGCATCTTAACTTACATTTTTGCTTTTCAAATAAAGATACCAAGAGAATGAAGAAATAATAGAAGTAAATTAAAAAGTTGCTTAAAATTGCATGCTCTATCTGAATCATGAAAGAAAAAATTTGGGTTTAGTGTCCCTTTAAGAAATCGTTATAGATTAGTTATAAAGGAAGTGGGGACATTTATGGGAAGTGTCAGAAAAAAATATTGAATCCTCAGTAGTGTAATAATTTTCACCACATATACACGGCCAAACCAAGACAGAGACAGATGAGGTTGCAAGTGAGAAAGATCATTACAAATTTGATTGTATAAAACTGTATAATTATAATGGAACATGCTGTTTATATTTTTGTCAAATATATGCCCAAATACTTAAAGGGCCATAATACCCAAATGTTTAAACACTTGAAAGTGATGCAGCATAGCTGTAAAAAGCTGATTAGAAAATATCACCTGAACATCTCTATGTAAAGAAAGATATTTACCTCAAAAGTTCCTCAGTAGCCACCTCCCATTGTAAAGGATTTCTAAGCAGCATTTTAGTGTGTTTGTCCTGGGACATCTGAAGGGACTAGCATCGTGCACTCTCATATTATTTCACCAATCAGGTAAAGGAAGCTTACTATGAAATCTCATGAGAGTTAAGTCAAATCTCATGAGATCACAGTAAGAGTTCATGACCTCAGCACTGCTGATGCTGATTGGCTGCTGTTCATTTCTTCATTTTTTAAAAATTTTTTTACCTGCAGCTGGGAGCAGGTGAAGTATAACTTTTTACACAGAACTTACTCTGCTGAGCTGAGGAAATTGTGAGGTAAAATATCTTCCTTTTTACATAGAGATGCTCAGGTGATATTTTCCTGTCAGCTTTTTACAGTTATACTGCATCAGTTTCAAGTGATTAAGCATATGAGTATTATGTCCCTTTAAAGTGATAGAAAGGCTAAAAATAAAATATACCTAGGTGGATTTGAATTTGAAATAGAAGCATTTTTGCAATATACTTCCATTACCAAAAATGCTTCTAATAAAAGTTATTACTGTGTTTCTACAGCATATGCACATATCATGTGAGGGTCTTGGCACTTGTATTCAAACACCACACCTTCTAAGTGAGTCAGTAGTTGTTTGTGTGACACTGTACACTATATTTTTCTTCGTATAAATGTTTTGTAGATTATCCATTTATATAGCCCATTTGGAAGTGTTTATGTAAAAATGTATAGTTTTTCTTATTTTTAAATAACATTGTTTAAATAACAAGTGTTAAATGTATACTAATGTATACAAACTTCAGCTTGCTCCTGTTTGTGTAAATGGTCTTTTCATATGCAGGGGAGGGGGAATGGGGGCTAGTGTCTACTGTTTTTGCTTTCTCAGCCCATCCTAACCTCATCAACAGTGCTAAATTGGGTGCTTCTAAGTACGTTTTTAAAAGGTTTTATACTGGATTTTTATATCAGTATCTGTGCATATTCTTCTTTATAGTAGAGTATATTACATGAAGTTATATGAAATGTGGTGTATAATGTCCCTTTAAGTCTCCAGAAGCAATACACACCACCGCCAGCTCTCTAAGCAGGAATGTTTTTTTATTACTAGTGCATGGGCCTTCATAGCATATGTACATATGCCACTGGGGAAAAAAGTAATAACTTTTACTAGAAGCATTGTGGGAAATTAAAGTAAAAAGCAAAATGCTTATATTTTAAACTAAAATGCACCCATGCACATTTCACTTTTAAACTTTCTATCTCTAACTTCATCTGAAAAGGAATGGTAAGGAGAAAGTTCTACCACCAGACAATATTAGGGGTGGTGGAGATGTTTAACTGGTTGGATTTACTATTTATCATTATAAGAAAATTAGATCTGTACCTATTTATTTCTTCTGTCAAGGCTAGTATAGATGTTAATGGAGAGGTCAACGTTAGTAATATGCTGTCTGTGAAAAGGGTCATTTTATAGTTTGATTTCCTACTAATGGCTTAAATTTCTTTATTATCTCTAATGTTTTGAGCCATATTTTCCTTTTTTTAAAGTGAATCAGGTCTGACAAGAATAGAATTAGACACTTGTCTGTACTGTTCTGCCCAGTGTGATAGGTACAAATAAGTAAATCACAATGAGTTTGAAGTGTCATTTTACCAATAATCATCACTTTACCTACACAATTTTATGACAGTCTTTTCCTATAATTACTGCTGGGAGTCAAAATGCTTTATGGCACTCAGCTCACCTGTTCTGCAGACCAAGTCATTTTTGGATCATAAATTGAGTTTTTCAAAATGTGTGCAGAAAATCAGGTGATTCACAAAAATGTTTTTGTTAAATTAACAGATTTTTTTTATTACTATGTATTAAGGCTCGGCATCGCAATGATAACAGAATGATGTATTTAAAAACACCAAACTATTTGATGCGTCATAATAATGAGAAGACTTTTAATGAAGGTACTAAGATAGTGTTTAGCTGCAATTATTAATGGTCTCTACTGGGAATGTATTTATTTGTATTCCCAGCTGTGAATATGAAACAAAAGGAATGCAGAGTTTAGTAATTGTGCCCAGTGGGCCAGTATACATGTGCATCTGTACCCATCTTCTACATCCTAACATCGAGAACACTTTGAGTGCAAAATATTTGGCTCCAAACAAGGGATCTGTTATTGTGAATTATTATACAAATAAATGTAAAAACACGTATGATTATGAAGGCATTTAATATTATTTTGAAGAAATAACATTCTGATATTCAGATGCCAAACTGGGTTGTGCAGAAATATACATTTAATTCTAATGTTGCCACTTGACATTAAAGACTAAGAAGTTTATAATGTTGGCAAAACTTTCTGGTGATTTTACAAGCTCAGAATGTATTGTTGCACAATGCATAGTTTTTATGTTATGTGGTTATTTTGTGTTTTCTAATTCTTACCTTTGCTGAAATCTTTATTCAAAGCCGTTTTGCTTATAAGGGCTACATTTATCAAGCTGCTAAAGTGGCTTACGAAGCCTTGCCGTGCAGGCTCACTTAGAGCATGTAATTTTAAGCAACTTTCTAATTTACTCCTTTTATCAATTGTTCTTCGTTCTCTTGCTATCTTTATTTGAAAACGCTGAAACGTAAGCTTGGTAGCCAGCCCATTTTTGGTTCAGCACCCTGGCTAGTGCTTGCTGATTGGTGGCTACATTTAGGGACAGTAAAGTCAAAGACAGAGCATACCAGTTCCTATTTACTTCTATTATCAAATGTGCTTAGTTTTCTTGATATTCTTTGTTGGAAAGCATACCTAGGTAGGCACAGGAGCAGCATGCCCTATTGGGAGCTAGATTATGATTGGTGGCTACATATACTGTGTGTGCCTTTACTTCAGTGAAAGCCTCAAGAATACTAAAGTCATTACAAATGAAAGTGCATGTAGAAATGGACATTTTAAAGGACTTGTTACAGGCTACAATGACACAACAGAAGGCTACAACCGTGCAACACCAAACTGCATATTCACTGGCAGCTTAGCAAGAATATAACCAGCTAGTGGCTACACAACTGACAATGTCTTGCTTAAAAAGTCCAAAATACTACAGCCCAGGGATTATCTGCATATGATGGAATTAATGTCAGAATACAGCCAGGGAACAACTCCTATGTTTCCTAGTGTTTGTAAGTGAATCAATCCAGGAAGCCAGGCCACTTGGTCAATAAGCTGTTGATTAGGTCTGGCTAAAAACAGAAATCTTAGCCATAGTATGGACAGGTTTTCTACACCTGATGGTTCAATGAGCAGGAGACCCTAAATCAGATGTTCAACATGGTCCAAATACATGGGAGAGCAGGGCTTATTAGTCATCCCACACAAATAAGTCAGAGATGTCTGACATTGGAAACCTTTGAGATTACAGGCAGGTTAAGAAGCAGCCATTAAAAGACTGGTGCTTTTTGAAATTTGATTGTACCTGCACCACAACAGCACTGGAGCTAGCTTCATAAATGAGGGGCAAAAATTATTAAGAACATTATGTAATAAAATCAAAGCAAAAGGTATAAAGAACTAAACGTTTAATAGCAAACATAGGGTTTAAAAAGTGCCGTTTATGGCAACCTCAGATGACATTTACCATATAACTGTGAAGTCAATAAAGGAGTCAAATACAAATAATGGTTACTTAAAATAAATATACAACACATGAAATAAATCTGTTTTCAACAGTTTCTCAGATCTAAATGTTGAATGATAAATGTTTCACAGACAGGTTGTTATATGGGTGTGTTTATGTAGCCATATCCTTACCCAGAATCCCCTGCTCAAGTGGAAACAATATTTGCAGATGTTCTCTGTTGATGAATGTGCGGATGTGCAATACAATAATCTATTGTGAATTACTATACTCACAGTGGAGGTTATTATTTCCCTTATGGTTTTCCTCACCATAACTTGTGTCTCTATGTAACAAGTACAAATCTGTCATATGTTTATTAGGTCTATCTGTGATTTTCTTGGTGTACCCTTTTATTCCTGTTATGCTTTTAAAACTACCTACACTGTACAGATTCTTTGTTTAAAATGCAAAATGGAAAAAAAAAGGTGATGCATTGTTAAGATTATTTGCATATAATTATCTAGAATCTCCTGCTCCAGTGGAATGTCTATGTACACACATAAATATATATATACTGGGGGAAAAAGGAGATAGAAAATGTCAAGCACTAGCCATCAAAAGAAAAAATGCAAAGGGGATGAAGCCATCGGCGCTGGGTGTGAGAACCATTGGTCTAAGGGATGCAGGTCCCTCTCCCATAAACATCAAAATGCTAATAGATCAATTACAAAAGAACACAGTTTATTAAACAGTTACATATCAATACTATAATTTGGTTTATAACGTCCATCGCTGTCGGCAGTTGCACAAGCTTCCTCAAAGGATGCGGCGACGAGACAGCTTCAGGAGCTTCAGGCATCTGCCGCATATGGAGCCGGAGCGCGATCGGTGCTCCGCCTCCATATGAGGCCAGATGCCTGATCGTTACAGAGAGAGCAAAAGAGAGGGGGGAGAGAAAGAGCAAATGAGAAGGGGGGAGAGAGAGCAAAAGAGGGGAGAGAGCAAATGAGAGGGGGAAGAGAGAGCAAATGAGAGAGGGGAGAGAGAACAAAAGAGAGGGGGGAGAGAGAGCAAAGGAGAGGGGGGAGAGAGAGCAAAAGAGAGGGGGGAGAGAGAGCATAAGAGAGGGGGGAGAGAGAGCAAAAGAGATGGGACAGAGAGCGCAAAAGAGAGGGGGAGAAAGCGCAAAAGAGAGAGGGGGGAGAAAGCGCAAAAGATAGGGGGAGAGAGAGCAAAAGAGAAGGGGGAGAGGGGGAGAGAGAGCAAAAAAGAGGGGGAGAGAGAGCAGAAGAGAGGGGGAAGAGAGAGCAAAAGAGAGGGGGGAGAGAGAGCAAAAGAGAAGGGGGAGAGAGAGAGCGCAAAATAGAGGGGGGGAGAGAGAACAAAAGAGAGGGGGGATGGGGAGAGAGAGCAAAAAAGAGGGGGAGAAAGAGCAGAAGAGAGGGGGAAGAGAGAGCAAAAGAGAGGGGGAAGAGAGAGCAAAAGAGAGGGGGGAGAGAGAGCAAAAGAGAAGGGGGAGAGAGAGAGCGCAAAAGAGGGGGAGAGAGAGCAAAAGAGAGGGGGAGAGAGAGCAAAAGAGAGGGGGAGAGAGAGCAAAAGAGAGGGGGAGAGAGAGCAAAAGAGAGGGGGAGAGAGAGCAAAAGAGAGGGGAGAGAGAGAGCAAAAGAGAGGGGGGTGAGAGAGCATAAGAGAGAAGGAGAAAGAGAGCAAAAGAGAAGGGGAGAGAGCATAAGAGAGGGGGGAGATAGAGCAAAAGAGAGGGGGAGAGAGAGCAAAAGAGAGGGGGAGAGAGAGCAAAAGAGAGGGGGAGAGAGCATAAGAGAGGGGGGAGAGAGAGCAAAAGAGAGGGGGAGAGAGAGCAAAAGAGAGGGGGAGAGAGAGCAAAAGAGAGGGGGAGAGCATAAGAGAGAAGGAGAGAGAGAGAGCAAAAGAGAGGGGGAGAGAGCAAAAGAGAGGGGGAGAGCATAAGAGAGAAGGAGAGAGAGAGAGAAAAAGAGAGGGGGAGAGAGCATAAGAGAGGGGGGAGATAGAGCAAAAGAGAGGGGGGAGAAAGCATAAGAGAGGGGGGAGAGAGCAAAAGAGAGGGGAAGAGAGCAAAAGAGAGGAGGGAGAGAGAGCAAAAGAGAGGGGGGAGAGAGCAAAAGAAAGGGGGAGAGAGAGCATATATATACATATATGTATATATATATATATATATATACATATATGTATATATATATATATATATATATGAATATATATATATACATGTATATATATATATGTATACATATATGTATATATATATATATATATATATATATATAAATATCCAAGAAAAGAGCACTCACCAGGACTTGTACCTTAAAGCAATTACCGCTTTATTTTAACAAAGTGACGTTTCGAGGATTTTAACCTCGTCCTCAGACTTTACAACAGTGTACATACCTGAATGCCTTTTAAACCCTCCACCGACTATCACCGCGATACCGGAAGTCACCCGGCGTCCTGTGCGCAAGACTGCGCATGTCAGAGCGTCGGCATGGCAACCGGCCGCGGTGTACACTAAAAACAAAATTGTGAATACAAACGGTTACAATATAGAGCAGTTCAATTGTTACAATCTCAATGCACTTAACAATCTAACACTATCTATTATAAGAGCTAGATAGTTACAACACTTAACATCTCTACGATGCGTGTAGTTTACTGTGTCAAATTTACCTGACTATTTCTAAACTGGGAATAGGTATAGACATAATTTTGAATCAAACATATCACCTAGTATGGCTATACTAGCTATCAGAATACACTTCACTGCTAACATCTGGATAATACTCCCTAACCTTTGGTATCACAGATAACAGTGCCAGTCCAGGTTGGTATTCAACCCTCCGGGCACCAAAGTGCCCAGATTGAAGATCCACCTGGACTCGCACTGCAACAGGAGTCTATCCCTATCACCCCCTCTAGTTGGGGGTGGAATGTGATCGATGATCACATACCTCAGGTCTGCAACCGTATGGCCAGTCAGCGCAAAATGTCGTGCCACGGGTTGGTCTGACCCCTTGTTTTTTATAGCCAATCGAATGGCTGCACGATGATTGGCCATACGGGTGCGCAAGTCGTCGATAGTCTTTCCGACATAGAATAACCCACACGGACAGTGTAATAAATACACTATATGCGTCGTCGTGCAGGTTACTCTATGCCGGATAGTGTATCTGCGATTGGTGGTTGGATGAACAAAGAATTTTGCGTTAGATAAACCACTACATGTGGTGCATCCCGTACACTTATAGCAACCAGGTTTCTTAGTCTGTAGCCAGTTCGATTTTTCGTAGCACAATACAGGGTCAACCTTCACCAGAATGTCCCGTAGAGAGCGTGATCTTCCAAAGCCTACTTGTGGATATCTGGAACCCCTAAATGGCAGATTTTTATCACTTTCCACGATATTCCAGTTCTTTTTTACCAATTTTTGTAGGTTCTGCTTGTCTGAGGTATAAGTAGTCGTCAATATCATCCTTCTCTCTTTATCCCTTTTTGTCACAGTTCTTAAAGCTGTATCCTGATCCATGGAGGTAAACTTCTGGAAGTGTTGGTTAATCTGTTTCTCTTGGTAACCCCTCTGTAAGAATCGTGCTTTCATTTCTATCAACTGTTGTTGGGCATTACTCTGTTTGTTGTTATTCCGCATAACCCGCTTGAATTGAGAGATAGGTAAAGCCTTCTTGAGTGATGGAGGATGGCAGCTAGTAGCCTCCAATAATGAGTTCCTATCTGTCTCCTTTTTGTACAAAGTTGTGCCCAACACACCATCTTCCATAGATATTCGCAGGTCGAGGAAATCTACTGATGTGGAACTCTTGGTCATCTTGAATTGTAGCTTTGGATTAATGGTGTTTAATATCCTATGCCAATCATCTAATTCCTCCTCCGTACCTGACCATAGAATGATCAAATCATCTATATAGCGTTTGAAATATTTAATGTGTTGGTGTAGAAATAGATCCGTGTCACGTTCTTCAAATTCTGCCATAAATAAATTGGCGTACGATGGGGCCATATTAGACCCCATCGCCGTCCCTTGTAGTTGCAAAAAGAACGATTTCTCAAACTTGAAGTAGTTTCTGCTGAGGCAGAGATCCAATAGTTCCAGGATTAACTCTACTGGAGGTCCCACGTATGGGTATCGATTCAATTGTTTGCGAACTGCCATCATCCCCTGTTCGTGTGGTATGGAGGTATACAGACTAACCACATCCAATGTTGCTAATAAGATGGGTTGTTTGATTGTTGGAAATGATTTGATCTCTTTGATCAGACTAATCGAGTCCAACAGAAACGAAGGCATATTGCGGACACATGGTTGGAGTATACTATCCAGAAATACTGCTATCGGTTGTAAGAGGGATCCTATGGAGGACACAATAGGTCTGCCCGGTGGGCAATTCGGGTGCTTATGGATCTTCGGCAGTGTGTAAAAAGCCGGAACCCTTGGGAACTTTACTTCCATAAAGTTCCTTTCTTGTTTCGTCAACCATCCAATCCTGAATGCTCGATCCAAAACTTCATCTATCTGTTTCTTGAACAACATGGTAGGATTGTAGGTCAGTTGTTTGTATGTAGCCGTATCCGTCAGCTGAGAAAGTATCTCTTGCTTGTAGTAAGAATAGTCCATTATGACCAATGCGCCTCCCTTATCGGCCTCCCTAAAGATTAGATCTTTATTTGTGCTCAAGTTATCCAGTGCTCTCTTTTCTTCTTTGGTTAAGTTGTTTCTGCAACCCGGTTTAGCCGAATTACACATTCTCTCTGTGTCATCCAATAGTAGTCTACTGTACGTTTTAATGCTAGGATTTGTACTTGAGCAATCATAGGTGCTTTTAGGTTTTAATTTGTGGATGTTAGCAGTTTCTTCAGTAGTATCTCCAAGTCCCATACCAAAATGCTCCTTCAATCTTAAGTTCCGTTCAAATTTTTGCATATCTATGTACATATCAAAGGGTTTGTAGAAAGCTGTTGGGATAAACGACAATCTCTCAATTCAAGCGGGTTATGCGGAATAACAACAAACAGAGTAATGCCCAACAACAGTTGATAGAAATGAAAGCACGATTCTTACAGAGGGGTTACCAAGAGAAACAGATTAACCAACACTTCCAGAAGTTTACCTCCATGGATCAGGATACAGCTTTAAGAACTGTGACAAAAAGGGATAAAGAGAGAAGGATGATATTGACGACTACTTATACCTCAGACAAGCAGAACCTACAAAAATTGGTAAAAAAGAACTGGAATATCGTGGAAAGTGATAAAAATCTGCCATTTAGGGGTTCCAGATATCCACAAGTAGGCTTTGGAAGATCACGCTCTCTACGGGACATTCTGGTGAAGGTTGACCCTGTATTGTGCTACGAAAAATCGAACTGGCTACAGACTAAGAAACCTGGTTGCTATAAGTGTACGGGATGCACCACATGTAGTGGTTTATCTAACGCAAAATTCTTTGTTCATCCAACCACCAATCGCAGATACACTATCCGGCATAGAGTAACCTGCACGACGACGCATATAGTGTATTTATTACACTGTCCGTGTGGGTTATTCTATGTCGGAAAGACTATCGACGACTTGCGCACCCGTATGGCCAATCATCGTGCAGCCATTCGATTGGCTATAAAAAACAAGGGGTCAGACCAACCCGTGGCACGACATTTTGCGCTGACTGGCCATACGGTTGCAGACCTGAGGTATGTGATCATCGATCACATTCCACCCCCAACTAGAGGGGGTGATAGGGATAGACTCCTGTTGCAGTGCGAGTCCAGGTGGATCTTCAATCTGGGCACTTTGGTGCCCGGAGGGTTGAATACCAACCTGGACTGGCACTGTTATCTGTGATACCAAAGGTTAGGGAGTATTATCCAGATGTTAGCAGTAAAGTGTATTCTGATAGCTAGTATAGCCATACTAGGTGATATGTTTGATTCAAAATTATGTCTATACCTATTCCCAGTTTAGAAATAGTCAGGTAAATTTGACACAGTAAACTACACGCATCGTAGAGATGTTAAGTGTTGTAACTATCTAGCTCTTATAATAGATAGTGTTAGATTGTTAAGTGCATTGAGATTGTAACAATTGAACTGCTCTATATTGTAACCGTTTGTATTCACAATTTTGTTTTTAGTGTACACCGCGGCCGGTTGCCATGCCGACGCTCTGACATGCGCAGTCTTGCGCACAGGACGCCGGGTGACTTCCGGTATCGCGGTGATAGTCGGTGGAGGGTTTAAAAGGCATTCAGGTATGTACACTGTTGTAAAGTCTGAGGACGAGGTTAAAATCCTCGAAACGTCACTTTGTTAAAATAAAGCGGTAATTGCTTTAAGGTACAAGTCCTGGTGAGTGCTCTTTTCTTGGATATTTGTAAAGGCACACTGCGGCATTGGATGCACCCTGGGCGGTTGAACAGCGGAGTGAGTGCAGAGTTCATTTGGGATTTTGTATATATATATATATATATATATTAATCTACACATATGTATGTACACACACACATATATATATATATATATATATATATATATATATATATATATATATATATATATATATATATATATATATATATATATATATATATACACACACACAGATAATGTCTCCAATACACACAAATGTATATATATACCTTAATATATTTTTTATTAAACGGTTTTACGCTATGTCCTTGCACTCTATTTCTTTTGCATAAATCTGTGAGAACGTGAAGGGAACAGAATACCAGCCTCTAGAAGGATTGAAAGTCCATACTCTAAGAGGGGAAAGGCACATACTCTGAGAGGAGAAGAACACTACCATCTGACCCTACTACCACAGCCACACCAGGACCACGGAAGTTTCACACTTACAAGAGGCGGCAACTTACCTCATATGATTGAGGTCTGTTCTAGTAAGTGTAATACCTACCAGATTTTCCTGTATATTTCCTAATGGATATCTAGTCTCCATTTGAGACTATCTCATTGACTATTTTAATTTGTTGTCACTGTCATCACTACCACCTCCAATACAAGGGACAACACACTGTGTGAAAAATATTTTGTATATGACAGAGTATTCGATTAGACTCTTGTACATCTATATTTACCTTCAATCATAACTAATACCACTAGTGAGACCAGGGTTTTGCACCTAGGATAAGCGTGGTTTTACACTCTCTCCTCTTGCATTTTTCTGTTTGCTAGGATTCTTTTGCCTCCCTTTTGAGCAATCAATTCCTTCACACCTCATTACAGCTGCATTTCCAGGTTTTCGAAACTCATAACTCCAATCAGATACAAATAGTAACACTCAGCGCTAACTTTCCATTGCTTTGTGTTGGATTCTTTCCTTCACAAATCAAACTCCCCCCCTATATATATATATATATATATATATATATATATATATATATATATATATATATATAAAAATCTATATAGATATATAACTATATATATATATATGATATTTTCAGGTTTTAAAATCATCAAAGGTTTAAAAACAGCTCAGTATGATTATCAAAATATCCTGCACATAATAATCAAGGATTGTAAAATAGTAGCTGTAGCCGCCTGGAAAATCCTGTGAACGCATCAGTAATCTTCAAGCGCATCAGGTAAAATGTTGATACACTGAAACCACAAACTATAAATAAATATTTTCTTCTTACCTTCCAGCAAACACTCCGGAACCTGCTGCTTCTCAGCTGCCCATTAATCCCTTTCAGACGTATTGTTGCCAAATATTTGTTGTTTTCAAAGAGCTCTTCCCATTCTTTGCTATGAAGGGAAAAGGATGTATTATATTTAAGAAAATATTATCAGTGCCATCCCTGAGTCATAAACAGTTCTACTATAAATGTTATATTAAGAGTTTTTTGCTTTGTTTTATTTTTTTAATTCAAGCACAATTTTGAAACGCATAGTTGTCTTTTTTGGACACATTTCTTCTTAGGATTTAATGAATATGTAGATCGCTATAATTATGCCAGTTACTGAAATTCATAATGCCTATGGAGGCTATTCCATTTTCTCTAAAATGTTGGTACTGCAGTTCAGTGAATAAACAAGAAAAATTAATATTAATATGAGCATAACCATATTTCTGCTCAGAGATACAGACACACCAACAGAATTATCTGAGTGGAACTCAAGCTAATAACTATTAGTTACTCAGTAAAATATTTGCTTAAATGAACCTTCTTTTTCTTCTTAATGGCAGACTGGGCTGTTAAACATAATAGAGGCCTGCATTATTTAACTTTTAGTGCTATTTTCCAATGAAACGGTTTGCACTTATTTCTAAATGAATGGTTTTAAATTTTTAACAGGTGCTGGCAAATTTAAATAAAAAAAACATACAAAAAAATGAAAAAGCTTTACTGTATAAACTGTTAAAAGGCAAGCTTCGGCACCTTGCCGTACCTATGGCTGACTAAATAAACAACCCAAATATGCCTCCCAGGCTTACAGACACAAGGGGCCTAACACCTGTGCCTCATTAATATACAAGTAAATCTACTCTACTGGGAAACGATTTGAAATTAATTGTCCCAAACCATTTACAGAGTTTGAACAAAAGAATTAGACTTATCTCTTCTGACTTCCTGAGTCAAATGCCAAGAATGACACATCAGCTGCTTGAGAACAGAGCACAGTGACTTAGACCTTGCAAGTTAATATATGTTCCTTGTTATTTTTTGTTTTTGTTTTCTCCCCAAACAATTAGGAAATAAAAATAAGGTCACTGTCAAATTAGTCTTAAGTGAATCGTGTTCGCTTTTTATTTTTTTAATTCCTTTCCAGATGTGGCATATTAGCTGTTCAAGTAATAAAACTTCAAACGCAAGAAAAATAACATATTTGAGTCTTAATAATATTTAGAACAGCCATCCACCTGTATATTTAAACACACTATAAATATGAATTTAATTAGTTTATATTACCAAAAAAAACAAGCCTAAAATGTGGAAAATATTGGTGTCTGATAAATGAGAACACATATACGACAGAACAAACACACCCAAATATTTGTCTAGGAATATGATATCTGAAATTTGCCAGTTGTCAAAAGATATACAGTGGGGCAAAAAAGTATTTAGTCAGCCACCAATTGTGCAAGTTCTCCTACTTAAGAAGATGAGAGAACCCTGTAATTTTCATCATAGGTATACCTCAACTATGAGAGACAAAATGTGGAAACAAATCCAGACAATCACATTGTCTGATTTGGAAAGAATTTATTTGCATAGTATGGTGGAAAATAAGTATTTGGTCACCTACAAACAAGCATGATTTCTGGCTCTCACAGACCTGAATCTTCTTCTTTAAGAGGCTCCTCTGTCCTCCACTCATTACCTATATTAATGGCACCTGTTTGAACTTGTTATCAGTATAAAAGACACCTGTCCACAACCTCAAACAGTCACACTCCAAACTCCACTATGGTGAAGACCAAAGAGCTGTCGAAGGATACCAGAAACAAAATTGTAGACCTGCACCAGGCTGGGAAGACTGAATCTGCAATAGGCAAGCAGCTTGGTGTGAAGAGTGTGGGAGCAATAATTAGAAAATGGAAGACATACAAGACCACTGATAATCTCCCTCGATCTGGGGCTTCACGCAAGATCTCACCCCGTGGGGTCAAAATGATCACAAGAACGGTGAGCAAACATTCCAGAACCACACGGGGGGACCTAGTGAATGATCTGCAGAGAGCTGGGACCAATGTAACAAAGGCTACCATCAGTAACACACTACGCTGCCAGGGACTAAGATCCTGCAGTGCCAGACGTGTTCCCCTGCTTAAGCCAGTACATGTCCGGGCCCGTCTGAAGTATGTTAGAGAGCATTTGGATAATCCAGAAGCGGATTGGGAGAATGTCAAATGGTCAGATGAAACCAAAGTAGAACTGTTTGGTAGAAACACAACTCGTCATGTTTAGAGGAGAGAGAATGCTGAGTTGCAACTAAAGGACACCATACCTACTGTGAAGCATGGGGGTGGCAACATCATGCTTTGGGGCTGTTTCTCTGCAAAGGGAACAGGACGACTGATCCGTGTACATGAAAGAATGAATGGGGCCATGTATTGTGAGATTTTGAGTGCAAACCTCCTTCCATCAGCAAGGGCATTGAAGATGAAATGTGGCTGGGTCTTTCTACATGACAATGATCCCAAACACACCGCCCGTGCAACGAAGGAGTGACTTCGTAAGAAGATCTCAACCCCATAGAAAACCTTTGGAGGGAGTTGAAAGTCTGTGTTGCCAAGCGACAGCCCCAAAACATCACTGCTCTAGAGGAGATCTGCATGCAGGAATGGGCCAACATACCAGCAACAGTGTGTGACAAACTTGTGAAGACTTACAGAAAACGTTTGTCATTGCCAACAAAGGATATATAACAAAGTATTGAGATAAACTTTTGATATTGACCAAATACTTAATTTCCACCATAACTTGCAATAAATTATTTCCAAATCAGACAATGTGATTGTCTGGATTTGTTTCCACATTTTGTCTCTCATAGTTGAGGTATACCTATGATGAAAATTACAGGCCTCTCTCATCTTCTTAAGTGGGAGAACTTGCACAATTGGTGGCTGACTAAATACTTTTTTGCCCCACTGTATACAGTGAATTTAAATTTCATTTCCAAGGATAGATTATATTTTTTTAAACTTAGGATAAGGAACAAAAACATTCATTTATCTTAGATGCACGGTTTTACATAACATATCTCACAACGCTTAATCTTGTACACACCCACCTCCTTTGGTATAAGCTATTTAAATGGTAACTACCTTTTCTGCATGCCTAATTGATGTTACATAGCTTCTAATACAACCCAGCAGAAAGCACGATTAGAGATTATGCGGTGGGTGGTACGGAATCTGATTGGCTCTATTTCTTGCTTACGTTAAATGGAATAAACAGAAAAGAGGCTTAAGATGAAGCAGCAAACAGTAATGAACTTATATGTTTAATGCCTAATTTAAAGGGACAGTAAACACCTTGTAATTACAAGACATTTCTGTTGTGTTGCTGTAAAATAACACATCAGCCAAGTCTTTACTTTTTAAAACAAATTAACATCCTTTTAACTGCAACTATTTACCAATAGCCAAACTCCACCCACCATTTTACTTATTTGGAGGAGCCAATCTGGGCTTTAGTTCACACATAACAAGGCTAGTTGTGGTCATAATGTTAGTATAAATTGTTTTATAGTTGTTATCTTCTAAAGCAATTAGATACAGATATGTAGCATGTTTAGCCTTGAGAAGTCAGCAGGGTGCACTCCAAGTTCTTAGAATTAGAAATTGTTAAATTTTCAGAGCTAAATTACAAGAAAATGTAGCAAAACAAATAATGAAAATATATTGCAAATGTGTTTCATTATGCATAACTAAACATTTTATAAAACAAATCTCAAGGTGTTTACTGTCACTTTAAGCAGTGGTGAAAGCAATTACTTTTAGATGCTCAACTAATTTATGGCTAATCCACAGGCAGCAAAATGAATAAAGAGCTACAAGACAAAACTTACTTAAAATAGCCAAGTAAGGCCTTTATCTCTAGAAATATCAAATATGTATTATAATCCCAACGTTTAGGGACACAAAAGTATCTCCTATGCGTGCCCTAAACACTGCAAACACTGTGTGCTGAGGAGTATTTGGGTGTTGAGGGGATTGCTCTGGGTGAAGTCACATTCTCTTATTTTGAAGTCATTTAGAAGCTAAAGCAAATGAGGTTTTTTTATATCATTATTTTCCTATTTTATGCTACAATATTAGTATTTCTGCGTTGCCATTTAGCGTTTAATCCTTCTAAAGTCCATCGATTGAAACATGACTTATTTGTCTACATCGGAAGTAAATATTGAAATCACGTAATCGTTCATGTGATCGCACGATTTCAATGATGGAATCATGTCAGGGGGCATTGCCTATGACACTAGGCACGCCCTTCAGCCCACAATCCCATTTAGGAAGCTGCTATAGCTTCCGAACAGCCAAACGGCTAGGACGTTCTATGCCGTCTTAACGGTGCTAAAGCCCAGCGCAGTTAGGATGGCAGGGAATGTCCAAACGGTGGGAACTAGATAAGCCATCTCTTAAACTTGTGCTGAAGCCGTTTTTTAAACGCATCAGTATGAGATTACCTACACAAACCATAGCCTCAATCACTTTTGCTCAATATTTGTTTGTAAAAAATGCTAATAAGGAATTTATTATCTTTGTGTACATGTGTTATTGTCTATAGTTTACATAGTAAACAATAGCATGGGAGAACATACTGATGTTCCCCAAAACACCAAATATTAAAAATATACATTATACAGAAAATGAATACCAATAAAATACCTAATTATAAAAATATCAGACACAGTTTTTAAAACATTTTGACAATTCCTATTCCTGTCCAAATTCACTTAGCAAAGTAAAGTAATAAATAACAAATTAATAATAAAAAACAAAAAAAACAAACACCAAACATAAAATACCTGCACCAAAAAATGATTTTACATAGATATTCACAAAACCCCATTTATTTAGATACCTGCAAATGTTTGTATGTTTATACAAACAAGGAACATTGAAGCCTAACACATACAAATCAAATGAAGTCTAGTGGCTGAGACCAGCGTATATTCTTTTAGCAATCAATAAGAGGTATAAGGACATAAAACTCCTTATTTGTTGATTGGGCACCTCATTCTAAAATGTAACTAGTGCTATGAAGTATATTTCATGTCATTGTTATGCAATCACCTAGTAGCTGGTAAGATGGAGGGCCACTCATTTGAGAGAGGAAGATTGCCAAAAGGATCTTGCATGAGAGGGGGGGTATCCCATGTCAATGATTCTGATTAAGTACACATGGTTCTATGATGTTTGCTCTACCTGGATGTGTGATCACCCTATTAAAAAGTCATACTTTACCTGTTCTCAAAGAGTAAATAAATGTCACAGCTGCAAAGCAATATGGCCACCAAATAGGTCACAGTTTCTAATAAATAACATGTGGCATTTTACTGATTTTAAAGAGACCTGGGATCTAAATGTATTATTATTTGGAATAAAAACTTTAAAAAACACGTGTCGTATTATGAAAACAATAACTCTATGTTTACACCGTTTAAAATATGTTGGATACCAATTAACATGTTTACACTCAGGCACAGCATGTCTGGCTTTTTAATGTCTACTTCCAAAATTAATAAGCAGCTAGATGATCGGCCAAAATCATAGTCTCAGAAAGAGCAGCAGTATAGCTAAATGGTTTTAACAGATACTTCATGTCTTAATAATAGCTTATTTCACCAAAATGTTGCAATAACTACTTCATGTTCGTCAGTTTCATAATAATAGATGGTTTTCGAGCATTCAGTGACCTAATTACACATTATATTGATTCTATATGACAAAAATGTGGAATCATTTAATATTGTATTTTGGATGTATTTTATTTTTTTATTTAATATAGAAGTAAAAATAAGATGTGCATTTCTGAATTATCGCTCTGACATCTGTTCCTTCCAATGAGGCAACATTAAATGACTATAATACTGATAACAGGACTGTTCTTGCCAGGATTTCCGTCAGACTTTGCAGATTGCAGTTGTTTTGTGTGTGTACAAATGTATAGATCAGAAAATTAAACATAAAATCATTTATTGCATGCTTGCAAAAACAGCTTTCTCAACACAACTTTGGTTATATCTTGAAAATGATATTAAAGTTCAATGAAATGTTATGAAAATTTGAAAATAGATCTAAATTCAACTAATATTTTAAAATAATTTATCTAGTCTCATATCCTAGCTAGGATTACAAGGCAAAAAGTCATCAACATCAAGTGGATAGATACAAACTGGCTATTCTCCTTTTACCCCCTTATTGTCCATTATAGGATGGAAGATCAGGGAAGGGATATGAGCAAGCTAAGACTACCTATGTGTGGATGTGTAAAAAATAATTTAGGGCCAGATTACCAGTGGAGCGCAAACGTTTGCAAACGAACAATAAGGGGGTTGTGTGGGTCGGCTATATCACTCATATTACAAGTTGAAAGTAAACGCAATTGCTTGAGCACAATTCAAGTCTATATATGTGCATATATGTATTTATATGTGCATATATGTATTTACAGACATATATACACATAAATACATATGTACACACATACTGTGTGTGTGTGTATATATATATATATATATATATATATATATATATATATATATATATATATATATATATATATATATATATATATATATATATACTGTATGTGCATTGGAGTGCTTTGCAGCTAAAGTATATGAAAACATGAAAAAACATTATGCAATGCTAATTTTTAATAAAGGTTTATTAGGTCTATGTACAGTGCCTTCCACTAATATTGGCACCCTTGGAAAATATGAGAAAAGAAGGCAGTGAAAATAGCTTTTATTGTTTAACCTTTTGTTAAAAAAAATATACAAAGTTCTCATGGATATCAAACACTTGCAAACACAACACAGGTTTATCCAAAAAAATAAATCTTTGTTAAATATATGTGTGGCACAATTATTGGCACCCCTATGAATTCATATGTGAAAAATATATTTGCTATATTCCCATTGATATTTTACATTCTTTAGTACACCTGAGTGACAAGGAAAAGGAAATTGTTCAACCATGACTTTCTGTTTCACAGGGGTATAAATATGAGGTAACACATAGGCCAAATTTCCTTAGTCATTCATTACAATGAATACAAGGACTATAGCTATGATGTGCAGCAAAAGGTTGTTGCGCTTCAGAAAATGGGAAGTGGCTATAAGAAAATATCAAAAGCATTGAAAATGCCTATTTCTACCATCAGGGCAAAGATGAGGAAGTTCCAGTTAACTGGAAATGTTATGAATCAACGCAATCAAGAGGACGTGTGTCTATATTGTCTCAACGCACTGTTAAGAAGATGGTTCAAGTGGCCACAATATCTCCAAGGATCACAGCTGGAGAATTGCAGAAGATAGTTACATCTTGGGGTCAGAAAATCTCCAAAACTACAATCTGTTGCCACCTACATCACCACAAGTTGTTTGGAAGGGTTTTAAGAAGAAAACAGCCTCATCCAAAAACAAACTCAAGCTTCTTTAGTTAGCCAGACACTACTGGAACTTCAAATGGGATTTGGATCTATGGTAAGATGAAACCAGAATAGAGCTTTTTGGCAATAAACACCAGAGGTGGGTTTGGCGCACACAGAAAGGTAGCCATATAGAAAAGTACCCCATGCCCACAGTTAAATATGGTGGAAGCTCTTTAATGTTTTGGGGCTGTTTTACTTCCAGAGGACCTGAACATTTTGTTAGGATACATGGCATAATGGACTATATCAAATATCGATAGATATTAAGTAAACACCTAACTGCCTCTGCCAGAAAGCTTAAAATAGGCCATGGTTGGATCTTCCAGCATGACAATGATCCTAAACATACATCAAAATCAACAATAAAATGGTTTACTGACCACAAAATCAAGGTTCTGCCATGGATATCCCAGTCCCCTGAGTTGGACTACATAGAAAACCTATGGGGTGAACTGAAGAGTCCAACTGTAAATATCTATACCTATATATAATCATGTATGTGTGTGTGTATATATATAGATTATGTTTGCTTTCTCCTTTTAAACATGCAGTGCCACATACAAATTAGTGCATTTTTGGGAGAAACATAAATAAGTTCTGAACATAGGTGTCTAAACCCACTAACTGAGGAGAAAGAAATCTTCTGAAGAAATGCAGAAATAGAGGATTTCTTTTTGGACTCCATTAATTCCAATTATAAATACAACCATGTTATGTTTATCCTGACAAGTGTTTTCATGTGAGATTGTTATTCCATTTTATACACTCAGAATCTGCTCAGGTAGTCTGCTTTGTAATTCTTATCTGCAAGATATACCTTAGTTAAATTGTTCAGATTATTCTAGGCCCAAGTGAATTATGGGACTTGTCTCCTTCAAAGCTGCTTGGCTTTTTGTTTCCACCTGAAAATATATCTAAAACAATGAAATATGTAGTCTGTAAGAATCTTCATAGACTACTACATGCAGAGTTTCCTGAAAATGTTGCAATATTCTTGCTCATATCTCCAGAATATTGAAGTGTACAACTAATTCATCTGTACTGCGTTTTCCTTTAAAAAAAAATGACTCAACCCAACTTGGTAGAGCCTACAGCCAAAGAGGTTCTGGGATGGGAATACCTTTACAGAGCTTGAACTTCTGCAACTTCAAATCTATATGCTGTCAGAGAACAGATGTCAAAGGAAGTTTCTGCTGCAGAGTGTTTTTCATTATTCCATTCATTTATTAAATACTGTTGTATGGGCACAGCCACTACCTTGTCCATTTGACAACATTAATTGTGAATGTCATTTAATCCAACATCTTCATCTAGCATTGTTTTGTTACATTGTTCTTTACCTATGGCCACTTCAACTGAACTATTACAATGCAACGCAAAGTGGGACCAATATTCAAAATACAATTAAATTGTTTATTAAAGGTACATGAAACCCCAAAAATGTCTTTAATGATTCAGATAGAGAATACAATTTTAAACAACTTTGCAATTTACTTCCATTATTTAATTTGCTTAATTCTCTTGTTATCTTTTGCTGAAAAATTCATATAGGAAAGCTCAGAAGCAGAAAAAAACATAGGTTCTAGTTGCTGATTGGTGGCTGCATATTTATACAGATTGTTATTGGCCCACCCATGTGTTCAGTTAGAAACCAGTAGTGCATTGCTGCGCCTTCAACAAATGATACCAAGAGAATAAAACAAATTAGACAATAGAAGTAAATTAGAAAGTTGTTTAAAATTGTATTCTCTGTCTGAATCATGAAAGAAAAATTTAGGGTTTCATGTCCCTTTAACTGTTCCACATTTTTTTGTTAACACATACAGGTTCGCAAACACTTGCAACTAATACAAATGTTTGAGTGCTTTTTTATATGTTGGAGCATGTGTTGCCATTGATTTCACAGTCATATGTGGTCAAAAACATCTGCAACTTGATAGTCTGGTCCTCATCTTGTAACACATTACAGTTTTTCATATCATTACAGTGTATTATTTATTATTCACCTACGTGAATACAATTCATAATCTTTATCAAGCAGCATTTGTTCACAGTTCAATAAAAGTGTTGGTTATTTATTTTCATTTATTAGAGTGAAAGGGGAATACATCATCCACCATATTGTAATATTACATAAATATTACATATATATATATATATATATATATATATATACATTGCGGTCTATGTGAACACACAGTACCCATAAACCGCAATGTAAAGGCACTATTCAGTGACATTTGATTTCCTAACACCACACTCCCACCAACTTTAAAGCCCCAAAACTGCCTAGAGCAGTTATTTTTTTTTATAAAATTGTACTTTAAAAAATAAATAAAAAACCTATAATGCTCTAGGTATTATTTTGAGGGCATTTGGAGCACTTTTAGAAAATTAACCAGAGATCTAATCTCTGGTTAATTTTCGGAACACTAAATGCTACCGCGAGCTTGCGGGTTCCATTTGTAATCTAGCCCAAAGTATTAACAATCCAAAAAAACTAACGCCTAGATTTACAGTTTGTCGTTAGCCGTCAAAACCAGCGTTAGAGGCTCCTAACGCTGGTTTTGGGCTACCGCTGGTATTTAAAGTCGTATAGGTAAGGGTCTAATGCTCACTTTGCAGCCGCAACTTTTCCATACTGTAGATCCCCCTACGCCATTTGCGTATCCTATCTTTTCAATGGGATCTTTCTAACGCTGGTATTTAGAGTCTTGGCTGAAGTGAGCATTAGAAATCTAACGACAAAACTCCAGCCGCAGAGAAAAGCCAGGACGCAACCTACATTATCCCTATGTACCCCTAATCTGCTGCCCCTAACACCGCCGACCCCATTATTATATTTATTAACCCCTAATCTGCCGCCCCCAACGTCGCTGCTACCTTACCTACAATTATTAACCCCTAATCTGCCGACCGGACCTCACCGCTACTATAATAAATAGTATTAACCCCTAATCTACCTTACCAGCCCTTTAAAGGGCCTTTTGCGGGGCATGCCCCAAAGAATTCAGCTCTTTTGTCTGTAAAAAAAACATACAATACCACCCCAACATTACAACCCACCACCCACATACCCCTAATCTAACCCAAACCCCCCTTAAATAAACCTAACACTAAGCCCCTGAAGATCATCCTACCTTATCTTCACCACGCCGGGTATCACCGATCGGTCCACAAGAGGCTCCTCCGAAGTCTTCATCCAAGCCCAAGCGGGGGCTGAAGAGGTCCATGATCCGGCTGAAGTCTTGGCCCAAGCAGGGGCTGAAGAGGTCCATGATCCGGCTGAAGTCTTCATCCAAGCGGGAGCTGAAGAGGTCCATGATCAGGCTGAAGTCTTCATCCAAGCGGGAGCTGAAGAGGTCCATGATCCGGCTGAAGTCTTCATCCAAGCGGGAGCTGAAGAGGTCCATGATCCGGCTGAAGTCTTCTATCAAGCGGCATCTTCAATCTTCTTTCTTCCGGATCCATCTTCATCCCGCCGACGCCGAACATCCTTCTTTCCCGACGAATGACGGTTCCTTTAAGGGACGTCATCCAAGATGGCGTCCCTCGAATTCCGATTGGCTGATAGGATTCTATCAGCCAATCGGAATTAAGGTAGGAAAATTCAGATTGGCTGATTGAATCAATCAGATTCAAGTTCAATCCGATTGGCTGATCGGAACAGCCAATAGAATGCAAGCTCAATCTGATTGGCTGATTGGATCAGCCAATCGGATTGAACTTGAATCTGATATGCTGATTCCATCAGCCAATCAGAATTTTCCTACCTTAATCCCGATTGGCTGATAGAATCGTATCAGCCAATCCGAATTCGAGGGACGCCATCTTGGATGACGTCCCTTAAAGGAACCGTCATTCGTCGGGAAGTCGTCGGTAAAGAAGGATGTTCCGCGTCGGCAGGATGAAGATGGATCCGGAAGAAAGAAGATTGAAGATGCCGCTTGATAGAAGACTTCAGCCGGATCATGGACCTCTTCAGCTCCCGCTTGGATGAAGACTTCAGCCGGATCATGGACCTCTTCAGCCCCCGCTTGGGCTTGGATGAAGACTTCGGAGGAGCCTCTTGTGGACCGATCAGTGATACCCGGCGTGGTGAAGATAAGGTAGGATGATCTTCAGGGGCTTAGTATTAGGTTTATTTAAGGGGGGTTTGGGTTAGATTAGGGGTATATGGGTGGTGGGTTGTAATGTTGGGGGGGTATTGTATGCTTTTTTTACAGCAAAAGAGCTGAATTCTTTGGGGCATGCCCCGCAAAATGCCCTTTTAATGGCTGGTAAGGTAAAAGAGCTTAACAATTTTTATTTTAGAATAGGGTAGGGCATTTTTTATTTTGGGGGGCTTTGTTATTTTATTAGGGGGCTTAGAGTAGGTGTAATTAGCTTAAAATTGTTGTAATATTTTTCTAATGTTTGTAAATATTTTTTTATTTTTTGTAACTTAGTTCTTTTTTAATTTTTTTGTACTTTAGTTAGTTTATTTATTTGTATTTATTTGTAGGTATTTTATGTAATTAATTTATTGATAGTGTAGTGTTAGGTTTAATTGTAGATAATTGTAGGTATTTTATTTAATTAATTTAATGATAGTGTAGTGTTAGGTTTAATTGTAACTTAGGTTAGGATTTATTTTACAGGTAATTTTGTAATTATTTTAACTAGGTAGTTATTAAATAGTTATAAACTATGTAATAGCTATTGTACCTGGTTAAAATAATTACAAAGTTGCCTGTAAAATAAATATTAATCCTAAAATAGCTACAATATAATTATAATTTATATTGTAGCTATATTAGGGTTTATTTTACAGGTAAGTATTTAGCTTTAAATAGGAATAATTTATTTAATAAGAGTTAATTTATTTCATTAGATTTAAATTATATTTAACTTAGGGGGGTGTTAGTGTTAGGGTTAGACTTAGCTTTAGGGGTTAATACATTTATTAGAGTAGCGGCGAGGTCCGGTCGGCAGATTAGGGGTTAATACTTGAAGTTAGGTGTCAGCGATGTTAGGGAGGGCAGATTAGGGGTTAATAGTATTTATTATAGGGTTATTGAGGCGGGAGTGAGGCGGATTAGGAGTTAATACATTTATTATAGTAGCGGTGAGGTCCGGTCGGCAGATTAGGGGTTAATTATTGTAGGTTGCTCAGCTCAAACGGCCCCATTGTTTCCTATGGGGGAATCGTGCACGAGCACGTTTTTGAAGCTGGTCGCGTCCGTAAGCACCGCTGGTATTGAGAGTTGCAGTGGCGGTAAATTATGCTCTACGCTCCCATTTTGGAGCCTAACGCAGCCCTTCTGTGAACTCTAAATACCAGAGGTATTTAAAAGGTGCGGGGGGAAAAAAAACAGCGTTAGCTACGCGGGTCGTTACCGACAAAACTCTAAATCTAGCCGTTAGAAAGTTAGACTCCCACCATTTACCTCCAAGCCCGTAGAGATCAGCTGCGGTCTACCTCAAGGCTCTTCGCTGAGCCCCACCCTATTCAACATCTACATGGTCCCTCAACATCGTCTCCTATGCCGACGACACCCATCTAATCATCTCACTCACCAGTGACCCCACCACCGCCAAGAGAAACGTCCACGAAGGGCTGATAGCAGTCGCCACCTAAATGAGCGACAACTGACTCAAGCTGAACATAGACAAGACCGAAGTCGTCCTCCTCGGTCCCACTACATCCACCTGGAATAACTCCTGGTGGCCCACAGCCCTGGGACACCCTCCAACCCCTACCGATCATGCACGAAATCTAGACGTCATCCTGGACTCATCGCTCTCCATGGACCGACAAATCAACGTTGTCTCCTCTGCATGCTTCCACATACTCCACCTGCTGCGAAAGATCTTCAAGTAGATCCCAACTGAGAGCAGGAAGACTGTCACCCATGCACTCGTCAGCAGCCGACTGGACTACGGCAGCGCACTCTACGCCGGCTCCCCCATCAAGCTCCAAAAGAGACTCTAGTGCATCCAAAACGCCTCGGCCAGACTCATCCTCAACATCCCTCGTCAATGCCACATCACCAAACACCTGCGGGACCTGCACTGGCTCCCCATCAACAAAAGAATAACCTTCAAGCATCTAACCCACGCATTCAAGGCCCTCCACAACATCGGTCCCGAATACATCAACCACTGTGTTACCTTCTACACCCCCGCCAGACAACTTCGATCGGCCAACCAAGCCCTCGCAGTCATCCCCGCATCAGGAAAACCGCAGCGGGAGGCAGATCATTCTCCCACCTGGCAGCCAAGACTTGGAACACCCTCCTGCTGCACCTGAGACAAGCTACCGCCCTAACAAAGTTCAGAAAGGACCTCAAGACCTGGCTCTTCGACTGAACTGCAACCCTTAGCACCTTGAGACCCTTACGGGTGAATAGCCACTCTTTACAAGAACCCAATAGATAGATAAAAAAGGTATTTGTGTTTTCTAAAAAACAGTTATACTTATGAAACTAATATATCTAATATATCTAATTAGTTTAGCAAGCTCTATATGGATAATTTGTTAAAATGAAAGTGTACATACAACATATACTATAACTGGGGCTTTTCCCCCCATAATAACGCAAAAGGCTAGTTTCCAACCTATATTTCTGCCTAAAAAGGAAGAAGAATATAGCAGCTGAAAATAAAAATATATTTTTTAACAACATTTGCCATTAATATTTTTATACAAGTTACATAAATAAATATTTTGATACACTTTTTTAAAAGTAACAGAAACTGACACACTGTATGGAAAGGTATATGTAACAGTTGCTACAAAAGTGATCCTAATGATATATTTATATGTCTACCTCCTTAACCCCTTAATGACAACTGACATACCAGGTACGTCATGCAAAAACTAACAGTTAATGACAATAGATGTACCTGGTACGTCATTTGTCTAACAGAGTGCTGGAAGCGATTGCGATCACTTCCAGCAGCTCTCAGGGTATTGCAGTGATGCCTCGATATGGAGGCATCCTGCAATACCTTTTTACAAGCCTCTGATGCAGAGAGAGCCACTCTGTGGCCCTATCTTCACCGGTAGCGATTGTGCCTTCGTTGGTGGGTGGGAGCTTAGCAGGGAGGCGGGTGGGCGGCCCATTGCTACCCAGCATCCGGTTCCTGTAAGTGCAATGTGCACGCCTGGTGCCGGGAGCGTGCAGGGGGGGTCCTGCGAGGGTGCGCGCGTGTGTGCGAGGGCGGGCGTGCGCATTAGCCACTGACACCAATGAGATCATCAGAGGGAGAGGGGAAAAAAAGTTAAATATTAAAGGATCTGGGAGGGGGGTGGGGGTATTGAGGGGGGGCTGCTACACTACAGAAAAAGCGTAGTTAAAGGAAAAAACAAAAATACAATGTTTTTGGGGGCAAACTAGGTACTGACAGACAGCTGCCAGTACCCAAGATGGCATCAATTGGGTAGCGTGGGGAGGGTTAGAGAACTGTTTGGGGAGGATCAGGGAGGTTGGGGGCTAAGGCAGGGGTCCATCACAGCTGATTAAATATTTTTTAAAAAAATAAATAAAAAAAACTCCTTTTATTTAGTACTGGCAGACTTTCTGCCAGTACTTAAGATGGCGGGGACAATTGTGGGGTGGGGGAGGGAAGAGCTGTTTGGGAGGGATCAGGGAGCGGGATGTATCAGGTGGGAGGCTGATCTCTACACTAAAGCTAAAATTAACCCTACAAGCTACCTAATTAACTCCTTCACTACTGGGCATAATTCATGTGTGGTGCGCAGAAGCATTTAGCGGCCTTCTAATTACCAAAAAGCAACGCCAAAGCCATATAAGTCTGCTATTTCTGAACAGAGGGGATCCCAGAGAAGCATTTATAAATGATTGCACAAGCTGTTTGTAAATAATTTCAGTGAGAAACCTAAAAATTGTGAAAAATGTAACATTTTTTTTTTATTTGCTCACATTTGGCGGTGAAATGGTGGCATGAAATATACCAAAATGGGCCTAGATCAATACTTGGTGTTGTCTACTACACTAAAGCTAAAATTAACCCTACAAGCTCCCTAATTAACCCCTTTCACTGCAGGGCATGACACGTGTGGAGCACAGCGGCATTTAGCGGCCTTCTAATTACCAAAAAGCAACCCCAAAGCCATATAAGTCTGCTATTTCTGAACAAAGGGGATCCCAGAGAAGCATTTACAACCAGTTGTGCCATAATTGCAGAAGGTGTTTGTAAATAAGTTTAGTGGGAAACCTAAAGTTTGTGACAAAATTTGTGAATTTTTTTTTTTATTTAATTGCATTTAGCGGTGAAATGGTGGCATGAAATACACCAAAATGGGCCTAGATCAATACTTTGGGATGTCTTCTAAAAAGAAATATATACATGTCAAGGGATATTCAGGGATTCCTGAAAGATATCAGTGTTCCAATGTAACTAGCGCTAATTTTGAAAAAAGATGGTTTGGAAATAGCAAAGTGCTACTTGCATTTATTGCCCTATAACATGCAAAAAAAGCAAAGAATGTGTAAACATTGGGTATTTCTAAACTCAGGACAAAATTTAGAAACTATTTAGCATGGGTGTTTTTTGGTGCTTGTAGATGTCTAACAGATTTTGGGGGTCAAAGTTAGAATAAGTGTGTTTTTGTTTCCATTTTTTCCTCAAATTTTGTATTTTTTTTATAGTAAATTATAAGATATGATGAAAATAATGGTATCTTTAGAAAGTCAATTTAATGTCAAGAAAAACGGTATATAATATGTGTAGGTACAGTAAATGAGTAAGAGGAAAATTACATCTAAAACACAAATACTGCAGAAATATAAAAATAGCCCTTGTCCTTAAGGGTAAGAAAATTGAAAAATGGTCTGGTCATTAAGAGGTTAAAGGACCGTTATAGTATTAAAATTACAGGCTCTAATCAGTTAGTGCTGTAATGCCATGTGTTATACCCCACAAAGGAGTTATTCACATAGTTAAAGTCCCACTTAGGACCCGCAGAGCACTGCCAAGCGGAAGCTGCTGCTGATCCAATGAGCAGCACTAGTCGCACAACTGGGTTGTTCGACTAGCACTGCTGATTAGATTAGCAGCAGTGATTATTTTAATAGATCAACAAATATTAAACATTTAAAGATCAAATAAAGTCAAACATGTATGAACTCAAAAAGATTATCCAAGAAAAAAAAAAAAAAAAAAACCCCTGAAATAACCAATTAATAAACACGTTCAGTGACAATGCATTTTTAAAATGACTATTTTTGCGGTGCTACTTTTTCAAATAATATTTAATGTACTTTATTGAAATTTATATTCTTCCATCTAAATGATTTTACTTATATGAAGGACAACAAACACTACATATGGAAATTAATCTCAAATCTTCAAACCTCACACAGTTTACAAGAGTATACAAAACTGCATTACTATGCAGGTGTAATATTTAATCAACCAAGTAAAAAATACAGGCACTCAACTGAAGCACTACAAACAGTGACAGAAAAACCTGAAAATACTCCAGTTGCCAAGTACCTGACAGCAATCATAATATGTATTTTCCAAGCCAAAAATATACATAAAAATAGTCTAGTTTATTTGTCCTTTTTACTTAAGGTATTGAAATATTTATATCATTATTTAACATTTGTTAATTAAAAATGTTTTAAAAAAATATTAAAACATTTAGTTTTAATGTTTTATATAAATATTTAGTTTTAACTGTTTTAATTTTATGTAATTAAATTTTACAAAAACATAAAATAATTATTGGCAGAACTAAGATACTAAGAAACAATAAAAAAAAACATAATTTATGTAAGAACTTACCTGATAAATTCATTTCTTTCATATTAGCAAGAGTCCATGAGCTAGTGACGTATGGGATATATATTCCTACCAGGAGGGGCAAAGTTTCCCAAACCTCAAAATGCCTATAAATACACCCCTCACCACAACCACAAATCAGTTTAACGCATAGCCAAGAAGTGGGGTGATAAGACAAAAGTGCGAAAGCATAAAAAATAAGGAATTGGAATAATTGTGCTTTATACAAAAAAATCATAACCACCACAAAAAGGGTGGGCCTCATGGACTCTTGCTAATATGAAAGAAATGAATTTATCAGGTAAGTTCTTACATAAATTATGTTTTCTTTCATGTAATTAGCAAGAGTCCATGAGCTAGTGACGTATGGGATAATGAATACCCAAGATGTGGCTCTTCCACGCAAGAGTCACTAGAGAGGGAGGGATAAAATAAAGACAGCCAATTCCGCTGAAAATAATCCACACCCAAAATAAAGTTTAAATCTTATAATGAAAAAAACTGAAATTATAAGCAGAAGAATCAAACTGAAACAGCTGCCTGAAGTACTTTTCTACCAAAAACTGCTTCAGAAGAAGAAAACACATCAAAATGGTAGAATTTAGTAAAAGTATGCAAAGAAGACCAAGTTGCTGCTTTGCAAATCTGATCAACCGAAGCTTCATTCCTAAACGCCCAGGAAGTAGAAACTGACCTAGTAGAATGAGCTGTAATCCTGTGAGGCGGAGCTTTACCCGACTCGACATAAGCATGATGAATCAAAGATTTTAACCAAGACGCCAAAGAAATGGCAGAGGCCTTCTGACCTTTCCTAGAACCGGAAAAGATAACAAATAGACTAGAAGTCTTTCAGAAATTTTTAGTAGCTTCAACATAATATTTCAAAGCTCTAACTACATCCAAAGAATGCAACGATCTTTCCTTAGAATTCTTAGGATTAGGACACAATGAAGGAACCACAATTTCTCTACTAATCTTGTTAGAATTCACAACCTTAGGTAAAAATTTAAAAGAAGTTCGCAACACCGCCTTATCCTGATGAAAAATCAGAAAAGGAGACTCACAAGAAAGAGCAGATAATTCAGAAACTCTTCTAGCAGAAGAGATGGCCAAAAGAAACAAAACTTTCCAAGAAAGTAATTTAATGTCCAGCGAATGCATAGGTTCAAACAGAGGAGCTTGAAGAGCCCCCAGAACCAAATTCAAACTCCAAGGAGGAGAAATTGACTTAATAACAGGTTTTATACGAACCAAAGCTTGTACAAAACAATGAATATCAGGAAGACTAGCAATCTTTCTGTGAAAAAGAACAGAAAGAGCAGAGATTTGTCCTTTCAAGGAACTTGCAGACAAACCTTTATCCAAACCATCCTGAAGAAACTGTAAAATTCTAAAAGAATGCCAAGAAAATTGATGAAAAAGACACCAAGAAATGTAAATCTTCCAGACTCGATAATATATCTTCCTAGATACAGATTTACGAGCCTGTAACATAGTATTAATCACAGAGTCAGAGAAACCTCTATGACTGAGAATCAAGCGTTCAATCTCCATACCTTCAAATTTAAGGATTTGAGATCCTGATGGAAAAAAGGACCTTGCGATAGAAGGTCTGGTCTTAACGGAAGAGTCCACGGTTGGCAAGTGGCCATCCGGACAAGGTCCGCATACCAAAACCTGTGAGGCCATGCTGGAGCCACCAGCAGAACAAACGAGCACTCCTTTAGAATCTTGGAAATTACTCTTGGAAGAAGAACTAGAGGCGGAAAGATATAGGCAGGATAATACTTCCAAGGAAGTGACAATGCATCCACTGCCTCCGCCTGAGGATCCCTGGATCTGGACAGATACCTGGGAAGCTTCTTGTTTAGATGAGAAGCCATCAGATCTATTTCTGGAAGTCCTCACATTTGAACAATCTGAAGAAATACTTCTGGGTGAAGAGACCATTCGCCCGAATGTAACGTTTGGCGACTGAGATAATCCGCTTCCCAATTGTCTATACCTGGGATATGAACCGCAGAAATTAGACAGGAGCTGGATTCCGCCCATACCAGTATTCGAGATACTTCTTTCATAGCCAGAGGACTGTGAGTCCCTCCTTGATGATTGACATATGCCACAGTTGTGACATTGTCCGTCTGAAAACAAATGAACGACTCTCTCTTTAGAAGAGGCCATGACTGAAGAGCTCTGAAAATTGCACGGAGTTCCAAAATATTGATCGGTAATCTCACCTCCTGAGATTCCCAAACCCCTTGTGCTGTCAGAGACCCCCAAACAGCTCCCCAACCTGTCAGACTTGCATCTGTTGAAATCACAGTCCAGGTTGGAAGAACAAAAGAAGCCCCCTGAACTAAACGATGGTGGTCTGTCCACCACGTCAGAGAGTGTCGTACAATCGGTTTTAAAGATATTAATTGAGATATCTTTGTATAATCCCTGCACCACTGGTTCAGCATACAAAGCTGAAGAGGTCGCATGTGAAAACGAGCAAAGGGGATCGCGTCTGATGCAGCAGTCATAAGACCTAGAATTTCCATGCATAAGGCTACCGAAGGGAATAATTGAGACTGAAGGTTTCGACAAGCTGAAACCAATTTTAGACGTCTCTTGTCTGTCAGAGACAGAGTCATGGACACTGAATCTATCTGGAAACCTAAAAACGTTACCCTTGTCTGAGGAATCAATGAACTTTTTGGTAAATTGATCCTCCAACCATGTTCTCGAAGAAACAATACAAGTCGATTCGTATGAGATTCTGCTAAATGTGAAGACTGAGCAAGTACCAAGATATCGTCCAAATAAGGAAATACCACAATACCCTGTTCTCTGATTACAGACAGAAGGGCACAGAGAACCTTTGTAAAAATCCTTGGAGCTGTTGCTAGGCCAAACGGCAGAGCCACAAACTGGTAATGCTTGTCTAGGAAAGAGAATCTCAGAAACTGATAGTGATTTGGATGAATCGGAATATGTAGATATGCATCCTGTAAATCTATTGTGGACATATAATGCCCTTGCTGAACAAAAGGCAGAATAGTCCTTATAGTTACCATTTTGAATGTTGGTATCCTTACATAATGATTCAATATTTTTAAATCCAGAACTGGTCTGAAGGAATTCTCCTTCTTTGGTACAATGAAGAGATTTGAATAAAACCCCAGCCCCTGTTCCAGAACTGGAACTGGCATAATTACTCCAGCCAACTCTAGATCTGAAACACATTTCAGAAATGCTTGAGCCTTCACTGGATTTACTGGGACATGGGAAAGAAAAAATATTCTTGCAGGAGGCCTTATCTTGAAGCCTATTCTGTACCCTTCTGAAACAATGTTCTGAATCCAAATATTGTGAATCGAATTGATCCAAATTTCTTTGAAAAATCGTAATCTGCCCCCTACCAGCTGGGCTGGAATGAGGGCCGCACCTTCATGTTGACTTGGGAGCTGGCTTTGGCTTTCTAAAAGGCTTGGATTAATTCCAAACTGGAGACGGTTTCCAAACTGATACCGCTCCTGAAGGGGAAGGATCAGGCTTTTGTTCCTTATTGTGACGAAAGGAACAAAAACGATTATTAGACCTAAATTTACCTTTAGATTTTTTATCCTGTGGTAAAAAAGTTCCTTTCCCCTCAGTAACAGTTGAAATAATAGAATCCAACTGTGAACCAAATAATTTATTACCCTGGAAAGAAAGGGAAAGCAAAGTTGACTTAGAAGACATATCAGCATTCCAAGTTTTAAGCCATAAAGCTCTTCTAGCTAAAATAGCTAGAGACATATACCTGACATCAACCCTAATGATATCAAAGATGGCATCACAAATAAAATTATTAGCATGTTGAAGAAGATTAACAATGCTATGAGAATTATGATCTGTTACTTGTTGCGCTAAAGCTTCTAACCAAAAAGTTGAAGCTGCAGCAACATCCGCTAAAGATATAGCAGGTCTAAGAAGATTACCTGAACATAAGTAAGCTTTTCTTAGAAAGGATTCAATTTTCCTATCTAAAGGATCCGTAGGAATAGCCGTAGGAATAGTAGTACGTTTAGCAAGAGTAGAGATAGCCCCATCAACCTTAAGGATTTTGTCCCAAAACTCTAATCTGTCAGATGGCACAGGATATAATTGCTTAAAACGTTTAGAATGAGTAAATGAATTACCCAAATTATTCCATTCCCTGGAGATTACTTCAGAAATAGCATCAGGGACAGGAAAAACTTCTGGAATAACTACAGGAGATTTAAAAACCTTATTTAAACGTTTAGATTTAGTATCAAGAGGACCAGAATCCTCTATTTCTAATGCAATTAAAACTTCTTTAAGTAAAGAACGAATAAATTCCATTTTGAATAAATATGAAGATTTATCAGCATCAACCTCTGAAACAGAATCCTCTGAACCAGAGGAATCATTATCAGAATCAGAATGATGATGTTCATTTAAAAATTCATCTGAAAAATGAAAAGTTTTAAAAGACCTTTTACGTTTACTAGAAGGAGGAATAACAGACATAGCCTTCTTAATGGATTTAGAAACAAAATCTCTTATGTTAACAGGAACACTCTGAGTATTAGATGTTGATGGAACAGCAACAGGTAATGTAACATTACTAAAGGAAATATTATCTGCATTAACAAGTTTGTCATGACATTCATTACAAACAACAGTTGGAGGAACAGATACCACAAAAGTTTACAGCAAATACACTTAACTTTGGTAGGTCCAGCATCAGGCAGCGATTTAGAAACAAAATCTCTTATGTTAACAGGAACACTCTGAGTATTAGATGTTGATGGAACAGCAACAGGTAATGTAACATTACTAAAGGAAATATTATCTGCATTAACAAGTTTGTCATGACATTCATTACAAACAACAGTTGGAGGAACAGATACCACAAAAGTTTACAGCAAATACACTTAACTTTGGTAGGTCCAGCATCAGGCAGCGATTTTCCAGAAGTATCTTCTGATTCAGGGTCAATCTGAGACATCTTGCAATATGTAATAGAAAAAACAACATATAAAGCAAAATTGATCAAATTCCTTAAATGACAGTTTCAGGAATGGGAAAAAATGCCAGTGAACAAGCTTCTAGCAACCAGAAGCAAATAAACAATGAAACTTAAATAATGTGGAGACAATAATGACGCCCATATTTTTTAGCGCCAAAAAAGACGCCCACATTATTTGGCGCCTAAATGCTTTTAGCGCCAAAAATGACGCCACATCCGGTAACGCCGACATTTTTGGCGCAAAAACGTCAAAAAATGATGCAACTTCCGGTGACAAGTATGACCCCAGAAATAACAAAGAATTTTTTTTGTGCCAAAAAAGTCAGCGCCAAGAATGACGCAATAAAATTAAGCATTTTCAGCCCCCGCGAGCCTAACAGCCCACAGGGAAAAAGTCAAATTTTAAGGTAAGAAAAAAATGATTATTCAAATGCATTATCCCAAATAATGAAACTGACTGTCTGAAATAAGGAATATTGAACATCCTGAATCAAGGCAAATAAATGTTTAAACACAAATATTTAGAACTTTATATAAAAGTGCCCAACCATAGCTTAGAGTGTCACAAAAATAAGACTTACTTACCCCAGGACACTCATCTACATGTAGTAGAAAGCCAAACCAGTACTGAAACGAGAATCAGTAGAGGTAATGGTATATATAAGAGTATATCGTCGATCTGAAAAGGGAGGTAAGAGATGGATCTCTACGACCGATAACAGAGAACCTATGAAATAGACCCCGTAGAAGGAGATCATTGAATTCAAATAGGCAATACTCTCTTCACATCCCTCTGACATTCACTGCACGCTGAGAGGAAAACCGGGCTCCAACCTGTTGCAGAGCGCATATCAACGTAGAATCTAGCACAAACTTACTTCACCACCTCCACAAAGTTTGTAAAACTGATTTGTGGGTGTGGTGAGGGGTGTATTTATAGGCATTTTGAGGTTTGGGAAACTTTGCCCCTCCTGGTAGGAATGTATATCCCATACGTCACTAGCTCATGGACTCTTGCTAATTACATGAAAGAAAAATATATATATTAGACTTGAAATTCACTATCAACATTACAGCTAATTTGTTATTGTGCGTTAGTCAAATTATACAATACCATTTGAAACAGAGTGGTACTGGCCTGGTTAATTTGAAAAAATAGTAGCAGAAAACAAAAAGGTAGCTCAAAACAAACTCTTGCAGATTCAAATGTAGTGTTTATTGGTCTAAACGCACAACATTTGCTTCATCAGAGGTTAGTGATTCACTATTGTGGCACATTTTAAAGGTTAATGAGAGGTTAATGACTAGTGACTATATACAACATGCTACCAATCAACATCAATTACAGAGTTTCAAATTCATATATAGATAAATAATTAAAAGTCAAAAAGTAATGAAAACTATACAAAAAAATGGTGATAATTAATAATAAAATAATATAAAAATTAAATTAAAAAGTTAATAAGCAAAATAAAAATCTATTATTACACTATTAATATACTCCCTATTATTATACTCCCTAATAACTTAAAAGGCTATTACATTAGCGTTAATGGTCCAATCTAGATATTTATAAGGAAGAAGCACACTTAATAATTAAAATACTAATCAAACAGTAGGAGTACAGTCTCAGACTTACTGAAAAAACAGGTCTACATTGAGTCTCTTGTTCATACCTTCAGGAGACCTGGTGTGAAGTTTTAAGATCCAAAAAACTTTTCTTCTCAGGAGAGTAGTTAACCTATCACATCCTCTTAGACCTTTATTGATCACTTCAATGCCGGTAAAAGAAAAATGTTTGGTACCTTCACCATGCATACTGAAGTGTTTAGCTACTGGGGTTCTCAGATTAGTTTCACCCAAAGAAAGTAAATGATCACATATTCTATCTTTCAAGGAACATGAAACCCAACATTTTCCTTTTGTGATTCAGATAAGGCAAACTATTTTAAATAACTTTTCCCTTTACTTCTATTATCTAATTTGCTTCATTTCCTGAGGATCCTTTGCTGAAAAGCTTACCTAGGTAGACTCAGAAGCGGCAATGCTCTACTGGGAGCTAGCTGCTGATATTTAGTTGAAGATATTTGCCTCTTGTTATTGGCTCAGCTGGTGTGTTTAGCTAGCTCACAGTAGCGCATTGCTGCTCCTTCAACAAATCAAAACAAGAGTATGTAGCAAATTTGATTATTGTCTTCCTCAAGCCTCACTACCTGCCCGCTTTACCCTATCCCTTCGCATCTAATACCTTCGCTGTCTTTCACTCCAGCTCTTACTCACATATTCAAGTTATCCCTTTCTATCGGTTCATTCACATCTTCTTTCAAACATGCAAAGGTCACCCCCTCAAGCCTCAAAAACCCTCCCTCAACCCAAATTCTCCTGCAAACTACTGCTCCATATCACTGCTTCCGCTAGCTTTAAAACTCATAGAAAAACTAGTTTTTGACCGCCTAACCAACTTCCTGTTTTCCAACTCCTTGCTTGACCCCCTGCAATCTGGGTTCCGTCCCCAAGACTCAACTGAAACTGCCCTCACCAAGGTTACTAACGATCTTCTTTCTGCTAAAAACAATGGCCAATACTCTATACTTGACCTCTCTGCTGTCTTTGGCACCTTCAACCATCCCCTCCTCCTACAGACTCTCATTTATCTTGGTCTTTGCGACACTCCCTCCTCTTGGATCCACTATTATCTCTTTAACAGGTCCTTTTCTGTCTCATTTGCTGGCGACTCCTCCTCTTCATTGCCTCTGTCTGTTGGAGTACATCAAGGCTCTGTCCTGGGTCCTCTCCTCTTCTCTATTTATACTTCTTCACTTATCAACAGCTATGACTTCAAATATCACCTCTATGCTGATGATACTCAGATCTACCACTCCATCCTGGCTCTCTCTCCGTCTGTACTTTCTCACGTCAGCGACTGCTTATCTGTCATTTTTTCCCGGATGGCCTCTCACCACCTAAAAATTAACATATCCAAGACTGGGCTCCTTCTAATCCCCCCCCCCCCCCACCGCTAACTATACTCCAGTTTCTAACTCTTCTATCACGGTTGGCGGTACCACTATCTACCCATCTCCTCAAGTCCACTGCCTTGAAGGTTACACTTGACTCCAATCTGTACTTCATACCTTACATACAATTGCTTTCTTTATCCTACTGCAATCACCTACACAATATCTCATGAATTTGTCTGAGCGCTGACACCACTAAGCAGATAATCCACTCCCTGATTCACAAACAGCACTTTTAAATAAAGGTTTAACTTTTGCACCAGTTAATAACTTTTCTTTATTTAACACTACTATAGATGTTAATAAGTTAGTTTAAAACTGATCAAGACTCACATAATTTGTTAACACCTTCTGATCCCCCTATCTCAATTAATGTAAAATACACAAATTTATTGGAACTCACTAATTTAACTACACTTCATGCACAGTTCCTGATAATTTATCTGGCAAATGCACAACATTCATATTGAAGGACAGTTCGCATAACTATCCAGTACATAGTAAAGACCAATTGATTGATCTCTATCAGAGGGTGATATAAAAAGAGTTGATTAAACATAAGGAAGAGAGTTGTGGTACATACAAACTGCTCACAGATAACCTTACGAAGAAAAAGAGACTTACATTTTTTATGCTCTTAGGGATTCAGATAAAGCATGTGATTTTAAACAACTTTCCAATTTACTTCTATTATCTAATTTTTATTTATTCTCTTGATATCCTTTGTTGAAATGGATACCTATGTAGATTCAAGAGCTGCTGATTGGTGACTGCACATATATGCCTCATGTTATTGGCTTACCTGGTGTGTTCAGCTAGCTTCCAGTAGTGCATTGCTGTTTAAAATTGCATTATTTATCTGAATCAAGAAAGAAAATGTTTGGGTTTAATGTCCCTTTAACCTACAATGCTCATATTTATTCTATTTCCGTGTTTGGAGGATAATGGTATTTTATTTGAGTTAGCACTATTAGGGTTTAGGGGCCTTTGTTTTTTTTTCTTATTTAATCATATTGTTTACTCTCCCTTTAACTCTTCCAAAAGCCTAAATATTGATGTTTTCAATATTAGAGATAACTTACTATGCCTAGATTACGAATGGAGCGAGACTGAAGTATTTTTTGCTCTTGTGGATTGGCATATAAATTACAGTGAGTTAGTTTGTGCAAATTTGCAATAATTTGCATTCCCTATACTTTCAATGGGGTCCTTCAAGCGCAAAAGTGCTCTTAGAATGCTCAACCTTTTTGTGCGACTTGAAAGTTTAAATAAAGAGTTTGGGCTCTACTTAACCCCTACACTGCCACTACCCCACCACAATAAACTCCCTCTCTAATTAACCACTAAACCACCACTATCCCTAATGCAAACTACCTCCTAACCTTTTAACCCTTAACCGCCACAACCCTTCACCTCAAACTGCCCCTTAACCTATTAACTCCCTACCTGTCACAATCCCAACTGCAAACTACCCCTTAACCTATTAAGTTATTAATCCCCTAACCGCCACAACCCAACCACAACAAATTACCCCCTAACCTATAAACCCCTAGCAGCTAACTCCCCCAAGACACCTAACCTAAGACCCACTATGTTACAAAAAATAAGAAAAAAACACTACCATTAAAAAAAAATAAACAAAAATAAAAAACTACCAGTAAAAGCCATAACCTAAAACTAAAGCCCCTATAAATGCCCCTAAAAAAAACAATAATAAAACTAAAACCTACTCTAAAAATTGCCCTATTAAAAAAATAAAGAACCTATTCTGTGAAAATAACAAAAGCATCTTTTGAATAATGCTAGAATAGATGGGATTATTAATAGTGAGTAATTATGATTTTTGAAGGTTGCTTAATCCAGGACACCAATATTCTAGCATTTGCCAAAAATTCATAAGACATTGGCAAAAACCCCGGACATTCGATCATATCAGGTATAGGCTCCCTAGCTGCAAATACATCCTGATATGTGGATAACTTTTTACAAGTTTATGTCCAAACATTAGCTTCTTATTTAAAAGATACAACCAATTTTTTGTAATTGTTTGAGAGATATATCTTGGGAAATCAATTGTATAGTGGTAAATTAATGTCAAATTATTATACACAAACGATCACAAGTTAGGTATTCAGGCAACAAAATCATATTTCTTTCATGTAATTAGCAAGAGTCCATGAGCTAGTGACGTATGGGATATACATTCCTACCAGGAGGGGCAAAGTTTCCCAAACCTCAAAATGCCTATAAATACACCCCTCACCACACCCACAAATCAGTTTTTAAAAACTTTGCCTCCCGTGGAGGTGGTGAAGTAAGTTTGTGCTAGATTCTACGTTGATATGCGCTTTGCAGCAGGCTGGAGCCCGGTTTTCCTCTCAGTGTGCAGTGAATGTCAGAGGGATGTGAAGAGAGTATTGCCTATTTGAATTCAATGGTCTCCTTCTACGGGATCTATTTCATAGGTTCTCTGTTATCGGTCGTAGAGATTCATCTCTTTTTTTTTTTTTTTTTTTTAAATTTCAAATTTTTATTGGTAAAGAATTCTCAATTACAGCAATGACATAGTAAATGATTTGGAGCACGCAGGCTCCTACATAAAGTATAAACAGAAAAATTGGAACAGTAATAATATTTCAGATCAGAATGTGTTCATAAAATGAAAAATGAGCGAAATATAGCTCAAATCAGATGAGGTGGGTTAGCTGGGGTGGGGGAAGGGACTGGGGAGAAAGGGAAGGAAGTATTGGTGTTAAAGGTAGAGATTTAGTTCGTATGCAGAGGGTACATGGAGAGGGTTGCCTAGTGTGTGTTTACTCTAGTGTTCGGGGCCCAAGTAATGGTGTGGTTAGATTGCCAGTCTGCCCACACTAGTTCAAATAGGTCTGAATTATTTAGAGAGTAAAAGATAGGTTTCTCCATGTTGTAGATGTATGCCATATAGTTTAGGATGCATGACCATTTTGGGGGCGTCTCGGCTTTCCATGCCTTGGCTATTGTCGCTTTAGTAGCTGTTAGCAAATAGATTGCTAGGTATGCTTGGTGTTTAGGTAATTTAGTAATGCCTATGTGTAAAAGGGCATTAGAAGGAGTTATAGGAAGTGTTATGCCTAATCGCCCTAGCGTACGGAAGCAGGTACTCCATAGGGGTTTTAACTTAGGGCATTCCCACCATATGTGTAGAGAATCTCCCTTTTTGCCGCAATTACGCCAGCATAGGGAAGAGGCAGAGACAAACATTTTGTTAAGTCTCGCAGGGGTAAGGTACCAGTTCGTTAAGAGTTTGTAATAGGTTTCGAAGAGTGTAACACAGTGTAGTGCTTTTTTGGTGAGGGAGATTACATGTTGCCATACTTGTGGGGGCAGAGTCAGGTTCAGAACTGATTCCCATGTGAGTAAGTGAGGAAGCTTATTCTCAGGGTCTGAGTTTCCTATTAAGGTGTAATGCATCGATAATGGTCTGTGTAGTTTGTTACCTTGTTGCCAAGTCGTTTCCCAGAGTGTACGGGGTCGGTGCAACTCGGGTCGAAATCCCCAACTAATAAGAAAGCTCTTTAGTCTTGTATATTCATATGTCATGTACCTGGGTAAGTTGGAGCCAGCCTTTGTTTCTGAGAGTGTCATGAAGCGCGGGGTTGGTGAAGTAACCCAAATGTCAGCTACTGTTTGTATTCCAATTCTTGTCCAGCCATAAGGATGTCAGTCAGGTAAGCCTCGTAGGAGACCCGTCAAGGGAGTAATAGGTGAGGGATGTGGGGCGATGTGTGGATAGTGTCTTAGCTTATCCCACATGGCGAGGCATTCTCGTATTATGTTGTTGCTAATGTCTGTGGTACGTCTTAGGTGGGCAGGAATCCAAATTAAGTCGGGTAAAAATATGTGGTTTGGGAGGGAGGCTTGTTCTATGGTTTTCCATTTACTAGGGGAGTCTTTCGCACCCCATTGCGAGATGTGAGTGAGCATGGCTCCTTCGTAATACCTAGTTATCGATGGGGAGGCTATACCTCCTCTACTAAGGGGGCTTTGAAGGATTTTATGTGCCACTCTGGGGGGTTTGTGTTGCCATATATATTTTGTAAATTCACTCTGAAATTGGTGGAGGAGATATCCCGGGATACGAAGAGGTAGACATCTAAATAAATAAGTAATTTTGGGTAGAAAAGACATCTTAAGGGCCGTTAACCTACCTATCCATGAGATGTAAGTGTAGTCCCATTTGTCTTTCAGGGTGCGCAGTTCGGCTAAAAGGGGCAGATAGTTGTCTTTGATCATCTGAGGGATATTGTTCGATATCTTAACACCTAAATGGGAGATGAAGTTGTTAACGCAGTGTATTCTATATTGAGCCCTTAGGGTGTCAACTGTGCTCTGTGGAATTCCCCAGGTAAAGATTTCTGTTTTATCTAGGTTTAATTTGTAGAGTGACATGTCTCCAAAGGAGTCTAAGATTTCTATCAGTCTCGGGAATGAGGATAGGGGGTCTGATGAGAATATTGTGATGTCGTCAGCAAAGAGTGCAATTTTGTGAATAGTGCCATGTAGGCGGATGCCGTCAATTTTTTTATCTTGTCTGATTTGTTCTGCTAATGGCTCGATTGCCAGGGCAAAAAGAAGAGGTGAGAGTGGACACCCTTGTCTGGTGCCATTAGATATTGGAAAGGGGGGTGAGGCGAAGCCTAGGCCTCTAACTACTGCTGTGGGAGTGGAGTAAAGAGCCTGTATCGCTTTGATAATTTGATCTGGGAAACCAAAAATTTTAAGGGCTTCCCATAAGTAGGACCACCTAACGCGGTCAAAAGCCTTCTCTGCATCTAATGAGATTACAGAGAATGGCCTATTTAGTCTGGTGGATTCAGTGCAGATGTTTAAGAGACGTCTAGTATTGTCTGGTCCCTCGCGATGAGGGATAAATCCTACTTGGTCTAAGTTTATGAGTTTCGGGAGTAGTTTAGAGATGCGTGTAGCAAATAATTTAGCATAAATTTTAATATCTAAATTAATCAGGGAGATTGGCCTGTAATTGGAGCATAAAGATGGGTCTTTTTGGGGCTTAGGAATAGTAATCACCGTTGCTTCCAAGAATTCCTGACTAAACCTACCCTGTTCTCTAGCGTGGTTAAAAAATCTTAAGAGTAGTGGGGTTAGCTCGTTTGTGTATGTTTTGTAGAAGGCTGCTGAGTAGCCATCTGGGCCCGGAGTTTTGAAAGGTTTTAGATGCGTTATTACGTGTTTAATTTCCTTAGAGGTGAAGGGGGATGAGAGTGTTTCTTGGTCGTCAGGCGACAATGAGGGGAGATTTAAGCTGCGAAGGAAGGAGCAAATCTTATCGACAGGAGTTAGTTTATCACTTGCATTTTTTTCTAAATTGTATAGGTTTGAGTATAATTTCTCAAAACAAGTACCAATGTCTAAGGGTTTGCGGTATGTCTGGTTCTCAAATTGGATCTGGTGAATTCTTGAGGTACTCACCCTGTTTTTAAGTTTATTGGCTAGTAGTGTATCTGCTTTGTTACTCTTGTGGTAAGTAATCTGTTTCAGTTTAAATAAATTAGCATGGGTGCGTTTTAGCTCTAGCTGGTTGATATGATTTTTAATCTGTATAATTTGAGCTGTGGTTTTATCTGAGGGTGTGCTTCTATTTAGGAGTTCTAGTCAACGCAATTCAATATGAGATTTAGAAAGGGGTAGGCCAGATAGCTTTTTAAGATGAGCTTGTCTTTTAATTATGAGACCTCTAAAGGTGGCCTTTGCCGCACCCCATAGTGTGTCGTCTCTGACCTGATTATTATCATTAGTTTGGCAGTAGAAGGTTATGTCTTTTCTCAGGGTTTCCTTGAATGCAGCATCCTGTAGGATGTCATGTGGAAGGCGCCATGAAGGCCTCACATTATGTCGTTCCGTTGAGCGGAGAGTTACTGAAACTAGGTCATGGTCAGACCATGGGCATAGGGAGATGTTAGAATGTTTGACTTGGTCAAGGGTTTCTGCTGAGCAAAAAACATAGTCGAGTCTGGAGTATGTTTTATGGGGGAATGAGAAGTGAGTGTAGTCTCTGTCTCTAGCATGAAGTGAACGCCATACGTCGAAGTAGCAGAAGTGGGTAATAATTTGTCTGAACTTTTGGGAAAGTTGAGCAGGAGGAGTAGCATGTTTTGTCCGGGTAGTTCTTTTTCTGTCTAGTACTGGGTCCCAAGTCATGTTGAAGTCCCCCGCCAGTAAGACTCTGCCTATTTTTATCCGGTCAACTGTGTGTAGGATCCGTTTGAGGTATCTAGGTTGATGTGAGTTAGGTAGATAGATAGAGACTAAGGTGTGATCAGTATGGTCTAGCTTACATGTTAGAATGAGAAATCTAGATTGCGGGTCTTTTAGAACTTGGATTGGTTCATAGGCTATTCTTTTGTGAATTAAAATTGCCGTGCCTCTGGCTTTTTTTGAGAAAGAGGTGTGTTCGAGGACAGTGTAATCTTTAGATATTGTGTAAGGAGGGTTGTCTAATGACCAATGTGTCTCCTGAAGGAATGCTACGTCAGGGTTATGGAATTTGAGTGATCTAGCTAAAAGGCTACGCTTATGTGGGGAGTTTAGGCCTCTTACATTATGGGTTAGTATTTTGAGGGGGGGCATAGGGAGGTATGGGGAGTAGATCAGGTCTTTTAATAATAAGAGTTAGTGTAGGTGGGGAGGGTAGGGGGAGGGGAATAGACAACAGGTAGAGTGAGGAAAAGTTAGCGAAAATAGTTCGCTATGGTGGAGCCCTAGCGTGGGCTGCCTGTGGGGGGGAGAGAAGCAAACAGAAACAGGGGTCTTTGGGATGAACCCTGCTCCGCAGTAATCACTGTAAATTAACTTACTATTACATATGCGCAATTCTTAAATTAATACAACAACATTAAAATAACAATCAAACACATAACTTAATTGTACTATCTAATAGTAAACTTTTTAAACTTTAACTCAATCTCAGTTATGATCTGTTGGAGACAGGTCAAACTTCCAGGTTAAATGAAGTCTAGATAAGTTCCGTTAAAGGCTACCAGACGTGTTTTTACGGTGGGTTAGTTTTAGGTTTCTTAGCTCTTTGCTCTCTAATAGACCATTCGGGAGCCAAAGCTCTCAGCTTTGGGTAGGTTGGCTGTAATGGTGGAGGTTGTTCCTGGTGTAGGCCCCATGTGGCCAAGAGAGCCATACCTTGAGGTATGGAGTTGATTGTGTGGCTCTGGTTATTTCTGGTGACCACTAGGTTTGTAGGATGACCCCACCTGTACTTAATATTAGCCTTCCTGAGTGTCAGAGTAATTTGTTGAAAGGTTTTACGGTACTGTAGTGTATGGGTTGAAAGGTCAGGCAGAAGCTGAACATCTTTGAATTTTTCTGGCATAGGTGGTCTTTTGAAGGCTGCTTGCATAAGTTTGTCTTTATATATGTAGCTGTGAAAGCAGACAATTACATCTATTGGTTTGTCGGCGGGAGCAAGTCGTGATCTTAAAGCTCTATGGGCTCTTTCCATTGTATCAGTGTGTCCATCTGGGGTGCCCACGAGTACTGTAAACAGCTCCTTTAGGTAGGGTTGGAGATGAGTATTCTCTACAGTTTCTGGGATGCCCCGAAACCGGATATTATTTCTGCGAGATCTGTCTTCAATGTCTGCCATTTTAAATTCAAGTTGAGTCATCTGATCTGCTAGGGTTTCAGAGTAAGTGAGCAGGTTTGATTGATCTACTGCTAGATCATCCTGTTTCCGCTCAAGTGCTTCAACCCTTTCTCCAATCTCTGAAATTTCCTTTTTCAGTTCCGCAGAGGACCGTTGAATTTCCTGGGTGATAGAGCGTGTTTGACTGGCCAACATATGTTGTAGGGTAGCCTTAGTAATGTAGTGATGTGATGGCGCTTCTGAGCGCACACTGGAATGACATTCAGCATCTATCGACTCAGGGTCACTCATCTCCTCGTTGGTGACAGGGTTAGATTCCTTTCCTGATTGAGTAAAATGATCATAAACAGTCTTCTGAGTGTTAGTGGAGGGTTTCCCCTGTCGTCTGGGCCCATGGGGCATTGTGTTAAGACTGTTAGGTATATCTATAAGTTAAAAATTAGCACCAACCTTCTATTATAGAGCACTCTTAGAACAATCTGAAAAGTATAAAGCACCGTATAGTAAAGTTTACTAGATCTGATATGTATTGCTAGACTGCGGAGCAGGGGTCAACAACACCTTCTATATTTATGGCATTTTGTTACAGCATCACATAATAGGTAGAAATTGAACCTTTCAGTCCCAACATACAAGTTCAAGTAAGTGAATCACTGGCACCCCAGGGAGTGGTGGGATACGACTATGTAGAAGGGAAAAAGGAGAAGGGAAGTGACCAGCCCAGACTGGCTGGACCGGAAAGGGAGAGGTGCCAGAGAAAATTAACAAACAGTGCAACTCAGCGGAATACTGAGTGGGGGTGGATAAGATACCCTGCTATTAAATCCTTAAGTTGTTAATTCAGGAGTGTAGGTGTAGGTGGTGTTCTTCAGGGTACAAGATTTCAGAAGGTGTGTTTCAGTAGTGGAAGTGCAATGTGGGAAGACCAGGCTATGTGTAGTGATTGTGTTTGCTGCAACGTGTCAGTGTGTGTATGGCTAGGGGAGAGTGTCAATATATGTGTCTATGTGTATGCACCCCGGGGGGTAAGTGTTGGTTTCACTACTTAGTAGCTTTAGGTAAATATATATGTTAGGTTAGGTCACAAGAACTTTTAGTAAGAGAACAGTACTTTTTAGCCCAACTATTAGCGCATCATATAAATGAAAAGTTGCACCAGCACTTATTGTAATACACTTAGAAACCTGTGGGAAAAAGGTGTATGATTAAGGCAGCAATATAAAATCACACTCCACCTCAGGCTGTGAACCTGAGTACAATGAAGCTGTCGCAGCAGCTGGCATAAATAAAAAAGAGATTAATATGAAAATGTCTCAAAAGCAGGGGCTGTGAAAAATCTCACTACACAAGAAAATAGTAAGGTTGTGTGAAATAACAAAGGGTACGCTGCGTACACTTCGCTGCAAAATGTGGCTGTAGTGCCCAGTTCTCAGGCTCTAAGGTATGAGTATGTCTCAACCACTTGGGCCCCAGTTAGGGAGGTAAAGCAAGTTAAGTAGTCCTTTCTAGTGCCGAAGACACTTAATCTACTGTATATAGCCTCTGCAGGGTTTGTTGTAGGTCCCAGGCAGGATGGGGTCAGTGATCAGTCCCAGTGAGTTGGGGCTGCTTCTCCAGATGGGGTATATCCTATATGTGTGGTCCAAGTTATTTGGATAGTTCTGAGATGTTGGTCTCCTTCTGTGGCTTATTCCTACTAACTGTGTTGCAGAGGTATAATTAAGTTCTCCTTTTAATATCCAGTTAAGTAGGGGAGTGAGGAGGTTTTATCTGTAAGGGCCTGAGTGTCAGTCTATGCAGGACTCAAAAGTTAACGGTGTGCTGGTTATTTCTCTGGGACTGAGATAGCTGAATAGAAAGTCAGTTAGCCTGACAGGTTCTTACCCGGTTCTGGGAGCTGAAGATCTAGATGGGCTGCACTCCGACTGAATGCCGTCTCAGGTCCGGAGTAGAAGTAAGAGGCCTCTTATCACCAATGGCCATATAGGCCACAGCTGCTCAGTATAAGGCCCCTAGTATTCCCAGTGGTCAAGGCCTCAGAACGCCTTGTTCGTTTGGCAAGCCGAGCTGCCCCCAAGGCAGGGATGATAACTGTAATGTGTGGCCAATCCCAGCGGTCAAACTGTTTATGCTAGGTGAGTCCCTTGAAGCTCAATTTCCAGCCGGGTCCCCCTTACCTTTAGGGGTGTAGCGTGGCCTTCTGGTGTGGAGTTGTCTCCGGCGGCAAGCGGCAGGTTCCTTGAGATCTCCGCTTTCTCTGATGCACATTCAGCAGCCGGGTCTGTCCAATCGGTCGATTCCCCCCTCAGCGGGGTGTAGCGGTATCCTGTTTGGGCGGCCTCAGGCCTCACTTGCATGTAGTGGATAAGCAAAATGGCGTAACTTTGCGCCAAAACCCCCCGCAAGGAGGAGAGGAAGTATTCGGGCTCCCGGTCCGTGGAATTCACCTGCTAAATCCGACCGCGGCAATGATCGGAGGTCCGGGGATCCACCGGAAGGTATGGCAATGTAACCTCAGTAGAAGTTCACGATGAGGTGAGGAGGTTGTTGGGATGGGGAGATGCGGCACCGCCGCGTGGCTTCACAAGATGGCCCAATATCGGCCTAGGGAGGGTTGTTCACCAGTTGGATGGGTACTTGGTCGCCGACTAGGGCTCCGGGACTAGATCCCGGTCCTCCGGGATAGATTCAAGGTGGTTCACTGAGAGGTTGGGGTCCCTCCTGGTCTCTCTGACTCTGATAGTCCCTCAATACATTAAGGTAGCCAGCCTGGGTTTAAAGTCGCTGAAGTCACACACTGGTTCTATGATAGGGCCGTTTATTTTTTGACCATAAAAAGGAAATATATAGGTGTAAAAGCACTTTAAGGAGCTATAGATGCAGGAGCTCCTCTGCAACACATCCGTCTCTGCTAGCGGTTAACTCCGCCCCCCGAGATTCATCTCTTACCTCCCTTTTCAGATCGACGATATACTCTTATATACCATTACCTCTACTGATTCTCGTTTCAGTGCTGGTTTGGCTTTCTACTACATGTAGATGAGTGTCCTGGGGTAAGTAAGCCTTATTTTCTGTGTGACACTCTAAGCTATGGTTGGGCACTTTTATATAAAGTTCTACAGGGAGTGCAGAATTATTAGGCAAATGAGTATTTTGACCACATCATCCTCTTTATGCATGTTGTCTTACTCCAAGCTGTATAGGCTCGAAAGCCTACTACCAATTAAGCATATTAGGTGATGTGCATCTCTGTAATGAGAAGGGGTGTGGTCTAATGACATCAACACCCTATATCAGGTGTGCATAATTATTAGGCAACTTCCTTTCCTTTGGCAAAATGGGTCAAAAGAAGGACTTGACAGGCTCAGAAAAGTAAAAAATAGTGAGATATCTTGCAGAGGGATGCAGCACTCTTAAAATTGCAAAGCTTCTGAAGCGTAATCATCGAACAATCAAGCGTTTCATTCAAAATAGTCAACAGGGTCACAAGAAGCGTGTGGAAAAACCAAGGCGCAAAATAACTGCCCATGAACTGAGAAAAGTCAAGCGTGCAGCTGCCAAGATGCCACTTGTCACCAGTTTGGCCATATTTCAGAGCTGCAACATCACTGGAGTGCCCAAAAGCACAAGGTGTGCAATACTCAGAGACATGGCCAAGGTAAGAAAGGCTGAAAGACGACCACCACTGAACAAGACACACAAGCTGAAACGTCAAGACTGGGCCAAGAAATATCTCAAGACTGATTTTTCTAAGGTTTTATGGACTGATGAAATGAGAGTGAGTTTAATGGGCCAGATGGATGGGCCCGTGGCTGGATTGGTAAAGGGCAGAGAGCTCCAGTCCGACTCAGACGCCAGCAAGGTGGAGGTGGAGTACTGGTTTGGGCTGGTATCATCAAAGATGAGCTTGTGGGGCCTTTTCGGGTTGAGGATGGAGTCAAGCTCAACTCCCAGTCCTACTGCCAGTTTCTGGAAGACACCTTCATCAAGCAGTGGTACAGGAAGAAGTCTTCATCCTTCAAGAAAAACATGATTTTCATGCAGGACAATGCTCCATCACACGCGTCCAAGTACTCCACAGCGTATCTGGCAAGAAAGGGTATAAAAGAAGAAAATCTAATGACATGGCCTCCTTGTTCACCTGATCTGAACCCCATTGAGAACCTGTGGTCCATCATCAAATGTGAGATTTACAAGGAGGGAAAATAGTACACCTCTCTGAACAGTGTCTGGGAGGCTGTGGTTGCTGCTGCACGCAATGTTGATGGTGAACAGATCAAAACACTGACAGAATCCATGGATGGCAGGCTTTTGAGTGTCCTTGCAAAGAAAGGTGGCTATATTGGTCACTGATTTGTTTTTGTTTTGTTTTTGAATGTCAGAAATGTATATTTGTGAATGTTGAGATGTTATATTGGTTTCACTGGTAAAAATAAATAATTGAAATGGGTATATATTTGTTTTTTGTTAAGTTGCCTAATAATTATGCACAGTAATAGTCACCTGCACACACAGATATCCCCTTAAAATAGCTATAACTAAAAACAAACTAAAAACTACTTCCAAAACTATTCAGCTTTGATATTAATGAGTTTTTTGGGTTCATTGAGAACATGGTTGTTGTTCAATAATTAAATTAACCCTCAAAAATACAACTTGCCTAATAATTCTGCACTCCCTGTAAATATATGTGTTTAAACATTTATTTGCCTTGATTCAGGATGATCAATATTCCTTATTTCAGACAGTCAGTTTAATTATTTGGGATAATGCATATGATTAAAACATTTTTCTTACCTTAAAAATTGACTTTTTTCCCTGTGGGCTGTTAGGCTCGCGGGGGCTGAAAATGCTTCATTTTATTGCGTCATTCTTGGCGCGGACTTTTTTGGCGCAAAAAATTTCTTTGTCATTTCCGGCGTCATACTTGTCGCCGGAAGTTGTTCGTGTTTGCGTAATTTTTTTTACGTTTTGCGCCAAAAAAGTAGGCGTCACCGGATGTGGCGTCATTCTTGGCGCCAATAATGTGGGCGGCTTTTTTGGTGCCCAAAAAATGTGGGCGTCATTATTGTCTCCACCTTTTTTCTCACATTATTTAAATCTCATTTTTCATTTGCTTCTGTTTGTTAGAGGCTTGTTCATTGGCATTTTTTCCCATTCCTGAAACTGCCTTTTAAGGAATTTGATAGATTTTGCTTTATATGTTGTTTTTTCTCTTACATATTGCAAGATGTCTCAGATTGACCCTGGATCAGAAGCTACTTCTGGAAAAACACTGCCTGATGTTGGTTCTACCAAAGTTAAGTGTATCTGCTGTAAACTTGTGGTAACTGTCTCTCCGGCTGTAATTTGTGATGAATGTCATGATAAGCTTGCTAATGCAGATAGTATTTCCATTAGTAATATTCCATTACCTGTTGCTGTTCCATCAACATCTAATACTCAGGATGTTCCTGTTAATATAAGAGATTTTGTTTCTAAATCTATTAGGAAGGCTATGTCTGTTATTCCTCCTTCCAGTAAACGTAAAAGGTCTTTTAAAACTTCACATTTTTCAGATGAATTTTTAAATGAACATCATCATTCTGATTTGTCGGTTTCTGATGATGATTTTTCTGGTTCAGAGGATTCTGTCTCAGATATTGACACTGATAAATCTTCATATTTATTTAAAATGGAATTTATTCATTCTTTACTTAAAGAAGTTTTAATCGCATTAGAGATGGAGGAATCTAGTCCTCTTGATACTAAATCTACTAAGCGTTTAAATTCGGTTTTTAAACCTCCTACAGTTATTCCGGAAGTTTTTCCTGTCCCTGATGCTATTTCTGAAGTAATTTCTAGGGAATGGAATAATCTGGGTAATTCATTTACTCCTTCTAAAAGGTTTAAGAAATTGTATCCTGTGCCATCTGACAGATTTGAGTTTTGGGACAAAATCCCTAAAGTTGATGGGGCCATCTCTACTCTCGCTAAACGTACTACTATTCCTACGGCAGATAGTACTTCCTTTAAGGATCCTTTAGATAGGAAAATTGACTCCTTTCTAAGGAAAGCTTATTTATGTTCAGGTAATATTCTTAGGCCTGCTATTTCTTTGGCTGATGTTGCGGCAGCTTCCACTTTTTGTTGGAGGCTTTGGCACAACAAGTGTCAGATCATAATACTCATAGCATTGTTAAACTTCTTCAACATGCTAATAACTTTATTTGTGATGCCATCTTTGATATCATTAGAGTTGATGTCAGGTATATGTCTTTAGCTATTTTAGCTAGAAGAGCTTTATGGCTTAAAACTTGGAATGCAGATATGTCTTCTAAGTCAACTTTGCTTTCCCTTTCTTTCCAAGGTAATAAATTGTTTGGTTCCCAGTTGGATTCTATTATTTCAACTGTTACTGGGGGGAAAGGAACTTTTTTACCTCAGGATAAAAAATCTAAAGGTAAATATAGGGCTGCTAATCGTTTTCTTTGCTTTCGTCAGAATAAGGAACAGAAGCCTGATCCTTCCCCTAAAGGAACAGTTTCTGTTTGGAAACCATCTCCAGTCTGGAATAAATCCAAGCCTTTCAGAAAGTCAGCTCCCAAGTCCACATGAAGGTGCGGCCCTCATTCCAGCACAGCTGGTAGGGGGCAGATTACGATTTTTCAAAGACATTTGGATCAATTCGATTCACAGTCGTTGGATTCAAAACATTGTTTCACAAGGGTACAGAATAGGTTTCAAGGTAAGGCCTCCTGCAAGAAGATTTTTTCTTTCTCGCATTCCAATAAACCCAGTGAAGGCTCAAGCATTTCTGAAATGTGTTTCAGATCTAGAGTTGGCTGGAGTAATTGTGCCAGTTCCAGTTCTGGAACAGGGTCTGGGGTTTAACTCCAATCTATTCATTGTACCAAAGAAGGAGAATTCCTTCAGACCAGTTCTGGATCTAAAAATATTGAATCGTTATGTAAGGATACCAACATTCAAAATGGTAACTATAAAGGACTATTCTGCCTTTTGTTCAGCAAGGGCATTATATGTCCACAATAGATTTACAGGATGCATATCTGCATATTCCGATTCATCCAGATCACTATCAGTTTCTGAGATTCTCTTTTCTAGACAAGCATTACCAGTTTGTGGCTCTGCCGTTCGGCCTAGCAACAGCTCCAAGGATTTTTTCAAAGGTTCTCGGTGCCCTTCTGTCTGTAATCAGAGAACAGGGTATTGTAGTATTTCCTTATTTGGATGATATCTTGGAACTTGCTCAGTCTTCTCATTTAGCAGAATTTCATACGAATCGACTTGTGTCATTTCTTCAAGAACATGGTTGGAGGATCAATTTACCAAAGAGTTCATTGATTCCTCAGACAAGGGTAACCTTTTTAGGTTTCCAAATAGATTCAGTGTCCATGACTTTGTCTCTGACGGACAAGAAACGTCTGAAATTGGTTTCAGCTTGTCGAAACCTTCAGTCTCAATCATTCCCTTCGGTAACTTTTCTGCTTTGCAAATCTGATCAACTGAAGCCTCATTCTTAAAAGCCCATGAAGTGGAGACTGATCTAGTAGAATGAGCTGTAATTCTCTGAGGCGGGGCCTGACCCGACTCCAAATAAGCTTGATGAATCAAAAGCTTTAACCAAGATGCCAAGGAAATAAGAAGTGTTTAGAAATGTTTGTCTCCCTTTACTTCTGAGCTTTTAGTGCTCCTTTACTTACACATCTCTATTTTGCAAATAGTCTTTTAAAATGTTAAACACCAGAACGAGATGGCGTTAATAATTAATAGATGCAAGGATTGGACGCTTTGAAATTTTAGTTGACCAATAACATTGGTTTTCAAACTTTTTAAGTTGTATTGTATGTAGATACCAGTATGCCTGAAGAAACGACCAGTAATTAGGTTGAGAAACGCGTTGCATTAAAGTTTGTTTGTTTTTAACTTTAACATAGCTGGAGTCTCGTTAATCTGTTGCAAAGCATAGTGAGACAAATTAGCCATTTGTTCCCATCCATCCTGCACACTATTTGACATTGCTTGATGCCGCCCGCGGCTGTCTTATTTTAATTCCTAAACACTGCTTCTAGCAATAGACCTGAAATCACTCGAAAAGCCGCAACAAAGTCTTTCACCGTCACAGGAGTGACCAGTGAGCTGACTACTGCAAGTGTCAGCCTGCATCTATAGCACTTTGTTTCATACAAGTGCCACTACCATTGTGAGTAGTTTTCTTACTGTTGTGTCTGTCTTTGTTTTTGTAACGGAATTCACCATGAGGCGCGCCTTGTTCTCTCTTTAGGTACCTAAAATTAGATAGCAAACATAAAGGGTTAACCCCCTATGGGGAACACATAAATATCGACACAATGTAAGACTGAAGTCCGTATGAGGGAATCAGACACAATTGGTTACTGTTTCTTCACAAGGTAAAAATGTACATAAAGTTATAACAAATTCTAGCGTTTGTGAAACACTTGAATTTACCACGGCAACAAATAAAGGGAACTTTCAGTCATGAAATATAAAATACTTGATGCTGAAAGTTCTTTTATTTGTCTGCAGCATTTGCCGCCGGAGAGCGTCAGGCCACCTACGGCAGAACGCTATTTTATAACCGAGGTGATCTTCACCAATAGCATGCTAGCTATCCAACATAATGCCAGCTGGGGCGCACAGCTCTTGGCTAAGAGGTGTGAACGTCACTTCAATGAAAAAATAGCGTTCTGCTGTGGGTTGCCTGAGGCGCTCAGCATGGAAAACGCTGCAGACAAATAAAGTAACTTTTAGCATGAAGTATTTTATACTTCATGACTGAAAGTCCCCTTTATTTGCTGCACTGGTAAATCCTAGAGTTTCATAAATGCTTCGATTTACTATCAGTTTAAAAAAATATATTACACTGACTCAATAAAGGGTAAATAAATATACATTTATGCAAAGGTTTTGTTATTTAAGATGCTTACCACTCCTAGGCTCTGGGGAGAATTATCAGTGTGTCAGAAAGATAGCCACTGGACTGTGTGGGGACGGAGAAAGAGGACTGCAAAGAAAGACGATTGGAGCTAAAGCTGACCTCAGTAAAGAGACAGACCCTCAATTTCTAAACGCATATGTGACCAAAAGTAACTATATCCCCAGGCTATATGAAACATGTGTAGATGTTCATGCCAATAGCCTGCAGGCTATGAAGGGGCAAAGTACTTACCTGTCAGAACTTTTGTTTACTGTGCTCACCTTTGCTGCAGAAGACTGCTTCTAATAGATGGGTCCATATGAGGTAGTGCAAGCACAGGGTCAAGTATCTGTAAAAGGAGCAGCACAATGTAAACCAGGGGATTGGTGGGCATGCCCACATTTCACCTGGGAGGCTGGTGGCATATCCACATTAGGATAAGATTCTCATTGCCTGGCTAAACTCCTGTCCACTCCTCTGCAGTGTGTGTAGGTTTTATGAGGATGATAATGGGTCTCACATTGGTTAGAGAACCCCTTTCAAATGAAGTGTAGATCAGCAACTTCAAGTTTCACCATCATTCCTTACTGGAGGCAAAAAAATGACTAAGGAATCATGAGAAAGTAGGAGGGTTTAAAGCTCTGTTATGTGGGGTGTTTTGCCTTCTCCTATAGGACTGGACTTCAATCCAACATGTGATAGCTTGTGGACTCTCACCCTTTTATAAAAAAATATGTATATATGTAAGACATTTACATAAAGGAAGTAAATAATAAAAAAGACATTTTGATTAGCTCACTCCCTCCATATGATATTACATTTAACCCTTCACTTCATGTCAGAAAGCTTAATTGAGAACAAGAAGGTAAACTGTTTGCATAGCAATATGAACTTGTTTTTAAAAATACATTTGTTTGCTGCTTTTTAAATGCATTTGTTTTCTAATTAAAAGAACCATTGTCCTAACAGAATATAGTTTCTTTAAGAGATAAAACAAAAATATTATCCTTAATGGATTTCTTCACAATAATAATAGACAAGCCATTATGATGTATTTAGGAAAATAACATGCAAAACTGCAAGTTAAAAAATAACTCACCTTGATTTTTATTTGATAGGTCAACGTTATTTCATCTAATAAGATAATTAAAAACATGCAAGCAGCTGGTACAGCGGCTAAACAGATTAATGTAATAGTCTGCAGTTGTATGTGCTGGCAAGGGGTTCGCCTTTTTGGCGATGAGAAGGTCAGCTGTCCTTGAGCAGAAGACAAATGTAGTCTTCTCAATGACCCTATCTGCAATACACATAATACTGAGGCCAGCAAAAAATTAAAGGAAATAATTTAAAACTTTTACTCAACATACTTTAGACAAGAAGGAAATAAAATGAAAAGGATAATATGGTTTAAAGGGACATAATACTCATTTGCTAAATCACTTGAAACTGATGCAGTATAACTGTCAAAAGCTGACAGGAAAATATCCCCTGAGCATCTCTATGTAAAAAGGAAGATATTTTACCTCACAATCTCCTCAGCTCAGCAGAGTAAGTTCTGTGTAAAAAGTTATACTCAGCTGCTCCCAGCTGCAGGTAAAAAAAATAAAAAAAATGAAGAAATGAACAGCAGCCAATCAGCATCAGCAGTGCTGAGGTCATGAACTCTTACTGTGATCTCATGAGATTTGACTTAACTCTCATGAGATTTCATAGTAAGCTTCCTTTACCTGATTGGTGAAATAATATGAGAGTGCACAATGCTAGTCCCTTCAGATGTCCCAGGACAAACACAATAAAATGCTGCTTAGAAATCCTTTACAATGGGAGGTGGCTACTGAGGAACTTTTGAGGTAAAATATCTTTCTTTTTTACATAGAGATGTTCAGGTGATATTTTCTAATCAGCTTTTTACAGCTATGCTGCATCACTTTCAAGTGTTTCAACATTTGGGTATTATGGCCCTTTAACATAAAAATAGGCACAACTCAGGCTTTATATATATATATATATATATATATATATATATATATATATATATATATATATATATATATATATATATATATATACATTTCTTTATTTCTAGGGAACAATTGTTCTATATGTTTTTGTTTTTTTAATAAATTTCAAAACATTGTTAAACTTATTGATGTGAATCTTTCTAGGTCCTTTAGACAAGAATGCCCTTGTGTTGAATGAGTTTGCATGTGATGACTATGGTAATGGTGATCACTTGCCCCACTAAGTACCAGAGTGATGGGTGGGCTCTTTTAAATCCCCTATTACACCTCATACAACACTCCAACTCATTAATATTATTAAGATTTCAATATAAGAACCTCATGAATCTTTTTTTTTTCTTTTTTCTAAAGAGTGGTCTGTAGTCATTTCAATTACCTAATACTTGCAAGATTAATCACTAAAGATCATGTTAACTTACGTAGGCATACAATGGCGTATATGAAAGAGAGGGGATACATTTGTTCAAGTAAGAAAAGCACATGAGAACATTAAAATGTACAGTCAAATGGAGATTATAAGGGAAGAGTAAACAGCACATTGATAAGCAAACTCTCATAGTGGTCAATAGCACATAGCACTGGGGTGATTAAAATTAACTTTATTAAGGTGGGATACTCTGTTTTTTTTTACATAGTATGTGCTAATTTGCTTAAAGGGACAGTCTAGTCAAAATTAAACTTTCATGATTCAGATAGGGCATGCAATTTTAAACAACTTTCCAATTTACTTCTATTATCTAATTTGCTCAATTCTTTAGATATCCTTTGTTGAAGAAATAGCAATACACATGTGGGAGCCAATCACACAAGGCCTCTATGTGCAGCAACCAATCAGCAGCTACTGAGCATATCTAGATATGCTTTTCAGCAAGGGATATCAAGAGAATGAAGCAAGTTAGATAATATAAGTAAATTAGAAAGTTGTTTAACCCCTTAATGACCGAGGACGTGCAGGGTACGTCCTCAAAAAAAAGGCAGTTAATGCCTGAGGACGTACCCTGCACGTCCTCGGTGTGGAAAGCAGCTGGAAGCGATCTTGCTCGCTTCCAGCTGCTTTCCGGTTATTGCAGTGATGCCTCGATATGGAGGCATCCTGCAATAACCTTACACGGCCATCCGATGCAGAGAGAGCCACTCTGTGGCCCTCTCTGCACCGGACATCGATGGCCGGTATCGTTGGTGGGTGGGAGCCAACTTGGGAGGCGGGTGGGCGGCCATCGGTGTTCCCTGTGTCGTCAAGGGGGGCGGGATCGGGTGCGGGCCGTTAGGGGGCGCGCACGGGCGCGCGCGCGTGCACGGAGGGTGGCGGGCGGGCGCGTGCACGGGGCGGGAGCGGGTGGGAACCGCTACACTATGGAAAAAATTTTTGGTAACAAATGGCCAAATCTTGTTTGTGCAAAAGCACAAAAAGAGATCATGGAGGGGTGGGGGGTTGGTTTTGTGTGGGGGGAAGCTACACTGCAGAAAAATTTAATAAAAACTAAAAAAAAAAACATTTTTTTCTGCTAAACTGGGTACTGGCAGACAGCTGCCAGTACCCAAAATGGCGCAGATTAAGTTAGAGTGGGAGGGTTATAGAGCTGTTGGGGGGGGATCAGTGAGGTTGGGGGCTAAGGGGGGGATAGTACACAGCAGCATATGTAAATATGCTTTTAAAAAAAAAAAAAAAAAAAAAAACATAGCTTTTATTTTAGTACTGGCAGACTTTCTGCCAGTACTTAAGATGGCGGGGACAATTGTGGAGTGGGGGAGGGAAGAGAGCTGTTTGGGAGGGATCAGGGGGTCTGATGTTTCAGGTGGGAGGCTGAGCTCTACACTAAATGTGATATTAACCCTGCAAGCTCCCTACAAGCTACCTAATTAACCCCTTCACTGCTAGCCATAATACACGTGTGATGCGCAGCGGCATTTAGCGGCCTTCTAAATACCAAAAAGCAACGCCAAAGCCATATATGTCTGCTATTTCTGAACAAAGGGGATCCCAGAGAAGCATTTACAACCATTTGTGCCATAACTGCACAAGCTGTTTGTAAATGATTTCAGTGAGAAACCTAAAATTGTGAAAAATTTAACGTTTTTTTTAATTTGATCGCATTTGGCGGTGAAATGGTGGCATGAAATATACCAAAATGGGCCTAGATCAATACTTGGGGTTGTCTACTACACTACACTAAAGCTAAAATTACCCCAAAAAGCTCCCTACATGCTCCCTAATTAACCCCTTCACTGCTGGGCATAATACACGTGTGGTGCGCAGTGGCATTTAGTGGCATTCTAATTACCAAAAAGCAACACCAAAGCCATATAAGTCTGCTATTTCTGAACAAAGGGGATCCCAGAGAAGAATTTACAACCATTTATGCCATAATTGCACAAGCTGTTTGTAAATAATTTCAGTGAGAAACCTAAAGTTTGTGAAAAAAATTGTGAAAAAGTGAACAATTTTTTTTGTTTTAACGCATTTGGCGGTGAAATGGTGGCATGAAATATACCAAAATGGGCCTAGATCAATACTTTGGGTTGTCTACTAAAAAAAAATATATACATGTCAATGGATATTCAGAGATTCCTGAAAGATATCAGGGTTCTAATGTAACTAGCGCTAATTTTGAAAAAAAGGGGTTTGGAAATAGCAAAGTGCTACTTGTATTTATGGCCCTATAACTTGCAAAAAAAGTAAAGAACATGTAAACATTGGGTATTTCTAAACTCAGGACAAAATTTAGAAACTATTTAGCATAGGTGTTTTTTGGTGGTTGTAGATATGTAACAGATTTTGGGGGTCAAAGATAGAAAAAGTGTATTTTTTTTCAATTTTTCCTCATATTTTATAATTTTTTTTATAGTAAATTATAAGATATGATGAAAATAATGGTATCTTTAGAAAGTCCATTTAATGGCGAGAAAAACGGTATATAATATGTGTGGGTACAGTAAATGAGTAAGAGGAAAATTACAGCTAAACACAAACACTGCAAAAATGTAAAAATAGCCTTGGTCCCAAACGGACAGAAAATGGAAAAGTGCTGCGGTCATTAAGGGGTTAAAATGACATGCTCTTTCTAAATCACGAAAGAAAAAAAATGAGTTTCATGTCCCTTTAAATGTCCCCATATGTAACAGTATAAAATATTCTAAACACCATTTCACACCCTTGGTGTAGTGTCAGACACTTGAATATATTGGCCAACAGCTTATAAATAGAAACTCTTAATATGTATAGTAGTGAACTCAGACAAAAAAATACAGGAATCTGGTACTGCAGTAAATGTGAATGGATTTGCATTTTTTATACCAATATTTTGATCACTTGTGAGTCCCATTTATATGCAACAAGGTTGACAGTATTTTAACAAAAAAGATTGAAAGTACTGGGTTTAGCCCTTAGTTAACTATTGAAAAATGTGTTAATGCTATAATGTTTTCTATAAATAAAGTTTAATAGTGGTGTGTTATTAAGCATTGAAACAAAAGTGGAAATCTTGCTATACAATGTACATTGTATGAACATAAAGCTGTTTATATTGTCAAATAAACGTCAACAGAATACTTAATTATAGAGGGTTTATTTTAATAACAGATCATCTTTGTACTAGCCATATTATTATTTGCTAGAAATAAATAACAGTGTACGAATATGGCTTGTCTACATTTAGTAATGGTCCCTCTTTCTGTCTCCAATGACCTAGGAGAATTTTAGGGTGTTTTCCTATTGACTTTGCTATTTTTAATTTTTTTTTGTATGTAATGGTTAAAGGACATTAAAAACTAAATACATTTCATGCACCTCCCTCTAATTATGGGTACCACCATTTTGGAAACAAGGTTACACTGCAGGTACCTGAATGAAAGTTGCTGCATATGTGCAAACAAACACATCAGTACTGGAATGTAATGAAAGCTAGATTTAAACATGGCAGCACCCATAGAAAGGAATAACCTCAGTACTATAAAACATGTTTAATGTCCCATCAATTGCAAATTAATGGCTGAACAACACAGTGTTTGAAAATCTTTGGAGCTAACACATTTTCCAGGCCTGTTACTGTTATGCTTGACACACAAATTCTCTAAAAAGGAAGAGCTGTTGTAAATAAAATTCTAAATATAAGTTAGGCAAAGACCATTAAAGGACTACTACAAGTCATAAAATGTAGGCAGAACACCAGGGTGGATAAAAATCATATTATTAATATTTTTAATTTAAAAAAATCATATTTTTATTTAAATAGGGTTTTTTAAAAACAAAATGATTTTTTGAGGAAAACAAATCTATCTAAAGATACTTACTATTTAAGATACATTAATATAAAGGGTTATTCATCCTGAAATATAGATTACTTTTTAATTATATAGCAAGATATTGTATATTCATGGCTTTAATGTTTACTTTTTCTGGTAAATTAAAGTGAAGGTAAAGTTTCAATTATTACACTGTTTCCCCTGTAAATACTACAAAAATAAATGTGAGTTTAAGTCATAAAAATTTTCGAATCGCTATATTTATGTATTTATTACCTTTTCTTCTATCCAATTGAGCAGACTGCTAAAACAACCCGTTTTTTTTTTTGTTTTTTTTCTTATCCTGGTCACATTTTTTTCATGGCCAATTGAAACCCTGGCCGTTAGGCGGCCGTCAAATTACGTCACCGCAAAACTCTTCTAAATGCGCATGCGTTGGATTCACTTCCTACCTCTTAGTCTCAATGCGTGTTCAAGATTAGCAAATTATTTAGGCCACGCAGGCGCAAATCCAATTGACGGCGAATGGTGCGCATGCGCAATTGCTCCGGCAAACGGGAGCGCGCTTTTGAATGACGTACAGAGCGGGTGGCACCGCTCTGTACGTAATCTACTGAATTATCAGGAAATCAATGGAGGGAGGAGCGACGAACGGCCGGGACAGTAAATATAAAATGTTTAAAAATCAATAATATATATACAAATGTAAAAAAATAATTTAGCGATCATGGTATTTAGTAAATAAGTAATATATTAAAGCCAGCAAAAACGCAAAACTTTACCTTCACTTTAATTCCATTAATCCATTCACAATGTCATTCTCTCCCAGAGATTTCTGTTAGATTATTTTGGACAATTTTTCTATCTTGTAGATATTATCACATATTATTGGTTTTGTAATTGTCAAAACTGTGAATTTGTGTCTGCAGAAATAACACGCCCCTTCTTCACAGCAAAATGTTATAAAATGAACATACAAAGTTGAGAAATAGACCTTAAAGGGATATTGCTTCATTATTTTGGTATCCTTTGTTGAAAGAGAGCAATGCTCTACTGGGGCCTAGCTAAATACATTGGGTGAGACAGTGACAAGAAGCTACTTCTGAGCCTACCTATGCAGGCTTTCAACAATGGATACCAAGAGAGTGAAGCAAATTAGATAAGAAAGGTAAATTGGAAAATTATTAAAAATTGCAGGTTCTTTCTGAATCATGAAAGTTTAATTTTTACTTTACTGCCCCTTTAATGTAATTACATGAACACAGAATCAACCTATTCTAAGTTTCAAGAAGTTGACTAAATAGAATTTTGTTTGGAGTGGAATAGATCTGCACAAGGACAAGTGTGAGAAGGGAGGGACAAGCATTAAAAAAAAATATAACATTATTGTTTTAGTTACATAAAATATTTAAATTGTTATTATAAAGATAATGGCTATTTTTCTTTAGCTAAATAAAACTATTTAAATTGTTATTTTTCTCATTCTAATAAAATACAGCTGAAAAGTTGATCAAATATGAATGATTAACCTATTAAGGGTTAGATTACAAGTGGAGTGCTAATTTATTGGGTGCCTGTTTGCAGGCACATCATAAATAACCAGCCATTACAAGTGGCTGGTTATTGCTACTGCAATTAACATTTGGTTAATTTTCCAAATGTCCCCGAATTGCCCTCAAAATGTAGTTTTAGTTTCCTTCTTTTTTTTTTTTTTTTTAAACTGCACTAAGAAGTTTTTAGGGGCTAATGTTTTCAGCTATGGGGTGTTAGAAAAAAACAAAACCATAATGTCCTTTTAATGAACTAATATCCTAAATGCTAATACACATCTAAAATGTCTCAAGTGGCCATTTCAGAGTGTCTTGCACATGTACAAGGTAATAGATTGTTTCCAACTATACAAATGTCTTTATCATGTAAGAATTTTTAGAACTGACATGCAGAAATTCCAAGCAGGGTATTTGCAAACAGTGGCGTCACTAGGGTTGGTGTCACCCGGTGCTGTAAGTCATGGTGTCACCCCCCCCCAGAAAGCAGACACACACAAAAACACAGGCAAACACACATACAAACACTCAGACACACTTAAACACATACTCAGATGCACACACAAACACTCGGAAACACACTCAGACACACACACAAAAACACTGAGACACACAAAAACTCAGACACACACATACAAAATATGTAAACTGCACTGCATTAATTAGGAAGCTCATGCCTAGAGCTGCTCCCTGGCTTAGCAGAGCATCAAATGAAAGATAAACAGAGCACTCTAAAATAAATCACTGAAGAAAAGGTTTAGGCACGCAAACTATGAAAATTCTGCTCTCTGACTCTGTTCCAAGTCTGTCAGTGCACAGCCCTGGGCCGCATGTCACTGAGCAGTGAGCACAGATAGGCAGGCAGGTTTAGGCTAGCAGCGCAACTTTGCAAGCCCCACGGCACACCCACAACATTCATAGTGAAATTGGGCAGGGGAGGAGCAAAGTACAAACAAGCAAAAGCAGCCAGGAAAACTATTTGTTGAAATTGCAGCACTGGCTCAAGGGGCAAAAAAATTGTGTGTCTACAACTTCCCCAGTCCCACTAATGTTCACAAATGCCAGCCTCTAATAAAATAATCTATGCATCTCAACATTGTATTTCTTTGAATTTCAATAAAATTAACAAAAAAAAAAAAAAAAAAAAATTTTTTTTTTTGGTGTCACCCGGGTGCGGCCCGCCCCCCCCCCGCCCCCCCCTAGTGACGCCACTGTTTGCAAAATAGAAAAATAAACTTCAGCTTACCTGAATGATATTTTTTTTTTCTTTAAAAAAAATAAGAGATAATTGTAAAGATGCCTAAAATGCCATATCAGGGTTTTACCAAGTGCCTTGAAGTGTTGAATTTCAAAAATCAAAACTAGTTTTGAAAAGCTGTTGAAATGTCTTTTGAAAATGGATTGTAATCACCAAGAACTTTTCAGCACCATAGTAAAAAGGGGCTTTTATCAAAACCTTAAAAATACAATAGTGGGTGCGGGAAATAGCTGAAAATGTGCTATTGTGATTGTGTTTAATTGAGAAGTAGACTGTGACCCCATATGTGTTTAAACCCTGCAAAGATAGCAATGCGCTCATGGGAACTAGCTGCCCACATTTGTAAGCCAATAAAAATGGGCATACGAGATGAACCATCAATTAGAAGCTAGCGCCAAGCTCCTGAGCCTATCTAGATATATATACATGGTCATGCTGACCCGATCAGGAGGTCAGACAACATATGGACATTACAATGTTATCAAGTCTTGTAACTGTAAGCACAGGAGATTTTTAAATAAACCCACTTTTTTATGCTTTTTCTAATAAAGTTGATCTTTTAGTTTATTGAGAAACCCACGCATCACATAATATTGGGGATGATTATGTAGTATCTCTTTTTTGAGTTCTTTAAACTGAATTAGTAAACGTTTGAGCTAGATACATAGCCACAATGTAACAATATTAAGGGCCTAAGTATTATTTAAAGTTGCAGTGTCCCTTATATAAGTTAATACATAGAGTAGTGCCATAAGAATTTCACAAAACTGAGAGCCAATGACAAGAGTCATATGTATGTAGCCACCAATCAATAACTACCTCCAAGTATTGCACTGCTGCCCCTGAAACTACCTAGGTTTGCTTTTCAACAATAGATCCCAAGAGAACAAATTCAATTTGATAATAGAAGCAAACTGAAGGGTTCTTAAAATTGCATGCTTTTTTAAATCACAAAAGTTTAATTTTGACTTTCATGCCCCTTAAAGGGCCATTAAACCCAAAAATGTTCTTTCATGATTCAGATAGAGCATAGAATTTTAAACAACTTCCCATTTTACTTTTATTTTAAAATGTTCTTCTTATTGTTGCTATCCTTTGTTGAAAAGCAGGAAGGTAAGCTCAGGAGTGTGCATGTGTCTGCAATACTATATGGTAGCAGGTTTGTAACAATGTTATACATTAGCAAGAGCACTAGATGGCAGCACTATTTCCTGTCATGTAGTGCTTCAGGCATGTGCACGCTGTCCATCTAGATAACATAAATTATGCTTAGCTGATAATTTCCTATTCTTCCGTGGGAAAGAGTCCACAGCCGCATTCATTACTTATGGGAAACAAGAACCTGGCCACCAGGAGGAGGCAAAGACCCATCAGCCAAAGGCACAAACACTCCTCCCACTTCCCCCATCCCACAGTCATTCAGCCGAGGAACAAGCAACAGTGGAAGAAGTATAAAGGTGAAAGGGTGCCAGAAGATAAAAACAACAACGCCTCAAAAAAACATGCAGGGGGCTGTGGACTCTTTCCCACGGAAGAAAAGGAAATTATCAGGTAAGCATAATTTATGTTTTTCTTCCTAATGGCAAAGAGTTCACAGCCGCATTCATTACTTATGGGAAATTTATACCCAAGCCAAAGAGGACGCAGAATGCCAACACGGGAGGGTAGGAAGCGGACCAATAAAGGCACCAACCTAAAAACAGATTACTAAGAAAACAAAGTCCCAGTTCGTCCGAAACAGGGATCAACAAACATTTTGAAAAAAGCGGTCCCAGAAACACAAATCTACCAACAGTCCAAAGAACCTAGATAGAACCACGAGTGGGCCAAACCAAGAGCACCCACCTCAAGGACAGCATCTGTCAGGGGCAACAACCCCCCGCAGCCCCTTAACCAATCGATGGACCCCGACTAAAAATTCCAAGAGGGAAGATACAAGACAGAAGAAAAAGAATAACGTCCAGGGTGACAAGGAGACAACCCGGAGCCACTCAGTAGGCTACACCCAAACAGACTATATGAAAAGTCAGGAAAGGACCAGAAGAGAAACACACAAATCTCAAGGACCAGCAAATGCAAAAACAGTGAGACAGCATGGTAATGCGTCACCATATAAACAAGGACGTGAAGGAAGAACCCCCACCCCAGTGAGCAGGAAAAAAAAGAGCAAGTCGCACACCCCAGACCACAAGAGACTAAGGATGCCTCATAAGCAAGGAAACATTTCCGTAGCCGGAGAAAAGCTCCGGAGTGAGACAGGAAAGGATGACAGAAACTAGTGGCGCAAAACTAAGCAGAGCCCCCATCCAAAAACGGATACGAAACATCCCACTCCTGCGCAGCTGAAACTGAGCAGACCAACACTACACCACTATAGGCCGCAGAGCAACGGAACATCCTTCCTAAATCAACATTTCTGAACAAAGAGATCCCAAGGATCCAACTCCCCCTGAGGGTTCAGAAAAACACCTCACAAGGGACCTTAAAGTGCATGCTAGCGTTCAAGGAGCAACAGTTGCCCTAGTAAACAACAGCAACCTTCTGCAAGCTGGGTAACAAAGCTAACCGTAGGACAAAATAGCTGACCAACAGAACCCAACCCCTACACAAAAGGAAGGGAAGGACCACCAGGCACTCTTGAGAAAAGCGACCAAACCCCGGGAAAACCTCAGAGACCTGAGGAAAGAATCCCTAAGGGCAAGCCCCAGGACACCTGACCAATCTACAAATCATTGTACAGGCACAGAACGCCCAAAGTGTTGAGTGACCAGCGCAAATCCTAGGACAAAAAGGAATACAGACCTCCCAGAACCCAACAAAAGGGCCAAGACTGAGAGCAACCGCTTGAGCCCCCTTAACACAAGCAGCAAGGTGGCCAACAAGCCCAACCCATGCGCTGTGACAAAGTCTGCAGAAGGCAGAGACAAAGGGGAAAAAAACAGAATTTATGCTTACCTGATAAATTACTTTCTCCAACGGTATGTCCGGTCCACGGCGTCATCCTTACTTGTGGGATATTCTCTTCCCCAACAGGAAATGGCAAAGAGTCCCAGCAAAGCTGGTCACATGATCCCTCCTAGGCTCCGCCCACCCCAGTCATTCGACCGACGGACAGGAGGAAATATATATAGGAGAAACCATATGATACCGTGGTGACTGTAGTTAGAGAAAATAATTCATCAGACCTGATTAAAAAACCAGGGCGGGCCGTGGACCGGACACACCGTTGGAGAAAGTAATTTATCAGGTAAGCATAAATTCTGTTTTCTCCAACATTGGTGTGTCCGGTCCACGGCGTCATCCTTACTTGTGGGAACCAATACCAAAGCTTTAGGACACGGATGAAGGGAGGGAGCAAATCAGGTCACCCAAATGGAAGGCACCACGGCCCGCAAAACCTTTCTCCCAAAAACAGCCTCCGAAGAAGCAAAAGCATCAAATTTGTAAAATTTGGCAAAAGTGTGCAGCGAAGACCAAGTCGCTGCCCTACACATCTGGTCAACAGAAGCCTCGTTCCCGAAGGCCCATGTGGAAGCCACAGCCCCAGTGGAGTGAGCTGCGATTCCCTCAGGAGGCTGCCGTCCGGCAGTCTCATAAGCCAATCGGATAATGCTTTTAAGCCAAAAGGAAAGAGAGGTAGAAGTCGCTCTTCGACCTCTCCTTTTACCAGAATAAACAACAAACAAGGAAGATGTCTGTCTGAAATCTCCAGCAGCCTCTAAATAGAACTCCAGAGCACGGACCACGTCCAAATTGTGTAACAAACGTTCCTTCTTTGAAACTGGATTCGGACACAAAGAAGGTACAACTATCTCCTGGTTAATATTTTTGCTGGAAACAACTTTCGGAAGAAAACCAGGCTTAGTACGCAAAACCAACTCATCTGCATGGAACACCACATAGGGCGGAGAACACTGCAGAGCAGATAACTCTGAAACTCCTCCAGCAGAAGAAATTGCAACCAAAAACAAAACTTTCCAAGATAATAACTTAATATCTACGGAATGTAAGGGTTCAAACGGAACCCCTTGAAGAACTGAAAGAACTAGATTTAGACTCCAGGGAGGAGTCAAAGGTCTGTAAACAGGCTTGATCCTAACCAGAGCCTGAACAAATGCTTGAACATCTGGCACAGCTGCCAGTCTTTTGTGAAGTAAAACAGATAAAGCAGAGATCTGTCCCTTCAGAGAACTTGCAGATAATCCTTTCTCCAAACCTTCTTGTAGAAAGGATAGAATCTTAGGAATTTTTATCTTGTTCCATGGGAATCCTTTAGATTCACACCAACAGATATATTTTTTCCATATTTTATGGTAAATTTTTCTAGTTACAGGCTTTCTAGCCTGAATCAGAGTATCTATTACAGAATCTGAAAACCCACGCTTTGATAAAATCAAGCGTTCAATCTCCAAGCCGTCAGTTGGAGGGAAACCAGATTCGGATGTTCGAATGGACCCTGAACAAGAAGGTCCTGTCTCAAAGGTAGCTTCCATGGTGGAGCCGATGACATATTCACCAGGTCTGCATACCAAGTCCTGCGTGGCCACGCAGGAGCTATCAAGATCACCGAGGCCCTCTCCTGATTGATCCTGGCTACCAGCCTGGGGATGAGAGGAAACGGTGGGAATACATAAGCTAGGTTGAAGGTCCAAGGTGCTACTAGTGCATCTACTAGGGTCGCCTTGGGATCCCTGGATCTGGACCCGTAGCAAGGAACCTTGAAGTTCTGACGAGACGCCATCAGATCCATGTCTGGAATGCCCCATAATTGAGTTATTTGGGCAAAGATTTCCGGATGGAGTTCCCACTCCCCCGGATGGAATGTCTGACGACTCAGAAAATCCGCTTCCCAATTTTCCACTCCTGGGATGTGGATCGCAGACAAGTGGCAGGAGTGATCCTCCGCCCATTGAATTATCTTGGTCACTTCTTTCATCGCCAGGGAAGTCCTTGTTCCCCCCTGATGATTGATATATGCAACGGTCGTCATGTTGTCTGACTGAAACCTTATGAATTTGGCCTTTGCTAGTTGAGGCCAAGCTCTGAGAGCATTGAATATCGCTCTCAGTTCCAGAATGTTTATCGGGAGAAGAGACTCTTCCCGAGACCATAGACCCTGAGCTTTCAGGGATTCCCAGACCGCGCCCCAGCCCACTAGGCTGGCGTCGGTCGTGACAATGACCCACTCTGGTCTGCGGAAGCTCATTCCCTGTGACAGATTGTCCAGGGTCAGCCACCAACGGAGTGAATCTCTGGTCTTTTGATCTACTTGAATCGTCGGAGACAAGTCTGTATAATCCCCATTCCACTGTCTGAGCATGCACAGTTGTAATGGTCTTAGATGAATTTGTGCAAAAGGAACTATGTCCATTGTTGCAACCATCAATCCTATTACTTCCATGCACTGCGCTATGGAAGGATGAGGAACATAATGAAGTACTTGACAAGAGCTTAGAAGTTTTGATTTTCTGACCTCTGTCAGAAAAATCCTCATTTCTAAGGAATCTATTATTGTTCCCAAGAAGGGAACTCTTGTTGACGGGGACAGAGAACTTTTTTCTTTGTTCACCTTCCATCCGTGAGATCTGAGAAAGGCTAGGACGATGTCCGTATGAGCCTTTGCTTTTGACAGGGACGACGCTTGAATCAGGATGTCGTCCAAGTAAGGTACTACTGCAATGCCCCTTGGTCTTAGAACCGCTAGAAGGGACCCTAGTACCTTTGTGAAAATCCTTGGAGCAGTGGCTAATCCAAATGGAAGTGCCACAAACTGGTAATGCTTGTCCAGAAAAGCGAACCTTAGGAACTGATGATGTTCCTTGTGGATAGGAATATGTAGGTACGCATCCTTTAAATCCACGGTAGTCATAAATTGATTTTCCTGGATAGTAGGTAGGATCGTTCGAATAGTTTCCATTTTGAACGATGGTACCCTGAGAAATTTGTTTAGGATCTTTAGATCCAAAATTGGTCTGAATGTTCCCTCTTTTTTGGGAACTATGAACAGATTGGAATAAAATCCCATTCCTTGTTCTCTTATTGGAACTGGATGTATCACTCCCATCTTTAACAGGTCTTCTACACAATGTAAGAATGCCTGTCTCTTTATTTGGTTTGAAGATAATTGAGACCTGTGGAACCTTCCCCTTGGGGGTAGTTCCTTGAATTCCAGGAGATAACCTTGAGAAACTATTTCTAGCGCCCAAGGATCCTGAACATCTCTTGCCCAAGCCTGAGCAAAGAGAGAAAGTCTGCCCCCCACTAGATCCGGTCCCGGATTGGGGGCTATCCCTTCATGGGTTGTGAAGTATTACCCTCTTGCTTAGAGGATACAGAATTAGAGACTGGTCCGTTTCTGCGAAAGGGACAAAAATTAGGCTTAAAAGACCTATCCTGTGGGAGGGCGTGGCCCTTTCCCCCAGTGATGTCTGAAATAATCTCTTTCAAATCAGGTCCAAATAATGTTTTACCTTTGAAAGGAATGTTAAGCAATTTTGTCTTGGAAGACACATCCGCTGACCAAGACTTTAGCCAAAGCACTCTGCGCGCCACGACAGCAAACCCTGAATTTTTCGCCGCTAATCTAGCTAATTGCAAAGCGGCATCTAAAACAAAAGTGTTAGCCAATTTAAGTGCTTGAACTCTGTCCATAACCTCCTCATACGAAGATTCTTTACTGAGCGATTTTTCTAGTTCCTCGAACCAGAAACACGCTGCCGTAGTGACAGGAACAATGCATGAAATTGGTTGTAGAAGGTAACCTTGCTGTACAAAAATCTTTTTAAGCAAACCCTCTAATTTCTTATCCATAGGATCTTTGAAAGCACAACTATCTTCGATAGGAATAGTAGTGCGTTTGTTTAGAGTAGAAACCGCCCCCTCGACCTTGGGGACTGTCTGCCATAAGTCCTTTCTGGGGTCGACTATAGGAAATAATTTCTTAAATATAGGGGGGGGAACAAAAGGTATGCCGGGCCTTTCCCACTCTTTATTTACTATGTCCGCCACCCGCTTGGGTATAGGAAAAGCGTCGGGGGGCACCGGAACCTCTAGGAACTTGTCCATCTTACATAATTTCTCTGGAATGACCAAATTGTCACAATCATCCAGAGTAGATAACACCTCCTTAAGCAGTGCGCGGAGATGTTCTAATTTAAATTTAAATGTCACAACATCAGGTTCAGCTTGATGAGAAATTTTTCCTGAATCTGAAATTTCTCCATCAGACAAAACCTCCCTCATGGCCCCTTGAGATTGGTGTGAGGGTATGTCAGAACAGTTATCATCAGCGTCCTCTTGCTCTTCAGTGTTTAAAACAGAGCAATCGCGCTTTCTCTGATAAGTAGGCATTTTGGATAAAAGATTTGCTATGGAGTTATACATTACAGCCGTTAATTGTTGCATGGTAATAAGTATTGGCGCACTAGATGTACTAGGCGCCTCCTGTGTGGGCATAACTGGTGTAGACACAGTAGGGGATGATGTAGTATCATGTTTACTCCCCTCATTTGAGGAATCATCTTGGGCAATATCATTATCTGTTGCATTACTGTCCTTACTTTGTTTGGACACTATGGCACAATTATCACATAAATTTAAATGGGGAGACACATTGGCTTTCATACATATAGAACATAGCTTATCTGATGGTACAGACATGTTAAACAGGCTTAAACTTGTCAACAAAGCACAAAAAACGTTTTAAAATAAAACCGTTACTGTCACTTTAAATTTCAAACTGAAAACACTTTATTACTGAATATGTGAAAAAGTATGAAGGAATTGTTCAAAATTTCACCACAGTGTCTTAAAGCATTAAAAGTATTGCACACCAAATTTCAGAGCTTTAACCCTTAAATTAACGGAACCGGAGCCGTTTTTACATTTAACCCCTATACAGTCCCAGAATGAGGCTCTGTCTATAACTAGAAAGGCCCCCATCTGAAAAAGGTGTCCAACACAGTGCCTGCCGTTTTTCTAAACGTTCCCCAAGATTATAATACCAATAATTAGTTAGAATCTGCATAATATGCCTAGTAAAGCAATTGTTTTAGCCCAGAAAAATGTCTACCAGTTTTTAAGCCCTTTTTGAAGCCCTTTATTCTTTTATGTTTAACTAAGAAAATGGCTTACCAATCCCCAAGAGGGAAAATGACAGCCTTCCAGCATTACACAGTCTTGTTAGAAATATGGCTAGTCATACCTTAAGCAGAAAAGACTGCTAACTGTTTCCCCCAACTGAAGTTACTTCATCTCAACAGTCCTGTGTGGAAACAGCAATCGATTTTAGTTACTGTCTGCTAAAATCATCTTCCTCTTACAAACAGAAATCTTCATCCTTTTCTGTTTCAGAGTAAATAGTACATACCAGCACTATTTTAAAATAACAAACACTTGATAGAAGAATAAAACTACATTTAAACACCAAAAAACTCTTAACCATCTCCGTGGAGATGTTGCCTGTGCAACGGCAAAGAGAATGACTGGGGTGGGCGGAGCCTAGGAGGGATCATGTGACCAGCTTTGCTGGGACTCTTTGCCATTTCCTGTTGGGGAAGAGAATATCCCACAAGTAAGGATGACGCCGTGGACCGGACACACCAATGTTGGAGAAAGAGGTCAAACCGAGCTAGAGCTAGTCCTAGACACGAAAGAAAGATAGGAAAAGGGAACCCCTTAACAAAAAGGCCCAGAGCCCATCCTCCACAAAGGTATCAAACCAAAAATACCCCAGACTCCCTAAAAGGGAGACAATAGGACGCATCCTAACCCAACCCCAGGGACATAACAGGGACATACAGAAAGGATAAAGAGCTAGACTGCCAGAACCAAAGACTCTCCCCCGAGATTAACGACGGAATCATAAAGGAGGAAACCAGACTTCCATAAGTCAGCGCACAAGGCAACACGCCCCAAGCCGGACCAGCTGGCAGGCTATCTCAACGAGGAAAAAGAACTTTGAATCAAAGTCCAAGAAGGACACAAGAGATACTGCAAAAAACACCCGCAGCATGAGTCCATTAGGGGAAAAAACCCTAATCAGTAGCCCTGAGGCACAGGACTCCAAGAATAGAGCCCACCATGAGCCCAAACCCACAAGGGGTGATAAAGACAACTAGGGCACCAGTGACAACACCGGAGAAGTCAATCCAAAATCAGAGCCTAAAAAGCTCCCAGGGGCGGAGGTAGAGGACATTGACCAACTCCGCATGACAGCCTAAACTCCACAGGGTAAGGACCACACCCCTCGGATCAGGGATGCGGAAGGACGCGGTGGGATACCATCGGTCCCGACCTCGGTTGCGCACTGACACGGGCCAGCCCAAGCGTTTTCGACATCCTGACTCGAAGGTCCAGAAGAATAGTGTAATTTTTTTTTGTGTGTATAAAAACAAATAACTGAACAAGAGAATCAGTAGGTCCCGCTGGACCAGTCAGGCGCAACATGTGTCACTAACAAGTAACAGGACACACACAAAACTCCGGAAGAAATCCGGGAACAACTTCTATAGAAGAACTTAAATAAAGCAATCCCAAAATTCCCATAGGGAAAACAGAAAGAAAAATAATCCGGACCAAATAAAAAAAAAAAAACAAGGGCACCCACAGGCATCCGCCTAGAAGGAACTATGTCTCTGCAGGTCCTGCCAACTGGAAACCGAACCTCCAGAAAAAAAGACTGGGAAAGCTCACAGTAGACTAGTCTTGAGAAAGGCCTTGATATAGGCCGAAATGCGTAGACATACTGGTAAGCTTATTTCCTATTATCAGATAAGTGTATAAACTTATTGCACCATTGTTTGTTTGTTTTCTTTTACAGGTCAAGAATTTTTATATTGGTTCCACCGGCATTTGGCCATTTTCACTATTTTATCTTTCACTGGATACATTTTTTCATTTGGATATACATATCACATACCCTTTTAGACACTTATTTTTTATCACGACAGTGTCACAGACTTATTGCCACTATTTGATTGCAACTCACTGTTTGCCAAATTATTTTGTACACACCTTTGTGGATTTTGGACACCCTTTCACATATGGATTAATTTTTGATTTGAGGAGTGGATATTATTAGAGACTTTTTTGAGACTTATTTTTAAAGATCATCATTTTTAAACACCATCTTTTTTAAATTACCTTCTTTTTGGATTTACACTTTTTTGGACTCACATTTGGATTTTTGGAGTATTTGGTCACATTGGGACCCATTTATTTTTATTGCACTTACTGTTAATTTTATACTGTATTAACTATTAATTGTTTACCGCTATTGCTGCTTATTCGCTAAGATGTTTTAGGTCATTTTAGTGAGACGTGATTTATTTGTCTTTTGTTCTTATTTTATATGTATATTTTAAACGTTTGTACCATGGATCCATGCCTCTTTTAATTGTAATAATTGATTGTTATTTTTGGATGTATTAAATTATTATTGGATGTATTAAATTTTTAACCACATATACACCATTTTAGTTACATGCCATTTGCTTCCTATTAAGCTTTAAGCGCTCCCTTCGATATTCACTGTTTTATTTCTTACAGTCCGCTAGGGGATTTTTTAGGAGGATAGCTTTAGGACTATATAGCGCTTAGTTTACTATACCCTATTCATTGAAGCGTAAAAACACGCCTGGTCTCCAGATCCCCCCGCAAAATCCCAAAAAGCGCGCCACTAAAGGGTGGTGAAACTAGGCCCACAGAAAAAGTTAAGCAAGTATGAATAAAATAGGCATAACCCAAAGGTATAGTTCTAGGCCATGTAAACCACAACCGAAAGCCATATGTCTCGGCCGCAGAGCCCCTATGTGCATACACAAGCAGGTTGAATCACATAAGAAACATGATGAAAAAAAAACGTTCCAGTTCATTAATCCACCATAAGGAGGAATTATCCCATGATTCCCAGATCGGAGCAGAAGGTGCCTCAGTGAGGCCCATACTTAACTGTCATAATAATCACATTACAAATAACGGAATAAAATGAAACAATCTTACCGGAATCTACGCCGTGGAACAGGAACACGGCCCTTTAAGTGTGACAAATAGTAGCATCGCCTCCTTCATGGACTTGAGAGAAGACAGCATGTAGCGAAACGAAGTTCGGCAACGCCAAGTGCTGAAACGAAGCTGTGAATACGAGTGGGGATGGTGTCGCAGGGGAAGCTCCTACTGCATCTCCGGACTCTCACTTTCGCCCAGGCCCTCCACGAGAGACTAACAGGACTACTTAAAACTCCCGTCCCATGCCCAAGGGTAGCACCCACCATAAGAGACATATGAAAAAGAAATAAAAGTAAAATAATTTTAAAAGAAAACTTTTGACACATCTCTGCCAACCTCCTGGGACGAAAGGCAAAGAATGACTGGGGGATGGGGGGAGTAGGAGGAGTGATTGTGCCTTTGGCTGGTGGGTCCTTGCCTCCTCCTGGTAGCCAGGTTCTTGTTTCCCATAAGTAATAAATGCGACTGTAGACTCTATCCCATTAGGAAGAAAATCTTTTCAACAAAGAATAACATAAGAGCAAAGCAAATTTGATAATAGAAGTAAATTGGAAACTTTTTTTTTTTTTTAAATTGTATTCTTTATCTAAATCGCAAAAGAAAAAAATGTGGGTTTCATGTCCTTTTAAAGCAACACAAATGTAACTGTTTTGTGATGTCACAAAACACCACAGCTAATGATTATAAGTTTGCCTACCAGGTATTATCATGAACTCAAAATGTACATTTTGCGAAGATGTAACTATCAATTATTATTATGCTACCTCTGTGAATATTTTATCATTTGACCAGAAATCTAACAAATCCTATTAAATATGTACAAGATGGCAGAAAACTCTGCTATTTCTTAGATTTTATTTTCATTGCAAAAGAAATGTATACCTTTAAAACGCTGAAATATAAGCACAAGCAAAACCTCTAGGGATACTACACAATTCATAGCGCAAAGAGAAGAATATTCATTGACTTCACTGGATCTATGTTCTTACTAATGAAGAAATTAACATTGTCCTATCTACTTGAGAAAATCCCAAATTAGATATCAACAAACAATGTTTAATACTCTTTTGAATAACACTTTAAGCTCTCCTTTGTTCAAGATTTCTTCTGGGGATTGTTTATCTCTGGCAATCATCATATAAAAAGGCTTTTTAGTAAAACATCCGCAAGAAATGTTCTGTAATGGCTGTAGGCACAAGGCGTTTTTTCTTTTTTTTACACATTTTGTTTTACAAACTTGCAGAATATTTTACACATTCAGATATGTGACATAATGTGCCCACGTCACCATCCCTTATGTTACTGTAGAAAAAAGCAACTTTTTTAATGTGCCAAATAATAATAATGAATAATAATAATCTGATCCTCATTTCTCAACCAGTCCTAAAAACTACTCACTGTATCCAAACAAGAAATTGTAGATATTTACTGAACCAATACACTACGATAATAAAGTGTAATAGCAAAGAATGTAACCATGGTTGAATAGAAATCAATGATTTTTTTTAAAATAAAACTAAATTAAAAAAAATCAGATTTTTTCGATATAAATAGGATTTTTTTTTTAATGAAATGTGTTTTAAGGAAAAATGTATCTAAAGAATGTTTCTATTTAAGATACATTATAACCTGCAGGTTATTCATACTGAGATATAGATTACATTTTAATTATATAGCAAGATGCTGTAAATTCATGACTGTAATGTTTATTTATTTTTTTGGTAAATTAATTCCATTAATCCATTCACATTGTCCTTCTCTCCCAGAGGTTTCTGTCCGATTATTATGGTTATTGTGAAGGTATTATCAAATATCGGGCCACATTAAGAGTGGAGCGCAAACGTTTGCGCTCAAGCAATAAGGGGTTTATTGCAGGTGGGGTATTTAGGTTTTGTGCTGCCCTAGGCACTCAGAATCCTGCTGCCCCCCCCCCCCTGGATTTAGGCCATTTTTGGCCATATCATTTTTTGGGGTCAGTCTTCCTAGCCTCAGTGATTAGTATGCCTAAGGTTGTTTTACATATTCTATGTCAATTTGTTTCTTTTAACATAACCATACTCTTTAAGGTCCAATATTACAGTGTTTCTATCCCACCAATCCATTCAAGTAGGGGTTGTTGCTAGCAATAAGGGAGTTTGGCGCTATTAAGGCCTTTTGTAGCATTTGAAGGCATTTATGTAGCTAACTATAATTCAACTATAGGGCTACAGTGGGATCCAAGACAATCTTGTTCTCCTAGATCACACTTGCAAAGTAACTGAGGCTGGGGATTGACCACCTGATGTTAAGCATTGCCCCCGACCCCAACATCACCTCCAGCACAGTTCTAAAATATGCGGATATACACATGAGGAGAATTTTCACATTCAACTGAAGGACATGGGATGAACCAAATATTTTTTTGTGTGAAAATTCTTTATATCTTTTCTGGGTAAGGAGTGTCCTAAATCATTCTCCCACAATGATACAAATTAAGATAATGTCTGAGAAGGCAAGGAAGTCATTTGTGTGTTAAAAATGCCAAGAAGCCCATGGCTGGAGTGCATAATTTTTCAAACAATGTGGGGGGATATAGGAATCATTGTGAGGAGAGTTAGAAAATAAATGGAGTAGTTGGGCATTGTTCAGTCACCTGGCAATAGATCAATCCCTCACATCTCTCATATTTTCTCTCATCTTCAGCCTGCTCCCGTTAAAAAATGCATAATTAAGGCCTTGCCTTCACTACCCCCCAGCGCCCAGAAAGGCTCAAGGCCACCTGTCAGCTCTGCGTTACATGGTGGGTGTTAAGGAAGAGTGAAAGGTCAAAATATGTGGCAAGGAAAAAGGCTTCTGACCAGAGGGAACTACTGAGTTTGTTATGGTCTGCTCTGGCATGTTTGGGTATCAACAGGACTTGAAAAATAACACCAGGGAGTCAACCTGCACGGATATTTTGTTTTCCTCGACACAATGCCAGTCTAATATACATTGAAGTGCAACTGCTTTGTAGTAAAAAATTACATTAGGGCTTTATAGTAATCAATTATATTAGGGCTGGTCATCAATTGTTCCATGTTAGTCTTTTTATTCTCCAAACAAAGGAAGTTCAAGACCAAGTTCTTAATCTAATGCTGCCCTCCTCCTCTGCTATTTTATTGCCTAGTTGCCTACACACACACACACATACTGTGTGTATAGGCAATAAAATAGCAGAGGAGGAGGGCAGCATTAGATTAAGCCAGCCACACACTGTACAGAGCACAGGACACTAAGTCTGACTATGTCAGATTCAGCGATATTTCAGTGGCTGGCTGTGGAGTGTCCTGCCCGCTCCATTCTCCAGTCCTCAGGCTCCACTGATCACCAGTGAGTCTCCCGGCTGTGACTGTCACACACACTTCTTTGCAATTATATGCAATTTCTAACCCCACCCACTATGACATCACTCAGGGATGCACAATTCCTATGTAGGTAGTGTGAACGAAGTGTGCGAGTGACAACGTAACTGAAAATATTTTTCTCAGACACAACGCAGTGCGCGCTATTGCCAGCTCAGTGTAAATAACTCACTTCCGTGAATCAGCCAGTTCCGTTCAGAGGGACCGCTGCCCCTAACAAAGGTGAGATCTGACAGACTGCAGCTGCTTCACGTCCTATTGTGCCCCCAGATTGTGACCTCTTTCTGCTCCCATAGTTACCAAACAGGCCGTGTCACTGCTGAACAGCACATATCTCTTACAGTTTTTTTACCCGTATGTTAATATGTGAAGTTCAGAGGTGTTGCCATGTGCTCTGCTATTTGAGGTCATTTATTGGTTGAATGAGTGGGGATAGAAGTTGTCTAATAAAAGATGGTTTTCAATTATTTAAACCCCAAGTGTGGTATTTAGTGTGAAGAAATAATGAGTTTAGTTGAGAAGATTGTTTTGGGTAAATGCGCGATAATTATATGGCAGAGTACTCAGTGGCGGCTTGTGGGTTATTCAAATGGGGGTTCACAATACATAACTTGTAGGTAAGTAGTTTTGCTGTTATAAAATATATAACTTATAGGTAAGACATTTTGCTGTTATAAAATATATATCTTATAGGTAAGACATTTTGCTGTTATAAAATATATAACTTGTAGGTAAGTTGCTTTGCGGTTCTTATAAAATATATAACTTGCAGGTAAGTAGTTTTGTTGCTATAATATATATAACTTGTAGGTAAGTAGTTTTGCTGTTATAAAATATGTAACTTGTAGGTAAGTTGCTTTGCGGTTCTTATAAAATATATAACTTGTAGGTAAGAAGTTTTGCTGTTATAAAATATGTAACTTGTAGGTAAGTTGCTTTGCGGTTCTTATAAAATATATAACTTGCAGTTAAGTAGTTTTGTTGCTATAATATATATAACTTGTAGGTAAGTAGTTTTGCTGTTATAATATATATAAAAACAGGAGAAAATGACAGCGCTACACTGAATCAGGTGGGGCACCAGTAGAACTTCCCCTTTAAAAAAATAATCAAAAAGTAAAAACGGGGTGTATCTAATATCTGTTTCTCAGAAGACACACAACCACTCCCCTATAGTATAAACATATGGGACATAAATACAATCACCGACGTACACAACAGATATGTGAAAATACAACAGTCCCAAAATAAAACAGTCCCAAAACCGTAGCTGATTTAAGTCACACAAAAAGCATATAGACTGATTGTAGCAGGATTGGTGTGTTAACTTAGCTGAACCAGATGGAGGCAAAGTTTGTTCAGTAAATGTGCATACACGGCAAATCCGACGTGGTAATATCCAGTTGGTCTGATGGAATATATGCTGAAGGATCCTTACAGGAGCAGCTGATGAATCACGGAACTCCAGCTATGTGTATCCCGTTGCAGCAAGCTGTATAAGAAATGACAAGAAGAAAACAGCACATCCACGAATCACAGCAGCGTTTATTCAGGTAAATGACACACACAGAAAATTGCACACTTACAAGATGACAGTAATGTATGAGCGGTAATGCCCTCTGGCTAGTTGTCTTTCGCCTGTAGCAAATCTCAGCGGGAACACCTCAGACGCCGACCAGCAGCACCAAGAGACTCACTTCCTGTCACATACGGCAGGTGCCAAAGAGAAACTCAAAAGAGCAGCAGTCCTAAACACTTTGATGGTAGGAGTTAGTTACCCTACGCGTTTCCTCTGCACACGGGCAGACTTCTTCAGGGGTATATGAAAATACAAGCTAACAAACTACCTGTAGGACTGCAATTTATACACACACCTCTGACATACTTCCTCTCAGGAAGGGATTTACCTTTTTACCACATATATCCTAATACACTCGTATCTGACAGATTACTTGGATTATATGGGCACTAGTGGTTAAAAAAGGCTCACACATATATAACTACACTAAAATAGCAACATATCTAAACAAGTATTAAATGCATTTAGCTGTATAAAAATAGATATATATAGCTATATTATAATTCATAAAATCATTTGATCCATATAAAAACACCAACATAAATGCAAACAATGTATAAAGCCACAAGAATTAATCAAGATATAAAACTAGCCCTATACTAAATCTATAAAAAAAAAACAAAAAACTCTATAAAAAAAACTCTCTCTCTAGTAGACCTAATACTAAAATTTATAATAAGATAAGCCTAATATTAGGCTTATCTTATTATAAATTTTAGTATTAGGTCTACTAGAGATAGAGTTTTTTTTATAGAGTGTTTTTTTTTTTTTTATAGATTTAGTATAGGGCTAGTTTTATATCTTGATTAATTCTTGTGGCTTTATACATTGTTTGCATTTATGTTGGTGTTTTTATATGGATCAAATGATTTTATGAATTATAATATAGCTATATATATATATTTTTATACAGCTAAATGCATTTAATACTTGTTTAGATATGTTGCTATTTTAGTGTAGTTATATATGAGTGAGCCTTTTTTAACCACTAGTGCCCATATAATCCAAGTAATCTGTCAGATACGAGTGTATTAGGATATATGTGGTAAAAAGGTAAATCCCTTCCTGAGAGGAAGTATGTCAGAGGTGTGTGTATAAATTGCAGTCCTACAGGTAGTTTGTTAGCTTGTATTTTCATATACCCCTGAAGAAGTCTGCCCGTGTGCAGAGGAAACGCGTAGGGTAACTAACTCCTACCATCAAAGTGTTTAGGACTGCTGCTCTTTTGAGTTTCTCTTTGGCACCTGCCGTATGTGACAGGAAATGAGTCTCTTGGTGCTGCTGGTCGGCGTCTGAGGTGTTCCCGCTGAGATTTGCTACAGGCGAAAGACAACTAGCCAGAGGGCATTACCGCTCATACATTACTGTCATCTTGTAAGTGTGCAATTTTCTGTGTGTGTCATTTACCTGAATAAACGCTGCTGTGATTCGTGGATGCGCTGTTTTCTTCTTGTCATTTTTTATAATATATATAACTTGTAGGTAAGTAGTAACTGTTATAATATATATATATAACTTGTAGGTAAGTAGTAACTGTTATAATATATATATATAACTTGTAGGTAAGTAGTAACTGTTATAATATATATATATATAACTTGTAGGTAAGTAGTTTTGCTGTTATAATATATATAACTTGTAGGTAAGTAGTTTTGCTGTTATAAAGTATTTAACTTTTAAAATAACTGTGTTGCTAGCCAGCTAAATAAAGAAGCTCCTCTCAGCAGCTACCCTGCACTGCAGCAGTTAAATATAGCTGTCAGGGCCTCAGGGGTAAACTAAATAATAAGAATATAAAGTTAAATATAGGAGTCAGTGGGGATAACATAAAAAGTGAAAATATGCAGGTTTACTGCCTATCTGCAGCAGTTAACAGCTTTTTTTTTTTTTAAATAACTTTTAAATTGTTTTAAGAACTCAGAGAATCTCTGCAATCAAATAGTCACTCTCTGTCTAAAATTAATATGCTGCCTGTAAAAGTTAAGTTAATAAAATATATTACAATATTGTACAGTGAGGAGTCACTCCCTCCTCAGTCTCTCTGCCTAAAATTATTATGCTGATTATGATAATGCTGTTAAAGTAAGTTAAAGTAATAAGTACTGTGTGTAACAGGCTAACAGCACACAGATAACCGTTATCCAAATAAAACAATTTTCTTCAGAGTTCAGTACACTCCACTCCTGAGTCCCTACTATACTGACTCTGTTCTTCTAAGTAACTAAGTTCTAGTCCCACTCCGCCACCACCAACTTGGTCACTAAACTTTAAGTACTGTGTGTAACAGGCTAACAGCACAGGTTAACCAAATAAAACAATTTTTTTCACTTCACTCAGTACACTCCACTCCTGAGTCCTCCCTACTCTACTCTGTTCTTTTAAGTAACTAAGTTCTTCTGCCGCCACCACCAACTTGGTCACTAAAGTAACTTGTAGAACTGCGCAAAATAAACAAGCTCCTCTCAGCTCAACAACTTCTACGCACTGGTTATTTTTCACGCCACTGAGGGGGAGGAGCCTAGTCAAGCGTCATCACGTGACTTCAGTAATGATGTATCCGGACCGGCATAGCACCACCTCACTGGCTCACTCGCACAGGCTGAACTGTGCGATTAAGCCAGTATAGGGATGGGTGGGAGTGGCTTCTCAGCGTCTGCATGAAAAGCAATACAGGCAGCTAATGACACAGGCATGTAGGCTCTACCGCACGTGCGGTTAAATAAAGATAAAACAGTGGAAAATTTAAAAAATATATATTTTACAACAAAAAAAGTTTTGATTTCACTTTTTTGGGGGTATAAATTAAATATAATTTTTCCAATAGGGGGGCTATTGGAAAAATTATATTTTCTTCAGATTTTCTTTTTTCTCTTCTTTTGACTGGGGGTTCACGTGTGGGTATGCACATATGGAGGAGCCTCCACTGAGTGTACTTTCTTATTGTTCAAGTTTAAAATAGTTGCAATAGATTCATATGAGCTGAGGCATAAAGGAAGGATCAATGTAAAAAGACAGTCATATCTTTGTGGAGATCACTGATATGCACTAAAACCCACAAAATCTGTTTGCACTTATATTTTATTCAAACTAGTTTTGTTGTATGTATTTTAATGCTCTCAGCCTATATTGGTCAATGAGAAACATGTACATTAAGATTATGTAGTGTTAAATAAATGTTTTAATGAAAAATTAAGGTGTTACAGTAATTTATCGCCCAGCCCTAATATATATATGTATATAAATCTTTAGGTTAATAAGCACTCTCACCAAACTGGTCAGGTAGGCACCAGGGTGCAAAAACAGGAATAACAGACTAGCAATAAATAAGCACTCTCTGGTTTTGTAAAACAAATAGTATATTTAAATAGCGTGACGTTTCAAGGTATTCTGAGGAAGGGGTGAATACCTGGAAACGTCACGCAAGTTAAATATACTATTTGTTTTACAAAACCAGAAAGTGCTTATTTAATGCTAGTATATATATATATATATATATATATATATATATATATATATATATATATATATATATATATATATATATATATATATATATATATATATTTGTGTGTGTACATATTTAATTATGTATTTATGTGTGTATATATGTATTTACAGACATATATACATAAATAAACACATAAATACATATGTACACTTATAAAGACATACATATAAGTGCATTGGAGCCCTTTGCAGTTAAAGGGACATGAAACCCAAAATGTTTCTGATAGAGAATACAATTTTAAACAACTTTCCAATTTACTTCTATTATTAAATGTGCTTCCTTCTCTTGTTATCCTTTGATGAACGGTTTATCTAGGCAAGTTCGTGAGCTGCAGAGAACCTAGGTTCTAGCTGTTGATTGGTGGCTGCATATATATATTGAATGTGATTGGCTCATCCATGTGTTCAGTTAGAAACTATTAGTGCATTGTTGCTTCTTCAACAAATGATACCAAGACAATGAAACAGATTAGATAATAGAAGTAAATTAGAAAGTTGTTTAAAATTGTACTCTCTATCTGAATCATGAAAGACACATTTTGGGTTTCATGTACCTTTAAGTAGATGAAAACATGAAAAAAAAAAATATATATATATACACACCCACATATATATATACAGGGAGTGCAGAATTATTAGGCAAGTTGTATTTTTGAGGATTAATTTTATTATTGAACAACAACCATGTTCTCAATGAACCCAAAAAACTCATTAATATCAAAGCTGAATAGTTTTGGAAGTAGTTTTTAGTTTGTTTTTAGTTATAGCTATTTTAGGGGGATATCTGTGTGTGCAGGTGACTATTAATGTGCATAATTATTAGGCAACTTAACAAAAAACAAATATATACCCATTTAAATTATTTATTTTTACCAGTGAAACCAATATAACATCTCAACATTCACAAATATACATTTCTGACATTCAAAAACAAAACAAAAACAAATCAGTGACCAATATAGCCACCTTTATTTGCAAGGACACTCAAAAGCCTGCCATCCATGGATTCTGTCAGTGTTTTGATCTGTTCACCATCAACATTGCGTGCAGCAGCAACCACAGCCTCCCAGACACTGTTCAGAGAGGTGTACTGTTTTCCCTCCTTGTAAATCTCACATTTGATGATGGACCACAGGTTCTCAATGGGGTTCAGATCAGGTGAACAAGGAGGCCATGTCATTAGATTTTCTTCTTTTATACCCTTTCTTGCCAGCCACGCTGTGGAGTACTTTGGACGCGTGTGATGGAGCATTGTCCTGCATGAAAATCATGTTTTTCTTGAAGGATGCAGACTTCTTCCTGTACCACTGTTTGAAGAAGGTGTCTTCCATAAACTGGCAGTAGGACTGGGAGTTGAGCTTGACTCCATCCTCAACCCGAAAAGGCCCCACAAGCTCATCTTTGATGATACCAGCCCAAACCAGTACTCCACCTCCACCTTGCTGGCGTCTGAGTCGGACTGGAGCTCTCTGCCCTTTACCAATCCAGCCACGGGCCCATCCATCTGGCCCATCAAGACTCACTCTCATTTCATCAGTCCATAAAACCTTAGAAAAATCAGTCTTGAGATATTGCTTGGCCCAGTCTTGACGTTTCAGCTTGTGTGTCTTGTTCAGTGGTGGTCGTCTTTCAGCCTTTCTTACCTTGGCCATGTCTCTGAGTATTGCACACCTTGTGCTTTTGGGCACTCCAGTGATGTTGCAGCTCTGAAATATGGCCAAACTGGTGGCAAGTGGCATCTTGGCAGCTGCACGCTTGACTTTTCTCAGTTCATGGGCAGTTATTTTGCGCCTTGGTTTTTCCACACGCTTCTTGCGACCCTGTTGACTATTTGAATGAAACGCTTGATTGTTCGATGATCACGCTTCAGAAGCTTTGCAATTTTAAGAGTGCTGCATCCCTCTGCAAGATATCTCACTATTTTTGACTTTTCTGAGCCTGTCAAGTCCTTCTTTTGACCCATTTTGCCAAAGGAAAGGAAGTTGCGTAATAATTATGCACACCTGATATAGGGTGTTGATGTCATTAGACCACACCCCTTCTCATTACAGAAATGCACATCACCTAATATGCTTAATTGGTAGTAGGCTTTCGAACCTATACAGCTTGGAGTAAGACAACATGCATAAAGAGGATGATGTGGTCAAAATACTAATTTGCCTAATAATTCTGCACACAGTGTATATATATATATATATATATATATATATATATATATATATAATATACATATTTATATATATTGTACCAAAATACCATCAGATATATGTAGAAATATTAGAACATATTCCTCTATGTGAAATATTCATATTTTCATGTCGGTTAGTACACATGAAAATATGTGATAGGGTTTGCACGTAAGTAGGGTGGTCTTTTTTCAACTTTTATTGCTTTTACTTCTATGGCGGATTACTTGAACATGCACATTATATTCTAAGTTAATTTTTTTGCGATTGTCGGTAAGCGTGCAGGTGAAAACAGTTTACTTTAAACTCATAATACGAGTGCAACCTGACGTGCGCAAAAAACATAATTTATGTAAGAACTTACCTGATAAATTCATTTCTTTCATATTAGCAAGAGTCCATGAGCTAGTGACGTATGGGATATACATTCCTACCAGGAGGGGCAAAGTTTCCCAAACCTCAAAATGCCTATAAATACACCCCTCACCACACCCACAATTCAGTTTAACGAATAGCCAAGAAGTGGGATGATAAAAAAGTGCGAAAGCATATAAAATAAGGAATTGGAATAATTGTGCTTTATACAAAATCATAACCACCACAAAAAAAGGGCGGGCCTCATGGACTCTTGCTAATATGAAAGAAATGAATTTATCAGGTAAGTTCTTACATAAATTATGTTTTCTTTCATGTAATTAGCAAGAGTCCATGAGCTAGTGACGTATGGGATAATGACTACCCAAGATGTGGATCTTTCCACACAAGAGTCACTAGAGAGGGAGGGATAAAATATAGACAGCCAATTCCTGCTGAAAATAATCCACACCCAAAATAAAGTTTAACGAAAAACATAAGCAGAAGATTCAAACTGAAACCGCTGCCTGAAGTACTTTTCTACCAAAAACTGCTTCAGAAGAAGAAAATACATCAAAATGGTAGAATTTAGTAAAAGTATGCAAAGAGGACCAAGTTGCTGCTTTGCAGATCTGGTCAACCGAAGCTTCATTCCTAAACGCCCAGGAAGTAGAAACTGACCTAGTAGAATGAGCTGTAATTCTCTGAGGTGGAGTTTTACCCGACTCAACATAGGCAAGATGAATTAAAGATTTCAACCAAGATGCCAAAGAAATGGCAGAAGCTTTCTGGCCTTTTCTAGAACCGGAAAAGATAACAAATAGACTAGAAGTCTTACGAAAAGATTTCGTAGCTTCAACATAATATTTCAAAGCTCTAACAACATCCAAAGAATGCAACGATTTCTCCTTAGAATTATTAGGATTAGGACATAATGAAGGAACCACAATTTCTCTACTAATGTTGTTGGAATTCACAACTTTAGGTAAAAATTCAAAAGAAGTTCGCAACACCGCCTTATCCTGATGAAAAATCAGAAAAGGAGACTCACAAGAAAGAGCAGATAATTCAGAAACTCTTCTGGCAGAAGAGATGGCCAAAAGGAACAAAACTTTCCAAGAAAGTAATTTAATGTCCAATGAATGCATAGGTTCAAACGGAGGAGCTTGAAGAGCTCCCAGAACCAAATTCAAACTCCAAGGAGGAGAAATTGACTTAATGACAGGTTTTATACAAACCAAAGCTTGTACAAAACAATGAATATCAGGAAGAATAGCAATCTTTCTGTGAAAAAGAACAGAAAGAGCAGAGATTTGTCCTTTCAAAGAACTTGCGGACAAACCCTTATCTAAACCATCCTGAAGAAACTGTAAAATTCTCGGTATTCTAAAAGAATGCCAGGAAAAATGATGAGAAAGACACCAAGAAATATAAGTCTTCCAGACTCTATAATATATCTCTCGAGATACAGATTTACGAGCCTGTAACATAGTATTAATCACAGAGTCAGAGAAACCTCTTTGACCAAGAATCAAGCGTTCAATCTCCATACCTTTAAATTTAAGGATTTCAGATCCTGATGGAAAAAAGGACCTTGTGACAGAAGGTCTGGTCTTAACGGAAGAGTCCACGGTTGGCAAGAGGCCATCCGGACAAGATCCGCATACCAAAACCTGTGAGGCCATGCCGGAGCTACCAGCAGAACAAACGAGCATTCCTTCAGAATCTTGGAGATTACTCTTGGAAGAAGAACTAGAGGCGGAAAGATATAGGCAGGATGATACTTCCAAGGAAGTGATAATGCATCCACTGCCTCCGCCTGAGGATCCCGGGATCTGGACAGATACCTGGGAAGTTTATTGTTTAGATGGGATGCCATCAGATCTATTTCTGGAAATTCCCACATTTGAACAATCTGAAGAAATACCTCTGGGTGAAGAGACCATTCGCCCGGATGCAACGTTTGGCGACTGAGATAATCCGCTTCCCAATTGTCTACACCTGGGATATGAACCGCAGAGATTAGACAGGAGCTGGATTCCGCCCAAACCAAAATTTGAGATACTTCTTTCATAGCCAGAGGACTGTGAGTCCCTCCTTGATGATTGATGTATGCCACAGTTGTGACATTGTCTGTCTGAAAACAAATGAACGATTCTCTCTTCAGAAGAGGCCAAAACTGAAGAGCTCTGAAAATTGCACGGAGTTCCAAAATATTGATCGGTAATCTCACCTCCTGAGATTCCCAAACTCCTTGTGCCGTCAGAGATCCCCACACAGCTCCCCAACCTGTGAGACTTGCATCTGTTGAAATTACAGTCCAGGTCGGAAGCACAAAAGAAGCCCCCTGAATTAAACGATGGTGATCTGTCCACCATGTTAGAGAGTGTCGAACAATCGGTTTTAAAGATATTAATTGAGATATCTTCGTGTAATCCTTGCACCATTGCTTCAGCATACAGAGCTGAAGAGGTCGCATGTGAAAACGAGCAAAGGGGATCGCGTCCGATGCAGCAGTCATAAGACCTAGAATTTCCATGCATAAGGCTACCGAAGTGAATGATTGTGACTGAAGGTTTCGACAAGCTGCAATCAACTTTAGACGTCTCTTGTCTGTTAAAGACAGAGTCATGGACACTGAATCCATCTGGAAACCCAGAAAGGTTACCCTTGTCTGAGGAATCAAAGAACTTTTTGGTAAATTGATCCTCCAACCATGATCTTGAAGAAACAACACAAGTCGATTCGTATGAGATTCTGCTAAATGTAAAGACTGAGCAAGTACCAAGATATCGTCCAAATAAGGAAATACCACAATACCCTGTTCTCTGATTACAGACAGCAGGGCACTGAGAACCTTTGTAAAAATTCTTGGAGCTGTAGCTAGGCCAAACGGCAGAGCCACAAATTGGTAATGCTTGTCCAGAAACGAGAATCTCAGGAACTGATAATGATCTGGATGAATCGGAATATGCAGATATGCATCCTGTAAATCTATTGTGGACATACTTTCAGTTTCCATCTTGAACGTTGGTATCCTTACATAACGATTCAATATTTTTAGATCCAGAACTGGTCTGAAAGAATTCTCCTTCTTTGGTACAATGAAGAGATTGAATAAAACCCCATCCCCTGTTCCGGAACTGGAACTGGCATAATTACTCCAGTCAACTCTAGATCTGAAACACATTTCAGAAATGCTTGAGCTTTTACTGGATTCACTGGGACACGGGAAAGAAAAAATCTCTTTGCAGGAGGTCTCAACTTGAAACCAATTCTGTACCCTTCTGAAACAATGCTCTGAATCCAAAGATTGTGAACAGAATTGATCCAAATTTCCTTGAAAAAACGTAACCTGCCCCCTACCAGCTGAGCTGGAATGAGGGCCGCACCTTCATGTGGACTTAGAAGCAGGCTTTGCCTTTCTAGCTGGCTTGGATTTATTCCAGACTGGAGATGGTCTCCAAACTGAAACTGCTCCTGAGGATGAAGGATCAGGCTTTTGTTCTTTGTTGAAACGAAAGGAACGAAAACGATTATTAGCCCTGTTTTTACCTTTAGATTTTTTATCCTGTGGTAAAAAAGTTCCTTTCCCACCAGTAACAGTTGAAATAATGGAATCCAACTGAGAACCAAATAATTTGTTACCCTGGAAAGAAATGGAAAGTAAAGTTGATTTAGAAGCCATATCAGCATTCCAAGTTTTAAGCCATAAAGCTCTTCTAGCTAAAATAGCTAGAGACATAAACCTGACATCAACTCTGATAATATCAAAAATGGCATCACAGATAAAATTATTAGCATGCTGAAGAAGAATAATAATATCATGAGAATCACGATGTGTTACTTGTTGCGCTAAAGTTTCCAACCAAAAAGTTGAAGCTGCAGCAACATCAGCCAAAGATATAGCAGGTCTAAGAAGATTACCTGAACACAGATAAGCTTTTCTTAGAAAGGATTCAATTTTCCTATCTAGAGGATCCTTAAACGAAGTACCATCTGACGTAGGAATAGTAGTACGTTTAGCAAGGGTAGAAATAGCCCCATCAACTTTAGGGATCTTGTCCCAAAATTCTAATCTGTCAGACGGCACAGGATATAATTGCTTAAAACGTTTAGAAGGAGTAAATGAATTACCCAAATTATCCCATTCTTTGGAAATTACTGCAGAAATAGCATTAGGAACAGGAAAAACTTCTGGAATAACCACAGGAGCTTTAAATACCTTATCTAAACGTTTAGAATTAGTATCAAGAGGATCAGAATCCTCTATTTCTAAAGCAATTAGTACTTCTTTAAGTAAAGAACAAATAAATTCCATTTTAAATAAATATGAAGATTTATCAGCATCAACCTCTGAGACAGAATCCTCTGAACCAGAGGAATCATCAGAATCAGAATGATGATGTTCATTTAAAAATTCATCTGTAGGGAGAGAAGTTTTAAAAGATTTTTTACGTTTACTAGAAGGAGAAATAACAGACATAGCCTTCTTTATGGATTCAGAAACAAAATCTCTTATATTATCAGGAACATTCTGCACCTTAGATGTTGAAGGAACTGCAACAGGCAATGGTACTTTACTAAAGGAAATATTATCTGCTTTAACAAGTTTGTCATGACAATCAATACAAACAACAGCTGGAGGAATAGCTACCAAAAGTTTACAGCAGATACACTTAGCTTTGGTAGATTCAGCACTTGACAGCGATTTTCCTGTAGTATCTTCTGACTCAGATGCAACGTGAGACATCTTGCAATATGTAAGAGAAAAAACAACATATATATAAAGCAAAATTGATCAAATTCCTTAAATGACAGTTTCAGGAATGGGAAAAAATGCCAAAGAACAAGCTTCTAGCAACCAGAAGCAATAAAAAATGAGACTTAAATAATGTGGAGACAAAAGCGACGCCCATATTTTTTTGCGCCAAATAAGACGCCCACATTATTTGGCGCCTAAATGCTTACTGGCGCCAAAAATGACGCCACGTCCGGAACGCCGACATTTTTGGCGCAAAATAACGTCAAAAAATGACGCAACTTCCGGCGACACGTATGACGCCGGAAACGGAAATAGAATTTTTGCGCCAAAAAAGTCCGCGCCAAGAATGACGCAATAAAATGAAGCATTTTCAGCCCCCGCGAGCCTAACAGCCCACAGGGAAAAAATCAAATTTTAAGGTAAGAAAAATGTTAAATTAAAATGCATTATCCCAAATATGAAACTGACTGTCTGAAAATAAGGAAAGTTGAACATTCTGAGTCAAGGCAAATAAATGTTTGAATACATATATTTAGAACTTTATAAACAAAGTGCCCAACCATAGCTAGGAGTGTCACAGAAAATAAGACTTACTTACCCCAGGACACTCATCTACATATAGCAGATAGCCAAACCAGTACTGAAACGAGAATCAGCAGAGGTAATGGTATATATAAGAGTATATCGTCGATCTGAAAAGGGAGGTAAGAGATGAATCTCTACGACCGATAACAGAGAACCTATGAAATAGACCCTGTAGAAGGAGATCACTGCATTCAAATAGGCAATACTCTCCTCACATCCCTCTGACATTCACTGCACGCTGAGAGGAAAACCGGGCTCCAACTTGCTGCGGAGCGCATATCAACGTAGAATCTAGCACAAACTTACTTCACCACCTCCATCGGAGGCAAAGTTTGTAAAAACTGAATTGTGGGTGTGGTGAGGGGTGTATTTATAGGCATTTTGAGGTTTGGGAAACTTTGCCCCTCCTGGTAGGAATGTATATCCCATACGTCACTAGCTCATGGACTCTTGCTAATTACATGAAAGAAAGCTTACTTCTAGCGCTGTTAATGTTCTAGCGAGAGCATTCATTATCGCTCCACTTGTAATCTGGCCCATTATTGGTTTTGTAGTTCACAAAACTGTAAATTTGTGTCTGCTGAAATAGCATACAAATTTCCGATTTTCTTCTATTAAAAAATTTGCTTTGATTTCTTGGTATACTTTGTTGAAGGAGAGCAATGCTTTTGGGGCCTAGCTGAACACGTTAGGAGAGACAATGACAAGCAGTTAGCTTACAGTAATGCATTGCTTCTGAGCCTACCTATGAATCCTTTTCAACAATGGATATCAAAAGAACAAAGCAAATTAGATAAGGGAAGTACATTGGAAAATTGTTAAAAATTGCATGTCCTTGCTGAATCATGAAAGTTTAATTTTGACTTTACTGTCCCTTTAATGCCATTGTGCCACTGCAAGTCTACATACACAGAGTCAACCCATACTAAGTTTCAAGAAGGTCAATGAATAGAAGATTGTTTGGAGTGGAATAGATCTGCACAAGGACTAAAGTGTGAGGAGGGAGGAGCAAGCATTAATATGAAATATAATGTTATTGTTTTAGTTAAAAAACAATTTCAATTGTTATTATTAAGGTAATGGTTATTTTTCTCTAGTTAAATAAAACTATGTAAATCATTATTTTTTTCTCCTTTCAATAAAGTACAGTTGAAAAGTTTACTGATTAACCTATTAAACTGGAGATAGTTCACCTCACAATAATTTTAATGATCTATCTATGCATATCTAATGATATATAACCAAATGGTCTGATATAAATGGAATAATAATCTGAAAAGTTGTTATTCTAAAAATCAATTTAAAATCGGTCTTACTGACTAGTGATATAAATTGTGATATAACTCAGTTTGATTTAAATAAAACCCACCCTGTGTGTAACAATTTATTTTACAATATATACAGATACAGCAGTACCATGGGTCTTTTAGATATCATAGGATCTTTAGTGTGTTCAGTGTCAACAATGCCTAGTGTAGCATTTGACTTTACGCTTGATTAGTCAGAATTAAACTTTCATGCTTTAGACAGAGCGTGTAATTTTAAAGGCTGTGACACACTGCATGCGGCTGTGCGCGCTCAGTATGTCCTGCCTTTTCATCTCGGAGCACTCTGCTGCGTCAAGTCACGTAGATGAGCGATCAGAGATTAAATTATTGATCTTCAGAAGCGATGCTACGCGGAGCGAAGCAGCTGCTTCACCTCGCGCCGCATCCCTTGCAGTGTGTCACAGCCTTAGGACAGTTACATTTGCTTCTATTATAACATTTGCTTTGCACTCTTGGTATCCTTTGTTGAAAATCATATGTACATATGCTCAGCTGCAGCAATACACTGGGAGCTAGCTGGTGATTGGTAGCTACACACATTTGTCTCTTGTTATTGGCTCACCAGATTTGCTAGGCCCCAGTACTGCATTGCTGCTCTGGAAGTGAATTTAACTGTGTGTTTAATCCCTTTGCAGGAGTTAAATAAATAGTTATATGCAAGCAAGAATGCAATAATAACATTATCTAACAGAGTATTTTTGTTTTGCAGTTCTATGTCCATTTAAATATATACCATGTAATAAGCTCAGTGCAAAGCATACATAAGTATAGGTCGCTATAAACACATATAGAACTGTTAATAAGTACCTGTAAGATATGAAGATTTGTTCTGAATCTGAGACTGGATTTGCTTTTTCAGCAGAGCCCCCTGCAAAAAGCAAACAAAATATTAAACTTGGCAAATTATATATAGTGTAAAAATAACATTAATTAAAAAAGCATAATGGCTGCGTACGGAAATATACGGAAAAATACGGAAATACCAAACATATTCATTTTGGGTACATTTTTGGGGAAATTAAAGCAAGAAGATCAAATCATGCTGCCTAGTAACATAGTCAACATTTCAGGCAGATGTGAAGAATGTTGGACTGTAATGCTTGAGGGTAATCAAAACATTACAAACAATCCATACCCCAATTAAAAAAAACTAAATTTATGCTTACCTGATAAATTTATTTCTCTTGTGGTGTATCCAGTCCACGGATGCATCCATTACTTGTGGGATATTCTCCTTCTCAACAGGAAGCTGCAAGAGGATCACCCAAAGCAGAGCTGTCTATATAGCTCCTCCCCTAACTGCCACCTCCCAGTCATTCGACCGAAGAGAAGCAAGAGAAAGGAGAAACTGTAGGGTGCAGTGGTAACTGTAGTTTAAAAATTAAAAAACACCTGCCTTAAAATGACAGGGCGGGCCGTGGACTGGATACACCACAAGAGAAATAAATTTATCAGGTAAGCATAAATTTTGTTTTCTCTTGTAAGGTGTATCCAGTCCACGGATTCATCCATTACTTGTGGGATACCAATACCAAAGCTATAAGACACGGATGAAGGGAGGGACAAGGCAGGCGCTTAAACGGAAGGCACCACTGCCTGTAAGACCTTTCTCCCAAAAATAGCCTCCGAAGAAGCAAAAGTATCAAATTTGTAGAATTTAGAAAAAGTATGAAGCGACGACCAAGTTGCCGCCTTACAAATCTGTTCAACAGAAGCTTCATTTTTAAAGGCCCATGTGGAAGCCACCGCTCTAGTGGAATGAGCTGTAATTCTTACAGGAGGCTGCTGGCCAGCAGTCTCATAAGCTAAGCGGATTATACTTCTTAACCAAAAAGAAAGAGAAGTTGTTGAAGCCATTTGGCCTTTCCTCTGTCCAGAGTAGACAACAAACAATGCAGATGTTTGACGAAAATCTTTAGTAGCTTGTAAATAAAACTTTAAAGCACAAACCACGTCAAGATTGTGTAATAGACATTCCTTCTTTGAATAAGGATTAGGACACAGTGACGGAACAACAATCTCTTGATTGATATTCTTATTGGATACCACCTTAGGAAGAAACCCAGGTTTGGTACCTAAACCTACCTAAACTACCTTATCTGCATGGAAGATCAGATAAGGGGAATCACACTGCAAGGCAGATAACTCTGAAACTCTTCGAGCCGAAGAGATAGCTACCAAGAACAGAACTTTCCAAGATAAAAGCTTGATATCTATGGAATGCAGAGGTTCAAACGGAACCCCTTGAAGAACTTTAAGAACTAAATTTAAACTCCATGGCGGAGCAAAAGGTTTAAACACAGGCTTGATTCTAACTAAAGCCTGACAAAATGCCTGAACGTCTGGAACATCCGCCAGACGCTTGTGCAAAAGAATAGACAGAGCAGAAATCTGTCACTTTAATGAACTAGCTGACAATAACTTCTCCAATCCTTCTTGGAGAAAAGACAATATCTTGGGAATCCTGACTTTACTCCATGAGTAACCCTTGGATTCACACCAATGAAGATATTTACACCATATCTTATGATAGATATTCCTGGTGACAGGCTTTCGAGCCTGAATTAAGGTATCAATGACCGACTCGGAAAAACCATGTTTTGACAAAATCAAGCATTCAATCTCCAAGCAGTCAGACGCAGAGAAATTAGATTTGGATGTTTGAAGGGACCTTGAAGTAGAAGGTCCTGCCTCAGCGGCAGAGCCCAAGGTGGAAAGAATGGCATGTCCACCAGATATGCATACCAAGTCCTGCATGGCCACGCAGGAGCTATCAAAATCACCGAAGCTCTCTCCTGCTTGATCTTGGCAATGAGACGAGGGAGCAGAGGAAACGGTGGAAACACATAAGCCAGGTTGAAAGACCAAGGTGCTGCTAGAGCATCTATCAGCGCTGCCTTGGGATCCCTGGACCTGAACCCGTAACAAGGAAGCTTGGCGTTCTGACGAGACGCCATGAGATCCAGTTCTGGTTTGCCCCAAAGTTGAATCAACTGTGCAAACACCTCCGGATGGAGTTCCCACTCCCCCGGATGAAAAGTCTGTCGACTTAGAAAATCCGCCTCCCAGTTCTCTACTCCTGGGATATGGATAGCTGATAGATGGCAAGAGTGAACCTCTGCCCATAGAATTATTTTTGAAACCTTCAACATTGCTAGGGAACTCCTTGTTCCCCCTTGATGGTTGATGTAAGCTACAGTCGTGATGTTGTCCGACTGAAATCTGATGAACCTGACCGCAGCTAGCTGAGGCCAAGCTTGAAGAGCATTGAATATCACTCTTAGTTCCAGAATGTTTATCGGAAGGAGTGTCTCCTCCTTCCACAAGCCCTGAGCCTTCAGGGAGTTCCAGACTGCACCCAAGCCCAGAAGGCTGGCATCTGTCGTTACTATTGTCCAATTTGGCCTGCGGAAGGTCATACCCTTGGACAGATGGACCCGAGATAACCACCAGAGAAGAGAATCCCTGGTCTCTTGATCCAGATTTAGTAGAGGGGACAAATCTGTGTAATCCCCATTCCACTGACTGAGCATGCAGAGTTGCAGCGGTCTGAGATGTAGGCGGGCAAACGGCACTATGTCCATTGCCGCTACCATTAAGCCGATTACTTCCATATACTGAGCCACTGAAGGGCGAGAAGTAGAATAAAGAACACGGCAGGAATTTAGAAGTTTTGACAACCTGGCCTCTGTCAGGTAAATCTTCATTTCTACAGAATCTATCAGAGTTCCTAGGAAGGAAACTCTTGTGAGAGGGGATAGAGAACTTTTTTCTTTGTTCACTTTCCACCCATGCAACCTCAGAAATGCCAGAACAATGTCCGTGTGAGACCTGGCAACTTGAAAAGTCGACGCCTGTATCAGAATGTCGTCTGAGTAAGGGGCTACTGCTATAGCCCGCGGCCTTAGGACCACTAGAAGAGACCCTAGAACGTTTGTAAAGATTCTTGGTGCCGTGGCCAACCCAAAGGGAAGAGCCACAAACTGGTAGTGCCTGTATTGACACTCCTGGATCCTAGGAAGGATGGTTCGAAAAGTCTCCATCTTGAAGGATGGGACTCTGAGAAATTTGTTTAAGATCTTGAGATCTAAGATTGGTCTGAATGTTCCCTCTTTCTTGGGAACAACAAACAGATTTGAATAAAAGACCTGTCCCTGTTCCTCCTGCGGAACTGGGTGGATCACTCCCATAACTAGGAGGTCTTGAACAAAATGTAAGAATGCTTCTCTCTTTATCTGGTTTGCAGATAAAAGTGAGAGATGAAATCTCCCTTTTGGGGGAGAGGTTTTGACAAAAATTTCCAATGCCCAGGGATCCTGCACATCTCTTGCCCAAGCCTGGGGAAGAGAGAGAGTCTGCCCCCTACTAGATTTGTTTCCGGATCGGGGGCTGCTCCTTCATGCTGTTTTAGAGGCAGCAGCAGGCTTCTTGGCCTGTTTCCCCTTGTTCCAAGCCTGGTTAGGTCTCCAGACAGGCTTAGACTGGGCAAAAGTACCCTCTTGTTTTGTGTTAGAGGAAGTTGAAGCTGCCCCACTCTTGAAGTTTCGAAAGGGACGAAAACTAGACTGTTTTGAGGAAGGGCGTGACCTTTTCCTCCAGTGATGTCAGAAATGATCTCCTTCAGTCCAGGCCCGAATAGGATCTGTCCTTTGAAGGGAATGTTGAGAAGTTTAGAATTTGAAGTCAAGTCAGCTGACCAGGATTTAAGCCATAGCGCCCTACGCGCCTGAATAGCAAACCTGAATTTTTAGTCGTTAGCTTGGTTAAATGAACAACGGCGTCAGAAACAAATGAATTGGCTAGCTTAATGGCCCTAAGCTTGTCAAAAATATCTTCCAACGGGGTTTCAACCTGTAGAGCCTCCTCTAGGGACTCAAACCAGAAAGCTGCGGCAGCAGTGACTGGGGCAATGCATGCAAGAGGCTGGAGAATAAAACCTTGTTGAATAAAAATTTTCTTAAGGTAATCCTCTAATTTTTTATCCATTGGATCTAGAAAAACACAACTGTCCTCGACAAGGATAGTGGTACGCTTAGCTAGAGTAGAAACTGCTCCCTCCACCTTAGGGACCGTCTGCCATAAGTCCCGTGTAGCGGCGTCTATAGGAAACATCTTTTTAAAAACAGGAGGGGGAGAGAATGGTACACCTGGTCTATCCCATTCCTTAGTAATAATTTCAGAAAACCTTTTAGGGATTGGAAAAACATCAGTGTAAGTAGGTACTGTATAATATTTATCCAATCTACATAACTTCTCTGGGACTACAATAGTGTCACAGTCATCCAGAGTTGCTAAAACCTCCCTGAGCAATACGCGGAGGTGTTCAAGCTTAAATTTAAATGTAGACATATCAGAATCAGATTGAAGTATCTTCCCTGAATCAGAAAAATCACCCACAGATTGAAGCTCCCCTGTTTCAGCTTCATTATATTGTGAGGGTGTATCAGAGATAGCTACTAAAGCGTCAGAGAGTTCTGTATTTATTCTAGTCCCAGAGCTGTCTCGCTTTCCTTGCAATCCTGGCAGTTTAGATAATACCTCTGTAAGGGTATGATTCATAACTGCCGCCATGTCTTGCAAGGTATACGCAATGGGCGCGCTAGATGTACTTGGCGTCCCCTGAGCGGGATTTATAGGATCTGACACGTGGGGAGAGTTAGACGCATAACGTCCTCCTTGTCAATTTCTTCTGGTGATAAATTTTTTAAAGCCAGAATATGGTCTTTGTAATCTATAGTAAAATCAGTGCATTTGGTACACATTCTAAGAGGGGGTTCCACAATGGCTTCTAAACATAATGAACAATGAGTTTCCTCTATGTCAGACATGTTTAAACAGACTAGTAATGAGACCAGCAAGCTTGGAAAACACTTTAATAACTGTGAACAAGCAAAAAATAAAAACAGTACTGTGCGTTTAAGAGAAAAAAACAATCACAGAAACTGCTAAAACAGTGAAAAAAGCAGTAAATCTTACGAAATGTTTACAGTGTGTATAATAGGCTGAAAGAGCATTGCACCCACTTGCAAATGGATGATTAACCCCTTAGTTTCAAAACCGGATCAAAAAAACGATATAAACGTTTTTAAACAGTCACAACAAACTGCCACAGCTCTACTGTGGCCCTACCTGCGCATACAACGACTTTTGAAGGCCCAAAAATCCCTTAGAGAGGTCCTATATGTTCAGGGGACTCCTTCAGGGAAGCTGGATGTCTCAAGTTGCAAAAACTAATGGAAAATAGGCCCTTCCCAACCTGTACTCACAGTGAGAGGGCCTTAAAAAACTATCCCTAGGCAAAATCTAGTCAGCCATGTGGAAAAACTGGACCCCAGAAAAAAGTTTTATCACCAATATGAAATAAACGTTTATACACCTCAAGCAAACGTTATATCTATTCAGCAATGTGAGTAAATAATAAACATATTACCCTTTACAGCAAGCATGATACCATTCGTTATTAAATCACTGTAATCAGGCTTACCTTAAAAAATCCGGTATTGTCAGCATTTTCTAGCTTATCATTTCTCTAGAAAAATTTAAAACTGCACATACCTCAGAGCAGGAGACCCTGCATGCTATTCCCCCAGCTGAAGTTACCCATCTCTTCAGTTATGTGTGAGAACAGCAATGGATCTTAGTTACAACCTGCTAAGATCATCGAAGACCACAGGCAGACTCTTCTTCAACTTTCTGCCTGAGGCTAAAATAGTACAACTCCAGTACCATTTGAAAATAACAAACTTTTGATTGAAGATAAACTACATTAATTCACCATATCTCTCTAGCTGCTTCCCTTGTCGAGAGCTGCAAGAGAATGACTGGGAGGTGGCAGTTAGGGGAGTAGCTATATAGACAGCTCTGCTGTGGGTGATCCTCTTGCAGCTTCCTGTTGGGAAGGAGAATATCCCACAAGTAATGGATGAATCCGTGGACTGGATACACCTTACAAGAGAAATATATATATTACGGAAAGGAAATAAAGAGTATTTTAAAATAATTGCTCTCCACTGTGCAGGGGTTAATATAGGATTAGAACTGCAAAATTAGCATGGTCTAAAGCATAATAGAATGTATTTTTTTTATCCAAATGTCCCTTTAATTGTTGATACCTATTGGTATATTGTAATTGCGAAAACTGTGGAATTCAGAGATTCATGAAGGTGTTAAACAGGGAAGTTCAAGAAACTAATTAAGATCCTAACTTTACAGGTAAAGGTCTACTAGCATATGCTCAGCATGTCATATACAAAATAAAGTTATCACAAAATTTGTGACAACTGTTTTAGAAGTATTTTCCCAAATATATTGCAAGAATGTTTCTAAGTGCATTTGAAACATGCCGCTATGCATTTAAAATTAATTTGTATGTGATATGTGTGTTATCATTAGGCTAAACAAACACTTGACACAAATTACAAAGGTGTAACCTATACTTTTATGGTTGACACATTTTTAAAACCAATCCAAAATAAATGTGAAAATCTTTAAAACTAATTTAAAGGGACAGTCTAGGCCAAAATAAACATGTAATTTTAAACAATTTTCCAATTTACTTTTATCACCAATTTTGCTTTGTTCTCTTGGTATTCTTAGTTGAAAGCTTAACCTAGGAGGTTCATATGCTAATTTCTTAGACCTTGAAGACCACCTCTTTCAGATTGCATTTTAACAGTTTTTCACCACTAGAGGGTGTTAGTTTCCGTATATCATATAGATAACACTGTGCTCGTGCACGAGAAGTTATCTGGGAGCACACAATGATTGGCTAGACTGCAAGTCTGTCAAAAGAACTGAAAAAAGGGACAGTTTGCAGAGGCTTAGATACAAGATAATCACAGAGGTTAAAAGTATATTATTATAAATGTGTTAGTTATGCAAAACTGGGAAAACATAATTTATGTAAGAACTTACCTGATAAATTCATTTCTTTCATATTAGCAAGAGTCCATGAGCTAGTGACGTATGGGATATACATTCCTACCAGGAGGGGCAAAGTTTCCCAAACCTCAAAATGCCTATAAATACACCCCTCACCACACCCACAAATCAGTTTAACGAATAGCCATGAAGTGGGGTGATAAGAAAAAAGTGCGAAAGCATAAAAAATAAGGAATTGGAATAATTGTGCTTTATACAAAAAAATCATAACCACCTCAAAAAAGGGTGGGCCTCATGGACTCTTGCTAATATGAAAGAAATGAATTTATCAGGTAAGTTCTTACATAAATTATGTTTTCTTTCATGTAATTAGCAAGAGTCCATGAGCTAGTGACGTATGGGATAATGAATACCCAAGATGTGGATCTTCCACGCAAGAGTCACTAGAGAGGGAGGGATAAAATAAAGACAGCCAATTCCGCTGAAAAATAATCCACACCCCAAACAAAAAAAACTGAAATTATAAGCAGAAGAATAAAACTGAAACAGCTGCCTGAAGTACTTTTCTACCAAAGACTGCTTCAGAAGAAGAAAACACATTAAAATGGTAGAATTTAGTAAAAGTATGCAAAGAAGACCAAGTTGCTGCTTTGCAAATCTGATCAACCGAAGCTTCATTCCTAAATGCCCAGGAAGTAGAGACTGACCTAGTCGAATGAGCTGTAATCCTTTGAGGCGGAGTTCTACCCGACTCAACATAAGCATGATGAATCAAAGACTTTAACCAAGATGCCAAAGAAATGGCAGAAGCCTTCTGACCTTTCCTAGAACCAGAAAAGATAACAAATAGACTAGAAGTCTTTCGGAAATCTTTAGTAGCTTCAACATAATATTTCAAAGCTCTAACTACATCCAAAGAATGCAACAATCTTTCCTTAGAGTTCTTAGGATTAGGACACAATGAAGGAACCACAATTTCTAATTGTTAGAATTCACAACCTTAGGAAAAAATTTAAATGAAGTTAGCAACACCGCCTTATCCTGATGAAAAATCAGAAAAGGAGACTCACAAGAAAGAGCAGATAATTCAGAAACTCTTCTAGCAGAAGAGATGGCCAATAGAAACAAAACTTTCCAAGAAAGTAATTCAATATCCAGCGAATGCATAGGTTCAAACGGATGAGCTTGAAGAGCCCCCAGAACCAAATTCAAACTCCAAGGAGGAGAAATTGACTTAATGACAGGTTTTATACGAACCAAAGCCTGTAAAAAACAATGAATATCAGGAAGACTAGCAATCTTTCTGTGAAAAAGAACAGAAAGAGCAGAGATTTGTCCTTTCAAGGAACTTGCAGACAAACCTTTATCCAAACCACCCTGAAGAAACTGTAAAATTCTAGGAATTCTAAAAGAATACCAAGAAAAATGATGAGAAGAACACCAAGAAATGTAAGCCTTCCAGACTCGATGATATATCTTCCTAGATACAGATTTACGAGCCTGTAACATAGTATTAATTACGGAGTCAGAGAAACCTCTATGACTGAGAATCAAGCGTTCAATCTCCATACCTTCAAATTTAAGGATTTGAGAACCTGATGGAAAAAAGGGCCTTGCGATAGAAGGTCTGGTCTTAACGGAAGAGTCCACGGTTGGCAAGTAGCCATCCGGACAAGATCCGCATACCAAAACCTGTGAGGCCATGCTGGAGCCACCAGCAGAACAAACAAACGCTCCTTTAGAATCTTGGAAATCACTCTTGGAAGAAGAACTAGAGGCGGAAAGATATAGGCAGGATGATACTTCCAAGGAAGTGACAATGCCATCAGATCTATTTCTGGAAGTCCCCACATTTGAACAATCTGACGAAATACCTCTGGGTGAAGAGACCATTCGCCCGGATGTAATGTTTGGCGACTGAGATAATCCGCTTCCCAATTGTCTATACCTGGGATATGAACCGCAGAAATTAGACAGGAGCTGGATTCCGCCCATACAAGTATTCGAGATACTTCTTTCATAGCCAGAGGACTGTGAGTCCCTCCTTGATGATTGACATATGCCACGGTTGTGACATTGTCCGTCTGAAAACAAATGAACGTCTCTCTCTTTAGAAGAGGCCACGACTGAAGAGCTCTGAAAATCGCACGGAGTTCCAAAATGTTGATTGGTAATCTCGCCTCCTGAGATTCCCAAACCCCTTGTGCTGTCAGAGACCCCCATACAGCTCCCCAACCTGTCAGACTTGCATCTGTTGAGATCACAGTCCAGGTCGGAAGAACAAAAGAAGCCCCCTGAACTAAACGAAGGTGGTCTGTCCACCACGTCAGAGAGTGTCGTACAATCGGTTTTAAAGATATTAATTGTGATATCTTTGTATAATCCCTGCACCACTGGTTCAGCATACAGAGCTGAAGAGGTCGCATGTGAAAACGAGCAAAGGGGATCGCGTCCGATGCAGCAGTCATAAGACCTAGAATTTCCATGCATAAGGCTACCGAAAGGAATGATTGAGACTGAAGGTTTCGACAAGCTGAAACCAATTTCAGACGTCTCTTGTCCGTCAGCGATAGAGTCATGGACACTGAATCTATCTGGAAACCTAAAAAGGTTACCCTTGTCTGAGGAATCAACTAACTCTTTGGTAAATTGATCCTCCAACCATGTTCTCGAAGAAACGATACAAGTCGATTCGTATGAGATTCTGCTAAATGTGAAGACTGAGCAAGTACCAAGATATCGTCCAAATAAGGAAATACCACAATACCCTGTTCTCTGATTACAGATAGTAGGGCACCGAGAACTTTTGTAAAAATCCTTGGAGCTGTTGCTAGGCCAAACGGCAGAGCCACAAACTGGTAATGCTTGTCTAGAAAAGAGAATCTCAGAAACTGATAGTGATCTGGATGAATCGGAATATGCAGATATGCATCCTGTAAATCTATTGTGGACATATAATGCCCTTGCTGAACAAAAGGCAGAATAGTCCTTATAGTTACCATTTTGAATGTTGGAATTCTAACGATTCAATATTTTTAAATCCAGAACTGGTCTGAAGGAATTCTCCTTCTTTGGTACAATGAAGAGTTTTGAGTAAAACCCCAGCCCCTGTTCCAAAACTGGAACTGGCACAATTACTCCAGCCAACTCTAGATCTGAAACACATTTCAGAAATGCTTGAGCCTTCACTGGATTTATTGGGACACGGGAAAGAAAAAATCTCCTTGCAGGAGGCCTTATCTTGAAGCCTATTCTGTACCCTTGTGAAACAATATTCTGAATCCAAAGATTGTGAAACGAATTGATCCAAATTTCTTTGAAAAATCGTAATCTGCCCCCTACCAGCTGGGCTGGAATGAGGGCCGCACCTTCATGTGGACTTGGGAGCTGGCTTTGGCTTTCTAAAAGGATCAGGTTTTTGTTCCTTATTGTGACGAAAGGAACGAAAACGATTAGCAGACCTAAATTTACCCTTAGATCTTTTATCCTGTGGTAAAAAAGTTCATTTCCCCCCAGTAACAGTTGAAATAATAGAATCCAACTGTGAACCAAACAATTTATTACCCTGGAAAGAAAGGGAAAGCAAAGTTGACTTAGAAGACATATCAGCATTTCAAGTTTTAAGCCATAAAGCTCTTCTAGCTAAAATAGCTAAAGACATATACCTGACATCAACCCTAATGATATCAAAGATGGCATCACAAATAAAGTTATTAGCATGTTGAAGAAGATTAACAGCAACAGGTAATGGAACATTACTAAAGGAAATATTATCTGCATTAACAAGTTTGTCATGACATTCATTACAAACAACAGCCGGAGGAACAGTTACCACAAGTTTACAACAAATACACTTAACTTTGGTAGATCCAGCATCAGGCAGCAATTTTCCAGAAGTATCTTCTGATTCAGGGTCAATCTGAGACATCTTGCAATATGTAATAGAAAAAACAACATATAAAGCAAAATTGATCAAATTCCTTAAATGACAGTTTCAGGAATGGGAAAAAATGCCAATGAACAAGCTTCTAGCAACCAGAAGCAAATGAACAATGAGACTTAAATAATGTGGAGACAATAATGACGCTCATATTTTTTAGCGCCAAAAAAGACGCCCACATTATTTGGCGCCTAAATGCTTAAAGTGGCAAAAATGACGCCACATCCGGTGACGCCGACATTTTTGGCGCAAAAAAACGTCAAAAAAATGACGCAACTTCCAGCGACAAGTATGACGCCGGAAATGACAAAGAAAATTTTTGCGCCAAAAAAGTCCGCGCCAAAAATGACGCAATAAAAAGAAGCATTTTCAGCCCCCGCGAGCCTAACAGCCCACAGGAAAAAAGTCAAATTTAAAGGTAAGAAAAATTGATTAGTCATATGCATTATCCCAATAATGAAACTGACTGTCTGAAAATAAGGAATGTTGAACATCCTGAATCAAGGCAAATAAATGTTTAAACACATATATTTAGAACTTTATATAAAAGTGCCTAACCATAGCTTAGAGTGTCACAAAAATAAGACTTACTTACCCCAGGACACTCATCTACATGTAGTAGAAAGCCAAACCAGTACTGAAACGAGAATCAGTAGAGGTAATGGTATATATAAGAGTATATAGTCGATCTGAAAAGGGAGGTAAGAGATGAATCTCTACGACTGATAACAGAGAACCTATGAAATAGACCCCGTAGAAGGAGATCATTGAATTCAAATATACAATAGTCTCTTCACATCCCTCTGACATTCACTGCACACTGAGAGGAAAACCGGGCTCCAGCCTGCTGCGAAGCGCATATCAACGTAGAATCTTGCACAAACTTACTTCACCACCTCCATGGGAGGCAAAGTTTGTAAAACTGATTTGTGGGTGTGGTGAGGGATGTATTTATAGGCATTTTGAGGTTTGGGAAACTTTGCCCCTCCTGGTAGGAATGCATATCCCATACGTCACTAGCTCATGGACTCTTGCTAATTACTTGAAAGAAATGGGTAATAAAGGGATTATCTATCTTGTAAAACAATAACAATTCTGGTATAGACTGTCCCTTTAACATTTTATTTCCATTATCATTTTGTGGCACTTGTCACAACCAATGAATAAGAATACTGTAATATGCAACAAGCATTTTCTAGTTTCAACTTATAAAAACACAATTTTCTTAGCGTTTTCATGCTAAATATGTTAATGTGTTTAACTGATTGTTATTTTATGTGCATAGACATTTTTATCTACAATATTCTCATGAATCTTAGCTGATTTTATTGGCTGTAAGCCTTTCACTGCTATGAAGCTAAACAATTTGCTATAAACCAAGGTAGCACAACATAAAAGGTAAATTAAAGGGACATTATACTACAAAATATAATAACCCACGTAAAAAAAAGCTTTTAAACATTTTTTTTTATTTCCTGAAAAGTATATAAAGCAAAATATGATTACATTTAAATTGAAATGAATATAGTAGTATCACCGGTGTACTTCCTGGTAATGCATATTATAAGAATGTGCCTATTTTTTGTATTAGTACACTGTCACTTTAAAATAATTCCAGGATTCCATAATCATTAGAAAAAGTAGCAAACCACAATATATCACACTGAGCAGCCTATTGAAGCTTGTTACATCTGTTTATTAATAGCTTGGTGCAACTTGTAATCGCTTTAAAAATGTGCACTTTATGTTATTTAGCTTGTACCCTTTGGCATTTCCAAGTAAAATGTGTGAAAGACAGGGAATTACACTTAGATTAATGCCCTGCAATTCTGACAATCAAATTTCCAGATTATTTAATAGAAAACATTTTAGCCTATAACTAAACTGAGAGGTTGATTAAGTTTGACAACAGACTGGAGTTGTGATACAGCTGCGGGTTTGATTTTCAGAAAACAAATGCTTTCAATATGGAAAATGTGGCTTCCATAAAACAAATGGCAAATTGTCTTCTAATATCTGAAAATCGGCTTTATTAGAGCAATATGTGTCTTTGATTGGAAGAACATATGATTTGGTTGCTTGCAAATTTATGTGTGAGACTGCATGTGGTGGATAGTTTTAAAACATTTGCACAAACTAATCTCATATGTACAGTAATGTGATTATGAAAACAACCATGTAATGAAAACTTATGAGCAATATATAAATGGTCATCAGTATGAATAAAAATGAGTACAAAAATCTGCCAGTGGAACACTGGAAATATCAGTAGCATTTTACAAGTGATACATTAAATAAAATAAACCCATTACTTGTCTTAACAGAAACGATAAAAAACAAAACTGACAATGAATTCAATACAACAACATGTACAGAAATATACAATAATAAAATATATTTACTGTATATAAAAACATCCACAATGCATCCTGTAACAGCATTTGAGTTAAAGGGACATAAAATGCTGTAATGTGTTAGATTTTTTTATTTTTAACTGAACTTATAAATAACAGGTTGATCACAATCTCTCCCTTGTTTTCAGTAGAGTTCTGGCCACCACTCATATTTTCTATGTTTTCTAGTGATCACAATCCTTAAATACTTCTGCAAAGTTAATCTATGATTTTGAAATCCAAAATCCAAATAGGTACAATTAAACATCGATTTTGTGGGTTTAGTGATTACATCACATGTTAAAGGGTCTTTATGATGTGCTAGGTCACTGTGAGGTTAAAGAGACATTGTACACAAGATTTTTCTTTGCATAAATGTTTTGTAGATGTAATTTAACCCCTTCCCATCTGGACTTATTTGTCTACAAACAAAGAATTAAAACATTTAAACCATGCGATTGTTCATGCAATCTCGTGATTTCAATGATGGGATCGTGCTAGGCACGCCCTCCAGCCCACAATCCCATTCAGGAAGCACCTTTAAGACAACATAAATGTCATAAGGTCGGGAAGGGGGTTAAACAAATAATACATGTGCATTTATATTTATAAAACTTTTTCTATTAACAGTCATTAATTCTTCCATAACACCATAAATATAGAAACATCCTTGCACTATTGCAGTAAAGTTATAAAGAAACATAAACCATCTCCTAATCAATTATTTTTAACTGGCCAGTACTTGTATATTATCCCTTCCATATATATAACACTATTACAGGGCTCTGCTGAGTGCTTAAAGACACACAGAACTGAAGTGACACAAAACTACCTTAGATCCGCTGTTCTAATAGCCAGCAGCAATGCTTAATAAGTTTCCCTGGACTCCTAATGACACTCTGAGGGCAGAGGTGCAGGGGAGGAGCTAGGCTGCAGTTTGTCAGACTACTATAAACAGGAGAGACACAGCAAACACTCAGTGCAGCTGATCTGACTGTGTGATCATGTACAGCACCGGACTTTTACAACAAATCAGCACAGCTCCTTAACTAGTGTGGAGGAGCTGTAATTGTTTTTTCTTCTGATTTGTGGCAGTTTAAACATCAAACACTTAGAGAAGGTGCAGCAAGGAGGCTATGCCTAGACCTGCACTGAGTGATCAAGCAGAGTATTTGCTGCACGCTCAACCTCACCGACAGCTCCTCCCAATTCATTTGTGTCACACATGCCCCAGCTCAGCTGCAGCCCTCCAAACCTCCTGGAGGAGACATTTCCAGGGTAAAAAAACAATACAGGGACATATAACAAAATCAAGGGATTGTCCCTGAAAATCAGGGACTGTTGACAACTATGCTAGTGTGTAGTGATGCCAATAGGTGACGCGTGCAATTAACCTGTTGAGCTCCAAAACGAAAGCGATATGTATGTATATCTTTTTAAGGGATTTGAACAGGAGCATTACTGGTATAGAGGGCATGTGTGTTTGTCAGATTATGAATAAGGCTAATGTATTAGTGCAAAAGTGCTTTTTTTAAAAAAAAAAATCTACTTTAATTCATAGAGAAGATAGTGTTTGTATATGTTTGGTGATGTTAATTCCAAATATGGCACCCAATATGGCAGGGGTACTAACGTTAATGTATATTGTCCATGTTTAAAACCAATGTTATAATACGTTGAAAAGTGTTGCCTTGGGTTTATTAAGTCCTTTTAGCTGTAGAATTTAATAAATGAAAAATGTAAACATTTTGCCAAGATCGAAAAAATTCAGATTATACAATATATCTTATAACAGAAAACTGAGTAATATTTCCTTCATACTATTCTAAGCAGGAAATATAATTAGTGCATGAGCAATGTAAATTAGGTTAATGCAACCAATTGCTTATGGCAGAATGGTACATTATGTGTTTATTTATTTATTTATTTATTTTGCTCAAAGGAGTTTCCACTACTCAGAATACTTATTTAAACACAAGCTCAGAAGGTGCAACAGGTAGTTATAATTACAGCCTGGAATAATTATAGAACTGTAACTATAAAGAAATGCATCTTAATTATTGAATGCTTCATAGTGACTAATAACTGGTTGGTAAAAGCAAAATAATTTATATTACTGGTTAGACATCCAGCTCAGTAACAAGGGGCAGATAACGCAGACATATTCCTGTATTTATGTTTTTAAAATATTATATCATTTATTTTAATACAAAGTCAGAGAATGAAGAAAACGGCAATTTGAGGTTTAGTTCCACTTAAACCTGTAATCTGAATGATGAATTATGTTTAATAGCTAGTTGTCCATAAATACATATGCAAAGAAAAATTATAAATATGTTCTCTTATTACAACTTGTTTTTTTTTTTCTTATAATTTTTTTAAAGGGACAATAAACACTAAGGGACAGATTACAAGAGGAGCATTATTTAACGCTCCCACGCTAACTCTGCTATTAGTAAGGCTTTTGCACGCATCGGGTAGCACTTGTATTACAAGTTGAAAGTAAAAGGTTTTCCCTCACGTGCTAACTCGATGCACACAAAAATCTTAACTTCGAACATCGTGATTGCATTAACTTTTTTCCCATAAAAGTCAATAGAGCAAAAAGAGTGGGGAGAAAAAAAACTAACATCCTACTCAAACACAAAACCGATAGCATATTCTCAAATGTGCTAACCCAACATGAAAATATGAATATTTCACATTCCTACAAAAAGCTGCCTCAGAATATCAAGATGGTAAAATTTAGTAAAAGTATGCAAATAAGACCAAATAGCTGCTTTACAAATTTTAACTTTAGCCTCATTCTTAAAAGCCCATGAAGTAACAACTGATTTAGTAGAATGATCAGTAATCCGTTGTGGTGGACGCTGACCTGCCTCCAAATAAGCCTTGTGAATCAAAAGTTTCAACCAAGAAGCTAAAGAAACGGCAGAAGCTCCTGTCCTTTCCTAGAGTCAGAAAAATGAATGAACAAACTAGAAGTTTGTCTAAAGGCCTTAGTAGCATTAAAGGGACAGTATACTGTAAAATAGTTTTTCCCTAAATGTGATCAAAAATATATATATGCCAAAGAGCATATATTAAGGGTGAGCTAGGGTGAGGCAGAAAAATTGTAAAAAAAGAAAACAATTGGAATATATATTGTGAATTGATTTGGAACCCAATGAAGGATTGGTAAACAATAAATGACAAAGCAATAAAAAGTATAAATATGAAATATATACGTGATCGCAAAATAATTATAAAATGAGAGACAAAGTGCTCTAATAAATACAATTGTAGAAAAGTGCAAAACTGTAAAATATGATACACCAATACCGGGTGTTAGAAGCTGTAATTCTAGTAAATGTTCAGATAGTTCAAAACAATCAGGACAGGGCTGCTCCTCTTCAAAACCGCTTTCAGTGCAGTGTAGCCCATAAGAAACATGGCCGAGCAGCAAGAACACATGACTTAAGTACCCAAACTCCACCTACTATTTGCCTTATTTGGAAGAGCCAATCTGGACCTTAGTCTACAGACAACAAGTCAAGCCACAGTCATAAGCTTTAAACGAGAGCCGAGAGGACAAAATTCCCTGATCTGCAGACGCTGGTTGAATTGAAAACGTAGTGCACAGGGAAACCTTCACCACAGTGTGGCTACCAGGAACAGCCCACTCCTGCCTCGGACGGATCACTTTTTGGCGTACCGCTCAGATCTCATTCCCCACAGCTCCATCATCGGAATCAGCTTGTACTTACCTCGGACGGACCACTTTGCTCTCCGGGAGACTGCTGCCAGGTTCTAATACTTCAGCGTACTGACTGCTGTTGAAGGTCAGCCTGCCTGTATGCACTTATTTCAAGTGCTATCTACTATGTGAGTACCTCTCCTACGATTGCTGTTATTCACGTCTACCACACTTAGCATGTCTGATATTGCACTATGAGGCGCTCTCTTCATTTTGTATCCTTTCCCTAAATGTGTTTACAATTGCTTTTTTTTACCAAATGCAGAGTAAAAACATTTATGAAAATTAGTTTTTTAAGCTTTATTTGTGTATTTTAAAGCTCTGATTTTGTGTTTTGAAGCCACAACCTAATAAAATGAGTTGAGCTTGTAGGTATAATCAGATCTCATTACTGTATCACATTGTGTACATATACCTGCTTAATTTTCTTATATCTGTCCATAAAAACAATCACCAGTACTTGGAGAGAACAATGGAAAATCAACATTTGATTACCTTATTTCTGCTATATCCCACTAGGAGTGTAATTTCTTCTGCTGGCTGTGTTTACAAAGCTTATCTATAGCTTGGACCTGCGGCCACAAACTTTCAGAATAGGTGGGGATACCACATGCTAAATCAACTATTTCAAATGCCGATATAAGGGTAAAGGAGCTACTTGTAAACAATTTAATACACTCGAGCAGGTAAAGTGGATCATTGGGAACAAATTAAAGGGGAGAATTTTTTTTAGTAAACTGTTCCTTTAATGTAATACTTTAATTCCCTAAAAACATCTAAATTATGAAAGTATTTTTCTGTAGTAGACTTAGGATTAGGACACAAATAAGGAACAACAATTTCTCTTATGATGTTATCAGAAGAAATAACCTTTGTCAAGAAATCAAATGTACTTCTTAAGACTGCCTTATCCTGATGAAAAATGAGATAGGGAGGTTAACAAGAAAGAGCAGACAATTTAAAAACTCCTCAAACAGATGAAATAGCTAAAAGAAACAACTTTCCAAGAAAGCAGCTTAATGTTAATCGTATGCATATGTTCAAAAGGAGAAGCTTGTTAAACTCTTAGTACCAAGTTAAAATTCCAAAGAGGAGAATGTGGCTTAAAGGGACATTAAACCCCAAACAAAATCTTTCATTATTCAGATAGAGAATACAATTTTAAATAAAGTTTCCAATTTACTTCTATTATCAAAAATGTTTCATTCTCAGGTTATTATTTGTTAAAGAGATACCTAGGTAGGTCGCGTGCACATGCCTGAAGCATTACAGGACAGAAAATAGTGCTGCCATCTAGTGTTACTGCTAATGTATAACATTGCTGCAAAACTGCTGCTATATAGTGCTGAAGACGCGTGCACACTCTTGAGCTTACATTTCTGCTTTTTAAATAAGGATGACAAGAAAACGAAGAAAAAATGATAATAGAGGTAAATTAGTAAGTTGTTTAAAATTTTATGTTCTATCTAAATCATGAAAAAAAAAATTGGGTTTGATGTCCCTTTAATTACAGGTTTTATATGAACCAGGGCCTAGACAAAACCATGAATATCAGGAAGATTAACACTTTTCCTATGAAACAAACTAAAAACAGCAGAAATCTGACCTTTCAGGGAACTGGCAGATAAACCCTTGTCCAAGACATCCTGTAAAAGTTGCAGAATCCTAGGAATTCTAAAAGATTGCCAAGAAAAAACATGGTATATACACCAAGAAATATAGGCTTTCCAGACCTTATGGTAATTTCTCCTAGTCACATCTTCCGAGCCTGAATTAAGGTTAACGTTCAATTTCCATACCTTTAAGATTATATACTTGAGAACCAGATGGAAAAGCAAATTTAGAAATAGGAGGGCCTAGTCCCAGAGACAGGAAAAAGAAGGTAACTGAACCTTGGTTCTACATATGGATACCAAATCCTGTAAAATCCTATAAAATAACAGCATGATCACCAAAACCCCTAACGTTCTTCCTAGGCTGAAGAAACAGAAGTAGCATTATTACCCACAGAACCAGCATTAGATTGGTCTGATTGCAACAACAAATTTAAACATTAATTCTTAAAGCAAGCACACCTATTAGTAGAAAGGTGATCAGGGAACTGGGGGTAGAAATAGAAACAGAAGGCTTCATTATAGCATTAATTAATGCATAAATCACTATAACCTCACCTGTATGAAAGAAATGCATATGTACACACTTATATACAGTACATGAATGTACATATTTAGACACGTATATGTATGTATCTCAAAGATAAAGCCTTTTGCCTTCCTTTTTTCTCTATATTTTTGGGGATAGGGGTTCCTTTGGAGCCACTGCACACCCTCATACTAAAAATGCACAGGTGTATTCATAGTACAGGTGATCACTGATGTCCTACCTCTATAATTAAATCAGATAAGGGAGTAGGAGCTGTATAGTAACCTTCCTCCATCACCACTAAAAACACTTAGAGCCAGATTACAAGTGGAGCGCTAACAGTGACGTGCGAGTGATAAGGGGTTTATCGCAGGTGTTTGTGCTCGTTTACCGCTGGTATTACAGGTTGAAAGTAAACACGATCACTTGAGCACAATTACGCTGTGCTGGTTAACTGTCGCAAAACAAAAAGTGTCACAAAACACATTGAAAATACATTACAAAGTACAGTTACGCTCATAATAACACTATCTAATAAAAAAATATTAAAAATAAAAAAGTTATTAAGGATCAAAGATGTGAGATCTCAGGTGTAACAGGGAAAAAAAAGGCAGGCATAGGGCTTTAACATAGACATACATGCATATTCATCTCTAAAAATGTATATGTACGTGTATGTATAAATCTGTTTAGGAACCCTTTGCAGTTAAGTAGATGAAAACATGTAAAAGAATATTTATGCAATATTCATATTTAATAAAGTGTTTAACTGTGTATTGACTGTAAATACTTCACATTACATCCAATGTTCTGCACAAAGCAGAATATGTTCTATGTATTTATAAATAGATATTATATATATTATTTATATATATATATATATATATATATACATACACGTATATATACAGTATATATACACACACACATGTAAATATCTGTACCTACATATAATTATATATATATATATATATATATATAGTATATATATATATATATATATATATATACACACAGTATATATATATATATATATATATATATATATATATATATATATATATATATATATATATAAAACATAATTTATGTAAGAACTTACCTGATAAATTCATTTCTTTCATATTAGCAAGAGTCCATGAGCTAGTGACGTATGGGATATACATTCCTACCAGGAGGGGCAAAATTTCCCAAACCTTAAAATGCCTATAAATACACCCCTCACCACACCCACAATTCAGTTTAACGAATAGCCAAGAAGTGGGGTGATAAGAAAGGAGCGAAAGCATCAAAAAAATAAGGAATTGGAATAATTGTGCTTTATACAAAAAAATCATAACCACCACAAAAAGGGTGGGCCTCATGGACTCTTGCTAATATGAAAGAAATGAATTTATCAGGTAAGTTCTTACATAAATTATGTTTTCTTTCATGTAATTAGCAAGAGTCCATGAGCTAGTGACGTATGGGATAGCAGATACCCAAGATGTGGAACTTCCACGCAAGAGTCACTAGAGAGGGAGGGATAAAATAAAGACAGCCAATTCCGCTAAAAATTAATCCACTACCCAAATCAAAAGTTTCAATTTTTATAATGAAAAAAACTGAAATTATAAGCAGAAGAATCAAACTGAAACAGCTGCCTGAAGTACTATTCTACCAAAAACTGCTTCTTAAAGAAGAGAAAACATCAAAATGGTAGAATTTAGTAAAAGTATGCAAAGAAGACCAAGTCATTGCTTTGCAAATCTGATCAACAGAAGCTTCATTCTTAAAAAAGCCCAGGAAGTAGAGACTTACCTAGTAGAATGAGCTGTAATCCTCTGAGGCGGGAATCAACCCGACTCCAAATAAGCATGATGAATCAAAAGTTTAACCAAGATGCCAAAGAAATGGCAGAAGCCTTTTGACCTTCCTAAAACCAGAAAAGATAACAAATAGACTAGAAGTCTGTCTGAAATCTGAATAGCTTCAACATAGGATTTCAAAACTCTTACCATATCCAAAGAATGTAAGAATCTTACCAAAGAAGTCTTAGGAAAAGACAATAATTCCTCCCTAATGTTGTTAGAATTCACAACTTTAGGTAAGAATTGAAATGAGGACAGCAAAAACCACCTTATCCTGATGAAAAAATCAGAAAAAAGAGATTCACAAGAAAGAACAGATAATTCAAAAACTGTTCTAGCTGAAGAGATGTCTAAAAAGAACAATACTTTCTATGAAAGTAAATAATGTCCAGAGAAAGCATATGCTCAAATAGAAGAGTCTGTAAAGCCTTCAGAACCAAATTAAGACTCCAAGGAGGAGAAATTGGCTTAATGACAGGTTTGATACGAACCAAAGCCTGAACAAAATAATGAATATCATGAAGTAACACTGCCTTATCCTGATGAAAAATCAGAAAAGGAGATCCACAAAAAAAGAGCAGATAACTCAGAAACTCTTCTAGCAGAAGAGATACCCAAAAGGAACAATACTTTCCAAGAAAGTAATTTAATGTCCAGAGAATGCATAGGTTCAAATGAAGGAGCCTGCAAAGCCCTCAGGACCAAATTGAGACTCCAAGGAGGAGAGATTGACTTAATGACAGGCTTGATACGAACCAAAGCCTGTACAAAACAATGAATATCAGGATGATTAGCAATCTTTCTGTGAAAAAGAACAGAAAGAGTAGAGATGTGTCCTTTCAAAGAACTTGCAGACAAACCCTTATCCAAACCATCCTGAAGAAATTGTAAAATTCTAGAAATTCTAAAATAATGCCAAGAGAATTTCTGAGAAGAACAGCAAGAAATGTAAGTCTTCCAAACTCGATAATAAATCTTTCTAGAGACAGATTTACGAGCCTGTAACATAGCATTAATCACTGAGTCAGAGAAACCTCTATGACTAAGAATCAAGCGTTCAATCTCCATACCTTCAAATTTAATGATTTGAGATCCTGATGGAAAAATGGGCCTTGAGATAGAAGGTCTGGTCTTAACGGAAGTGTTCAATGATTGGCAACTGGCCATCCGAATGAGATCCGCATACCAAAACCTGTGAGGCCACCAGCAGTACAAACGAACGCTCCATTAGAATTTTAGAAATTACTTTTGGAAGAAGAACTAGAGGCGGAAAGATATAGGCAGAATTATAATTCCAAGGAAGTGTCAATGCATACGCTACTTCCGCCTGAGGATCCACGGACCTGAATAGGCCCCTGGGAAGTTCCTTGTTTAGATGAGATGCCAACAGATCTATTTCTGGAAGCCCTCACATCTAAAAAATTGAAAAACATATCTGGGTAAAGAGACCATTCTCCCGGATGTAAAGCTTGATTATCAGAGATAATCCGCTTCCCAAATGTCTATACCTGGGAAAAAGACCACAGAATTTAGATAGGAGCTGGATTTAGCCCAAGCAAATATCCGAGATACTTCTGTCACAGCCTAAGGACTGATAGTCCCACCCTGATGATTGACATACACCACAGTTGTGACATTGTCTGAAAAAAACAATAAACGTCTCTTCTTCAAAAAGAAACCAACTGAAGAACTCTGAGAATGCACGGAGTTCCAAAATATCAAATGGTAATCTCACCTCCTGAGATTTCCAAACCCCTTGTGCTGACAGAGATCCTCAGACAGCCTCCCAACCTAAAAGACTCGCATCTGTAGAGATCATGGTCCAGGTTGAAAGAATCAAAGAGACCTGTAGAACTAAATGATGGTGATCTTAACCACCGAAACAAAGATAGATAAACATTAGGATTCGAGATTTAAAAAAGTGAAAACCTAGAATCCCTGCACCATTATGCAGCATAAAAAAATGGAAAGGTTTTCTATGAAAATGAGCAAAGGGAATTGAATCCAATGCTGCAGCCATAAGACCTAAAACGTCCATGCATATATAGCAACTGAAGGAAATAATAGAGACTGAAAGTACCGACAGACGGAACCCAATAAAATTGTCACTTGCCTGTTAGAGACAAAGACAGTGACACAAACTATCTGGAAACCTAAAAAAGGTGACCCTTGTGTGAGGAATCAAGAGCTTTTGATTAAAAGATCCTCTAACCAAGTCTTGAAAAAACAAAGTTGAATCATATGAGATTCTGCAGTCTCAGAAAATAAAAATAATCTGAATGAAAACAGAAAATGAAGATATGCATCTATTGTATCTAATGAAAACAAATAATGCTATCACTGACCAAAAAAAAGCAGAATAGACCATATAAATACCAATCTAAAAGATGGTACATTTATATAAAAAAGATTTTCTATCTTTGGAACAATGAATAGTTTTGAATAAAACCCCAAAACCCAGTTCCTAAAAATGGAACTGGAATAAATACCCCAGAAGATTCCAGGTCTGAGCAGCGCTTGAGCCCCAATGGGTGATCAGCCGTGCTTCAACATTACCCAAAATATATAGGACTGAAACACACTTAAGGAAAGTGTTAGCCTTACTGGAATAGCTGGAATATAATAGAGAAAAAAAAAAAGACTTCTCACAGACGGTTTTACTCTGAATTTTATTCTGTACCCAAAATCTAAGAAATTTGGACCGAATAGAACCAAACAAATTTCAAAAAAGTCTTAACCTGCCCCTTACCAGCCAAGCTGGAATACGACACATACATGCAAATTTAGGGAGCTGATTTTGAACTAAAAAACTTCCAATTAAAAAAATGTTACTTGAGTAAGAATGTAGGATTTCGTTCCTTAGTAAGAACAACCAAACTAATATAAGCTTAAAGTTTTAGTCTTAGAACTCAATCTTGAAGCCCAGAGTAACAGTTAAGAATTGAATCCAATTATGAACCAAATAATTGATTATCTTGGAAAAAAAGAAATATGGATTTTTTAGAAATCACAAAATTCTTCTAGCTAAAACAGCTAAAGACATAGATTAAACCTCATTTGCGAAAATATTCAATAAAATGAAGACACAAATGAAATTATTAGCATGTTAACCCAGTTAAAGGACCAGTCAACACACTGGACTTGCATAATCAACAAATGCAAGACAACAAGACAAATGCAACAGCACCTAGTCTGAACCTCAAATGAGCAGTAGGTTTTGTCCCTTTAACAATGCTAAATAAATCATAATCTGATACTTGATCTTAAAGTAAACAGAAAAATGAAGCAATTGCAACATCATCCAAATAAATCACAGGTCCAAGAAAAGTACCTGAAAATAAATAATTTTCCTTAAATAAGATACAACCATCTAAAAGGAAAATAAATACTATTTTGCTATAGAAACAATAGCATATTTAGCAGGAGTAGAGATAGCCCCATTAAATTGGAGAACCCTCAAAATTGAATTTAACTGCTGGCAAAGAATATAATTTAAAACCTTTGCAGAAGGAATAAAAGAAAATTCTCAGCCTATTCCATTCCCTAGTATGAGGAACTGGAAAAAAAACCTCTGAAAACACAGAAGATAAAATAAGCAGAAATAAAATGTTAGCTAGTCTTGAAAAAGAACTAGTTACCTCAATATCCAAAATAATCAACACCTTTTCAACAAAAAACAAATGTACTCTAATAAAAAATAAAAAAGTAGATTTGTTAGTGTCAATATCTGATGAAGAAAATTCTGAATGAGAAAAAAACATCATCAGAGAAGGATAAATCAGTATGTTGTTGGTCATTTGAAACTTCAACAATTAAAAAAGAAGTTTGAAAAAGACCTAAAAATTTTATTAGAAGGCGCAAAGTCAGACAAAGCCTTTAAAATAGAATCAGAAAAATATTCTTATAAATTTTCTAAGTATATCTTGTATATAAGATGTAAAAAGAATAGCAATACATAAAGCATAAATACTAATGGATTCTACATGTAAAAGTTTATCATGATAACTTATAACAAACCATAGCTAAAGATAAACATTCATAACATTTAAAACAAATTAACTTAACTTTGGTAGGACTGAACTCAGTCAACAGGAATCCCTCAGTATGTTTTGAAACAGGAACAGTGTACGAGAAATCTTGCAATATGTAATAGAAAAAAACAACATATAAAGCAAAACTATCAAATTCCTTAAATGACAGTTTCAGGAATGGGAAAAAATGCAAAATAACAAGCTTCTAGAAACCAGAAGCAATGAAAAAATGAGACTTAAATAATGTGAGAAAAAAGTGGAACAAAAAAGACGCCCACATTTTTGGCGCCAAGAATGACGCCCACATTATTGGCGCTAAGTACAACGCCCATATTTTTTGGCGCCAAGTATGACACCACATCCTCTGACGCCGAAACCGACGCCCAAATTTTTTGGTGCAAAAAAATTGTCTGAATACACATGCGTCAAAAAAATGACGTTAACTGAATACAACTTCCGGCGTCAACTACGGCGCCGGAAATGACAAAATTTTGCGCCAAAAAAGTTCGCGCCAAAAATGACGCAATAAAATTAAGCATTTTCTGCCCCCGCGAGCCTAACAGCCCGCAGGGGAAAATAGTCAATTGAAAATTTTTCAAGGTAAGAAAAAATATATATTTATATGCATTATCCCAAATAATGAAACCGACAGTCCGAATGAAGGAATACTGATTATCCTGAATCATGGCAAATATAAGTTTAAACACATATATTTAGAACTTTACAAATAAAGTGCCCAACCATAGCTTAGAGTGACACAAAAAATAAGATTTACTTACCCCAGGACACTCATCTACATATAGTAGATAGCCAAACCAGTACTGAAACGAGAATCAGTAGAGGTAATGGTATATAAGAGTATATCGTCGATCTGAAAAGGGAGGTAGGAGAAGAAATCTCTACGACCGATAACAGAGAACCTATTAAATAGATCCCCTAGAGGAAGACCATTGTATTCAAATAGGCAATACTCTCTTCACATCCCTCTGACATTCACTGCACTCTCTTAGAGGAAAACCGGGCTTCAACCTGCTGCGAAGCACATATCAACGTAGAATCTAGCACAAACTTACTTCACCACCTCCATGGGAGGCAAAGTTTGTAAAACTGAATTGTGGGTGTGGTGAGGGGTGTATTTATAGGCATTTTAAGGTTTGGGAAACTTTGCACTTTGCCCCTCCTGGTAGGAATGTATATCCCATACGTCACTAGCTCATGGACTCTTGCTAATTACATGAAATATATATATATATATATATATATACACATACATACAGTATATATATATATACCTTGATTGGAGTAGCCGTTTTAGTCTAGAGATTTAGAGATTTTGAGCAATAATACTTTTTTATTAGACTAACTATATATTTATAAGATGACAAGCTTTCAGAATAATGTCTTCCTTTTTTAAATCTGAAGTAATAATGACTGATTTGATGGAATTTACAGATTATATCTTAAAACAGGATGGCTAAAAAGACAGAAAGTGTTACAGAGGTCTGAATGCAGGGGGAGGAGAGGGTGTCGTAAAAATCATGAGGGGGGTTTAGGAGACAGAGGCAGACAGTGTCAGTAAAGGATAACAGACAGGGGAAATATATGGTTATACACAAAGTATATACTGACAAAGTTATATATCAACATAGAATCAATATGTATAGGTATTGTACCAAAAAGGAAGTCTGAATGTGGAATATATATTATTTAATTATGAATATATTAATAGATTTGTGGAGTAATCTACATAGTCCCTGCACCGGTGAAATAAACATAGATTATTTTTACTCTTTGCAGCATTAAGGAGATTTAAGATGTGTCGTTAAAAAATATAATAATATACACAACGTTTCCAACATGGCAAAAAAGCCTTAGTAGTTACTGGTTCATTCACTCACATCAGGATAGAAAATACTTTGTCAGAAAACCCCTTATTCTTCTTCAGAATTGAAGGATTCCATAACCAAGTCATCAGTAGGAGCATGTTTAAGTCTTATAAATGGACACTGAGATAGAAGATACAGACTTGGGAATAAGGAATGATTATTTCCTCTAGGAACAACAAGGCCTAATATCAACTGCTACATGACCCTGCTAGAGCCAGAAGAATGATTTTCTAATTGTACTGCTGATTGTTAGGATTACACCCCAGCATATGTGTAGTTGTAGGGAAAACATATGCTAATCTGGACCTCCAATGCTTCACTGTGACAAATGATTGAGAATTTCTGAACCTGAGACTTATTTTTTCACTTGTAAAATAAAAACGTTCCCCAGAAAGAATAGCTGCAGCACATGAATGACCAACTTTACGTTGCCCCCTAAAGAGAACAGGGGCAGTAAACACCTTGCAACTGCAATATAAAATGTTTAGTTATAAAACAAATTTGCTATATATTTTCATTAACAAAATGTAACATGATGTGAAGAAGACTGAAGCTTAAGCAGGGCTAGGTTAGACACATGCCCGTACATTATATTATATTTTGTGCTTCTTCCACTTTATTCATTTGTGGGGTATTTAAATTATATATAAATATATATATATATATATATATATATATATATATAAATGTGTACATTTATATATATATATATAAATATATATATATATATATATATATATATATATATATATATATATATGTGTATGTGTGTATATATATATATAAAAACACACACACACAAAATACATAGGCTCTTGGGAAGTTCTTTTAACTATTATCAGGGACAAAATACACTGTGAGCTTTATATTGTTTCATGTCTGTTATAAACATTTTAAGTAGAATTATTTTATAATTCCAATTGTAAAAATCAAGTTTGATGGGGGGAGGGGGGTTCCACTTTGTCTTGGTTTGAATTAAAACATCTCAAAGATAATTAAACTAATTTTAATGTCCAAGTCATTTGAAAATTATAAAAAAGACATTTGTTTGGGACAAAAAAAAAAAAACAACACAATAATTTTCCATGAATTTAAGATTGCTGTTATAGATTGTCAGCTATAGCTCTATTTGTCTACAAGGAATTGGTTCAGCTCAATGCTTATATCATAAAATCAATTATTGGGGAAAAAGTCTAGGGTCACAAATGGTATGAGATACAGACATAATGCTATGTAAATAAAGCTAAATACTAAATCCTGTGACTAATTTATACAGCTAGAGTTATTTAATTTTTGAGCTGGCACCAGTGGGAAAACTTTAGTTTGCCCCAAAACATAATAAATGTTGCAGGTGCAGTCACCCAGTAGAAGTCTACTGGGTGTATTTTGCGTCTGCAGCTTCCAATAAGTTGAATGATGCCACTTAAAGCAAACAAATATTGGCTTTAAAAGTAAACCAAGCTCTAGGGAAGTGATATCTTCTGCCAATATGTACAGTATATATCAAAAATTATATGAAATATTAACACATGGATTTGTGTTTTATGTATGCAGAATTAAGTATATTATATATATATATATATATATATATATATATATATATATATATATATATATATATATATATATATATATATATATAAATAAAATGTGCATGCTATTTAATGACAACTAAAACCATTATTGAAGCAATTGGCTTAAAAATCATTAGACAAATATACATCTTTCCAATTTAAGATTGCATTAAATTAAGTCACACTATATATACATTATATTATGTTTTAAAGGTTTTTCTTTTCTTCAAAACAAAGGAGCTTTATAAATATCTTTTTCTTATTTACACAAAAGAAAAGGAAAACATTTACACACAGCTCTTCACAATTCAATGAAGTAATCAGAAATATAATCTGCATATAACAAAATAATACAACAGTTGTATGTAGCACAAAGGCTAACAATCTAAAAAATCAATATCACCCACAAGCTGCACAAAAGCAATTGATTTATGTGTTTTTTGTCTTCTGCTTGTGTGTAAAGATGGGTTTTGAAGTTCAAAATCCTCATCACTGTAAAATCTTTTACATTTCTTGAAAGTAATGTTTTATGCTTCAACTTTTATATATTTGTGTCTAAATGGTTTGTGCACCTATTAAGATTTTGTTTCTTGCAATGAAAACAAAATTGAATAGTAATTTTGTTTCATTAACAATATTAAAGTGAAGAATTCAGTTTGGTGTGTAGGGAAATAGCAATAAAGTTTTCAAGAGGAAAAAAATGGCTTTGTTCCTTCAATCCCTAGTTGAAATTAATTATAGCAAATGTTTATGAAAACATCTGTTCCATATAGTTATAAATTCTTAATTTTAGCATAGATGAGTCCAAGCTCTCTTTATTGTTTTGAAAGATAACAGAGTCTGACAAATAAAAGGTATATAAGAACAAAACAGAATCAATTTGCATTCCTACTGCACTCCTTTTGGAAACCGCACTTTATTATGTCCTGCCTTTAAATAACAACGGAAAGCAAAAAAAATATATAAAAATCATCACACATAAATTGTCCTTAGAGTGATAGTAAATTAAATTAATCCATATTGTGTCCACATGTAAGTCTTGTTTTAATAAATAAAACTGCTAAGTTTAAAAAATAAAAATAACATCCATATATTGTATAAAATATATTTATACACTTATCCTCGTCTTCCTCCGCCCAGTACCAATTCCTGGTTTACATGTTCCCACCCGCACCCTACGTCATTATATTTGTGCGCTCCCTTGAAATGTTGTATTTTACGCATACGCATGTAATGTCACAAATATCACTGGATTCCACTTTTCAAACAATTGCCCATGCCTGTATTGTGAACACGCACAGAGAAATGTGTAACTCAGATGATGAAGTATTGGATAACGCATGCGCATGAATGAACATATATATATATATATATATATATTTTAACAAATGTTGACAAATAACAGTAACTTTACTATCACTTTAACTTTAAAGGGACATGTAACCCAAATTTTTTCTTTCGTGGTTTAGAAAGAGCATGCAATTTTAAACAACTTTCTAATTTACTTCTATTATCTAATTTGCTTCATTCTCTTGATATCCTTTGCTGAAAAGCATATCTAGATAGGCTGAGTAGCTTCTGATTGGTGGCTGCACATAGATGCCTCATCTGATTGGCTCACCCATGTCCATTGCTATTTCTTCAACAAAGTATATCTAAAGAATGAAGCAAATTAGATAATAGTAAATCGGAAAGTTGTTTAAAAATGCATTCTCTATGTGAATCATGAAAGAAAAATGTTAGGTTTCATGTCCCTTTAAGGTGAGAAAAAAAAACCTGAACATTTCATAAGATACCTAATTCATAAATGTAACCTTTGGCCAATAGATTTTTGAAAACCGAATATCATTGTTTTATGTAGCCATGAAATGATTTGATTAGAAAACATCAATTAAAGGGATATGAAACCCAAACATTTTCAATTGTGATTCAGACAAAACATACAATTGTAAAAATAAATCTGATTTAATTTGCTTCATTCTCATTGTATTTTTGTATAGTTAAGGGCCAGATTACTGATAGAGCACAAATTAACGCTACCGCATGAGCCTTAATTGCACTAGAATTAAGATTATATAGTTTGTTGGGTTGAGCTCATATTATGAGTTGAACGTAAACTGTTTTCGTTCTCACTGTAACCCAACAAGTGCAAAATTTCGAAGTTAGAATATTGCATGCGTGTTTACATATTACACCATAGTCAATGTCAATGGAAACAAAAAGTGGGGGGGGAAAACAAAACCTTAGTCTTGCACAAAAACGATCGCATATTCTCATTTGCGCTAACCAGACATTAAAATATTAATATTTCAAATTCCAATGTTCTTTACGTAACAGAATAGGTTATATATATTCATAAATACACACACACACACATATATATATATATATACACACTGTATATATATATATATATATATATATATATATATATATATATATATATATATATATATATATATGCTATTTTGGTAACTTATATATATATACATACACACACATGATTGCTTATAGGTATAGATTATAAATAGATATTACTATAATTATTTATTTATAATACATAGAACATTTTATGCTATGTGAAGAACATTGAAATGTGAAATATTTACAGTAAATACATAGTTACATAGATAAACCCTTTTTTAAATATGAATATTGCATAAATATACTTTTACATGTTTTCATCTACTTAACTGCAAAGGGCTCCAATGCACACACATATATATATATATATATATATATATATATATATATATATATATATATATATATATATATATATATATATATATTTATATATATATATATATGTCTTTATATGTATTTATGTGTTTATTTGTGTATGTAGTATGTATATATATATGTCTTTATATGTATTTATGTGTTTATTTGTGTATATATATATATATATGTGATTATTTGTGTGTATATATATATATATATATATATATATATATATATATGTCTTTATATGTATGTATGTGGTGATGTGCATCTCTGTAATGAGAAGGGGTGTGGTCTAATGACATCAACACCCTATATCAGGTGTCAATTATTAGGCAACTTCCTTTCCTTTGGCAAAATTGGTCAAAAGAAGGACTTGACAGGCTCAGAAAAGTAAAAAATAGTGAGATATCTTGCAGAGGGATGCAGCACTCTTAAAATTGCAAAGCTTCTGAAGCGTGATCATCGAACAATCAAGCGTTTCATTCAAAATAGTCAACAGGGTCACAAGAAGCGTGTGGAAAAACCAAGGCGCAAAATAACTGCCCATGAACTGAGAAAAGTCAAGCGTGCAGCTGCCAAGATGCCACTTGCCACCAGTTTGGTCATATTTCAGAGCTGCAACATCACTGGAGTGCCCAAAAGCAATACTCAGAGACATGGCCAAGGTAAGAAAGGCTGAAAGACGACCACCACTGAACAAGACACACAAGCTGAAACGTCAAGACTGGGCCAAGAAATATCTCACGACTGATTTTTCTAAGGTTTTATGGACTGATGAAATGAGAGTGAGTCTTGATGGGCCAGATGGATGGGCCCGTGGCTGGATTGGTAAAGGGCAGAGAGCTCCAGTCCGACTCAGACGCCAGCAAGGTGGAGGTGGAGTACTGGTTTGGGCTGGTATCATCAAAGATGAGCTTGTGGGGCCTTTTCGGGTTGAGGATGGAGTCAAGCTCAACTCCCAGTCCTACTGCCAGTTTCTGGAAGACACCTTCTTCAAGCAGTGGTACAGGAAGAAGTCTGCATCCTTCAAGAAAAACATGATTTTCATGCAGGACAATGCTCCATCACACGCGTCCAAGTACTCCACAGCGTGGCTGGCAAGAAAGGGTATAAAAGAAGAAAATCTAATGACATGGCCTCCTTGTTCACCTGATCTGAACCCCATTGAGAACCTGTGGTCCATCATCAAATGTGAGATTTACAAGGAGGGAAAACAGTACACCTCTCTGAACAGTGTCTGGGAGGCTGTGGTTGCTGCTGCACGCAATGTTGATGGTGAACAGATCAAAACACTGACAGAATCCATGGATGGCAGGCTTTTGAGTGTCCTTGCAAAGAAAGGTGGCTATATTGGTCACTGATTTGTTTTTGTTTTGTTTTTGAATGTCAGAAATGTATATTTGTGAATGTTGAGATGTTATATTGGTTTCACTGGTAAAAATAAATAATTGAAATGGGTATATATTTGTTTTTTGTTAAGTTGCCTAATAATTATGCACAGTAATAGTCACCTGCACACGCAGATATCCCCCTAAAATAGCTATAACTAAAAACAAACTAAAAACTACTCCCAAAACTATTCAGCTTTGATATTAATGAGTTTTTTGGGTTCATTGAGAACATGGTTGTTGTTCAATGATAGAATTAATCCTCAAAAATACAACTTGCCTAATAATTCTGCACTCCCTGTATGTATATATATATATATATATATATATATATATATATATATATATGTCTTTTTATGTATTTATGTGTTTATTTGTGTGTATATATATATATATATATATATATATATATATGTCTTTATATGTATTTATGTGTTTATTTGTGTATGTATATATATATATATATATGTCTTTATATGTATTTATGTGTTTATTTGTGTATATATATATATATATATATATATATATATATATATGTCTTTATATGTGATTATTTGTGTGTATATATATATATATATATATATATATATATATATATATATATATGTCTTTATATGTATGTATGTGTTTGTGTGTGTGTATATATATATATATATATATATATATATATATATATATATATATATATATATATGTATGTATGTGTTTGTGTGTGTGTATATATATATATATATATATATATATATATGTCTTTTTATGTATTTATGTGTTTATTTGTGTGTGTATACATGTATGCACATACAAATACATGTATACACATATAAATACATAAATACCAATGTACAAATATATAAACAAATATATATACACATACATATTTAGACATGTATATGTATGTCTCAAGGTTAAAGCACTTTGCCTGCCTTTTTTTCTAACACCTGACACCTCCTACCTATGAGCCCGTATAACTTTTGTGAGCAATATGTTTTTGAATAATTTTTAGCAGATGGTGTTATTAAGAGTGTAACTGTACTGTGTTATGTATTTTTTAAGATGTGTTTTGTGACAATTTTATGTTTTGCGAAACAGTTAACCAGAGCTCTGAAGTTGCGGTAATCATTCTAGTGCAAATCGCAATTGCTATTTACTTTCAACTCGTAATACGAGCGGTAAGCTTGATGAGCGCAAACCCTCGCGATACAGCCCTTATCGCCCTAAGTAAGGGCCCTAAGTGTTTAGAGCACTAAATGGCAGGAAATAGTGCTGCCATCTAGCGCTCTTATAAATGGATACGATTCTTGCAAAATTGCTGCCATATAATGATTTTAGGCACATGAATGTGCACAAGCTTACCTCCCTGCTTTTCAACAAAAGCTAAAGATAACAAAAAAAATTGATAATAGAAGAACATAGTTTGAAACTACATGTTCTATCTGAATCATGAAAGAAAAAACTGGGGTTTCATGTCCCTTTAAACTCTATTGGCTTTCTTAGTGAAATTCCTTAAGAAACACTCAATGCAGTAGAATTGCATAATTAACAAGTTCATAACATAAAGACAAAGATTCAAAACCTTCTCTGAATTTCAAATAAGCAGTATATTTTTTTTGGACAAATTTATTTTTATTTTTTCTCCCATTGTCCAGCCCCCTGTATCATGTGACAGACATCAGCCAATCACAGACTAGTATACGTATACCCTGTGAGCTTGTGCACATGCTCAGTAGGATCTTCTCCAGAAAGTGTGTACATAACAAGATTGTGCAAAATTTGATTATGGAAGTAAATTTGAAAGTGTCTCAAAACTGCATGCTCTTTCTGAATCATACAAGTTTATTTTGACTTGAGTGTCCCTTTAATGGAAACTTTTAAAGGCCCCTGGAGGCTGAAACGCGTAGAATTTGCTTACTAAACCCTGAACACATTATATTCTTTTATCAGCTGAGGTATCGTTGGTGGATAGGACAGGTACATTGAGCGGTCACCGATTACCGGTGAGCCGTCTCTGCATGTATAATTCCTGAGGTAAAAATAGTAGTAATCCTGGAGATTGTGAATAAAAGTCTTTATTTAAACAAACAGTGTTTAAAAGCGAAAGGCAACACACAGATAAAAGCAAACCAGGTGTGGCACTGTCTGGCTATGTATAATTCCTGCCCCAGGACCCACGAGTACGAACCCAGAGTGTTTTTAAGGTCTATTATTCATAGGCTTAAACACTGCACAACGGCACTTTACCATTTGGAGACTTCACCTGAACTCTAACCCGGAATTTGATTTCTCTGGGAACATTTCCAAACGCTGAACACCCGCTGTGGAGGACGGACAAACACAAGCGGAGAGTGAATAGACGCGAAAAACAGACTACTAAGCGGAGTAAAGTCACACAGAGAAAAAAAATTACTTTCCACATCAAACCGCACAACCCTGTCTTTGGATTGACAAACTGGTAACATTACCCCATAAGGAGATCATACCGGTAACAATATTACCTACCGGTAACAATATTACTCACGGATCAGCTCCATTTTGGGAACATTGCTATTAAGCAGTTTTTATAATAGACTTTTTAGTTATATATGCTGCTAATAATTCTGTTTAGAATTTTAAAATTTTAGATAGCCACTTATTTATTATTCTAGTCTGACTTAGATTGTAGATTTCATATATGTACTCAGATCAGCTTATCGTACATTCTTGAGGTCATTTAGATTGTCACTGATGCCGGCATCTTTTTTAGGAGTCATTTGTAATAATCATTTTTAAATTGCATTTACCATTGTTATAATAAATATTTATTTATTGGAATACATATATCCGATCTACTTATATATATTTTTTGGGCAACATAGATATGCAATTCTAAATTAATTGGTTTATTTTTAACATTATTTTTATCATATCATTCTACCTTTTCACATATATCAACATAGTTTGTCCACACATTTTGTCCACTGCTTATGCATATATTTTTCATATAACTGACGTATCATCTCATATGAGTTTTTATCAGACATCTCGGCTCTCAGCTATTCGTTAGCGCTATCCCTCCCCCACACTTTCTTCTGAATTAAGAGTGCACTTTATGAGGTTAGCACACTCTATTTTGGGATTAGCTAGGAGAGTAAGAGTGTAGTATCCCTAATCACACTCTACATTCACAGAATGGAAACTTTTATGTTCACTATAGTAATAATGAATGATTAAAGAGACATTGTACACTAGATTTTTCTTTGCATAAATGTTTTGTAGACAATTCATTTATATAGCCAATCTGGGAGGATTTTTGTAAAACTGTCTACAAACCAAGCCCCAATGGTTTAGATGTATACTGATGTCTATAGATTCCTGCTTGCTCCTGTTTGTGTATTGGGTCTTCTTATACGCAGGGGAGGGTCTGCTCTTTCTGTTTTCTCAGCCCCTTTCAGTGGTTGTCCCAGCCTAACCTCATCAACAGTGCTAAAATGGGAGCTTCTAAGTAAGTTTTTTTACTGGATTTTTAAATCAGTATCTGTGCTTATTATTCTTTATAGTAGCGTCTATTACATGCAGTTACATGAAAATTGGTGTATACTTTCCATTTAATAATCTTGACTTACTCCTCCAAGTTTTAAATTGGGACCATCTTTCTTAGAAAAAAATACTGGTCATGCTAATTAGCATACATCTGCATAAAAATTTATACAGCATACTGAAGAAGTTAAACTGCTTGGACTGATTTTACAAGATCATTTATTAATAATTTAATTCCAACATACTTACTTAAAAGACATTTCACATGACACTGCCTTTATTTCTATATTTATTCTTTATTTTCTTCATTTACCTGAACCTTAAAAATACCAGACATGTTTGTAAAATACTGGCTGGGTGGAAACCCTAACTATACCATACATGTAATGTTTGTTTTATAAGTATATTTGTTGCATGCCATGTGATAGAATACACTTTATGTTCATTTAAATTAAAACCCTTCACATTGTCAGTCCATCAAAAACAGTTTTTTTTTTTACTGTATGTGCAGTAATTTATACCAAATCTGCTGCTATATCTTATTTGTTTACATCAATAATAGTCAGCATCACCAATAATTTACTTTGGACTCTCTAACATCTTATAATATTCTAGATACTTAGCACTTTCCTGGCTCACCAAAAACATGTATATGCATTCTCAGTAATATGGATGGTTCCGACTGTATAATGTTGTCAAGTGCAACTTTACATCCTATAGATAGATACTGGGACAACACAAACGCAATTTAATGACAATTTTTATTATCTACAAAATAAGAAAATAATTAAAACTTTACTTCAGACATAGTTATCAAACAGTTATAATAATGTAGTAAGACTTTAAATTGATTTTCTGCAGAATGATATTTAAGTTACAAAACAAACTTTAAAAAAATGTCCCTTAAGAACTGATTCATTTTAAAAACACAAAATATTATTGTAAACCATCTACATTTCTTACTAATGTGCACATTAGCATTTCCTTTTTTGACCAATAGAGGGTGCTGGAGGGTTTCAGATAGATAACAGCGTTGACAGCACCTTTTGATTTAAAAGTTGATCTACTGCTCTTTTTGGAGTTCCTGAACAACACCCTTTGAACAGTGTTAAACTCAATTTACACCAAATACACTTTTAAAATGATTAAAAAGAGCAAGCTCGAGGCAGTGCTCAAAAGCTGAGAATAATGCCGTCAGCAAAGAAATGAAATGCACTACACTTCTGATATTTATAAAATAATTATTAGGATATAAAAGTGATGTGGCAGACTGAACTTCTGTATCTTCTGAAGAAAACTACTTTCTAACAAAAGACATAACTTCTATTCATGTGATACCTTAACGTATAAATATATCAGTCTGAATTTGAAATATTTATATTTTTTTTTTATTTTATGTGTAGTTTTCGAACAAGAGGCGACTTCTATTCAAATATGACAAACTGGCTATTTTATCTGCTTTCACTTTATGAATTAGATAGACAGACACACAGACAGATTAGATAGACAGATTAACTAGATAAATAGATGATAGACATATAGACAGACAGATAAATAAATGTATAGCTAGACACAAAGATTAACTAGATAGATAGACAGGATAGATAGATAGATAGACAGACAGACAGACAGGATAGATGATAGATAGATAGATAGATAGATAGATAGATAGATAGATAGATAGATAGATAGATAGATAGATAGATGATAGAGACTTTAGATTGATAGACAAAGATACATTAACTAGATAGATGATAGACATACAGACAGACAGACAGACAGACAATAGATAACATTCTCCATAGATATGCACTCTTACCATTAGATAGATAGGTAGAACTAATGTTGATTTTATTATAAAGTTGCAGAAAATGCATCAACACAACTAAAGTGAAAATATATGGTTGTTCCCCATTAAAACACATAACCTAACAATTTGATTTCCCCTCTTAGTTGCAAGATTGTTTTATTTTATTGAAATATATGATCTTGCTTTTCAGCTATAACTGAAGAAATGCAGTGACCAGTGGTGGAGCTAGGGAGGTGCTATACCCCTCATATTATTGTAGCACCCCACGCCTCACCAGCTGCCATGCATTTGCAGGGTAAAGCATTTTCACATGCCCAGTGTTCTGCACAGAGAAGAAGAGTAGGGTAAAAGATGAGGTGAGGTAATAGAAGAGGTCACCACCTTTTCCCCCTTGATATTTACCTTTGTGGTCAATTTTTGCACCCTCAGATTTTATGGTCTAGAGCCACAGACACTAGGCTCATTGCCATCTATCCTGATGGAAGTATTTCATCAATGTATTCCTATGCATGTTAGCCCCTTTTTTAAGGGGCATTCTATTTGGTTTATTATTAAAACTCTAATTGGTTAGAAAATATTTGGATTGCATTAGTGTCCATTGTTAAGTTAACTGTTTGTTTAACGCCCACAATGTTGTCAAACATAGAGCAAAAGTTCATTTTTTCAGCTCCTGAGCAGGGAACATTCCGTGAGCCGATTAAAGGGACATTATACACTCATTTTTTCTTTGCATAAATGTTTTGTAGATGATCTATTTATATAGCCCATAAAGTTTTTTTTTTAAAAATAAATGTATAGTTTTGCTTATTTTTAAATAACATTGCTCTGATTTTCAGACTCCTAACCAAGCCCCAAAGTTTTATGTGAATACCGTCAGCTACCTTCTCCAGCTTGCTCCTGTTTGTGTAAGGGTCTTTTCATATGCAAAAGAAGGGGGAGGGGGGAGTGTCTTATTTGCCACTTGCAGTGGGCTTTCCAGCTACCTTTTCAACAGAGCCAAACTGACAGCTTCTAAGTAAGTTTTTAAACAGTTTTATACTGGATTTTTATATCAGTATCTGTACATCTTATTCTTTATAGTAGTGTCTATTACATGCAGTTATATGAAAATGAGTGTATACTGTCCCTTTAAGAGCAGCATACACATAGCAGGCTGTCATCAACAGTGTTCTACCAAGTAGCTGCAATGTAGAACTTCCCCAATGTGTGGAAGGTTTTTGTGGGGGTTAAATACAAAGTTACATTAAAATGCTCTTTAATTTTACACAGATTGCAGTATGATATTTTTATGGTCAGGTTACATTCACAGTGTATGCCAACAGCTCAATGCAAATGTTTTTTTTTTTATTATTATTTTTTTTTTTAAGTCAGACCAGGGTTAAATTCCAAAATATGGTTGGCCAGCTCTGACAGAACAGACAGTTTGCAAAGTCCACTAGAATTAACTATATTACAAAATGCAATGCATTTATGACACCGTAGCTAGTGAATCTCAAATAATGAAGTTAAAGGGTTAATTGATCAGATATTTAGGGAAAAAATTATAATCTAAAACATTTACTGGTGTTTATTACAAGATATGTACCTAATATTCTGGCCTGGTCCTAAGGACTATCGGCTAGATTACGTTTTTGCATGGGATTCCATAGCGCCGGTATTACAGGTTGTGCTGTGAGGCTAAAATGCTTGCGTTACAGCCTATACCGACACGATCCATACCGCCATCTGAGAGCAGTAGTTATGAGTTTTGCGCCACACAAATGTTTCACAAAACTCATAACTAAACTGTTACAAAGTACACTAACACCCATAAACTACATATTAACCCCTATTCCGCCACCCTCCCACATCACAAACACTATTTAAAACTTATTAACCTCTAATCTGCCGCCCGCCCACATCTCCGCCACTATAATAAGGCTATTAACCCCTATTCCGCCACCCTTCCACATCGCAAACACTATTTAAAATGTATTAACCCCTATTCCGTCACTCCTGACAATGCATCCACTATAAAGCTATTAACCCCTAATCTACCATTTCCCGATACCACGTCACTATAATAAAGCTATTAATCCCTATTCAGCCGCTCCCCCGACACTATAATAAAGTTATTAACCCCTATTCCACCACTCCCCGACACCGCTGCCACTATAATAAAGCTATTAACCCCTATTCTGCCGCTCCTCAACACTATAATAAAGTTATTAACCCCTATTCCGCTGCTCCCCGACATCCCAGCCACTAATAAAATGTAGTAACTCCTAAATCTCTGGCCTCCCACATCACCGCCACTAAATAAACTTATTAACTCCTAAACTACCAGCCCCCATCACAAAAAAACTAAATTAAACTATTAAACCCTAAACCTAACAACCCCCTAACTTTATATTAAAATTACAATATCCCTATCGTAAAATAAATAAAAACTTACCTGTGAAATTAAAAAAGTTTAAACTAACAATTAACCTAACATAACTATTATACTAAAATTAAAATAACTACCAATTAAATAAACTAAATTACACATTAAGAATTTTTAGTATAATAGTTTAGCATAATAGTTATGTTAGGTTAATTGTTAGTTTAAACCTAGGTTTTTTTAATTTTACAGGTAAGTTTTTATTTAGTTTAAGATAGGGATATTATAATTTTAATTTAATGTTAGGGGGTTGTTAGGTTTGGGGGTTAATAGTTTAATTTATTTTTTTGCGATGTGGGGGGCTGGCGGTTTAGGGGTTAATAGGTTTATTTAGTGGTGGTGATGTGGGAGGCCAGAGGTTTAGGGGTTAATAACTTTATTATAGTTGTGGCGATGTCAGGGAGCAGCGGAATAGGAGTTAATAACTTATTAGTGGCGGTGATGTCGTGAGCGGCAGATTCAGGGTTAATAACTTAATTTATGTGTCGCGATGTCGGGGGTGGCAGAATAGGGGTTAATAACTTTATTTAGGTGTCAGCAATGTCGGAGGCGGCAGATTAGGGGTGTTTAGACGTGGGGTTTATGTTAGGTTTAATTTTTTTTCCCCCATAGACATCAAAAGGGTTGCATTACGGAGCTTTACATTTCGCGCTTCAGGTGTTAGAAAAAACTCTCTCCCCATTGATGTCTAAGGGGAAAGTGTGCACGAGCACGTCAAAGCAGCCCTTGGATTTTGTGGAGCTTATCGCCACCATATCACATGCACATGGCGGCTCTTCTGAAGCTTGTAATGGCAGCGCTATGGAGGGTTAAATAACTCAACTTTTGTTATGTTCGTTTCGCACCCTCTATAGCGCAAAACTTGTAATTTAGGTGAATGTGTTTTTTTCCCTTTTATCTCACTTGCAAAGCCACAAAACTGTATCACAGCAAACATTACATTACTCTTTCATATTTGCAGAACACAATGATGGGTCACTGGCTTATGACAATAAATAAGTCTAAACTTTTGGGATTTTCTCAGCACGTTGGTGAAATGGAGCCATCTCTACATCAAACACCTGCACATCACAGACATAATGACTATTAATCTCCTGAGTGCTGATGAGGTTTACACTAGAGAACTGCAGATATATTAACTATTACACAGCTGAGTGATCCACAAAGAACAGATAAGTCATAACAAGCAAGGCAGAGTGATCTTCCAGCTGGCAAAGGCTCTCCATGTTATTACAGTGAAAATAGACAGGTTAAGGTTGTGGCATGTTCTTCTGCAGATGTAAATATTCTGAGGTAACATATACATAATTCAAAAAATAAGGGCAGTGTGATACTAATGTAATTTAAATTACTTAAAAGTATAGATGGGATAAAGCACATTTGACAACATAATTTATGTAAGAACTTACCTGATAAATTCATTTCTTTCATATTGGCAAGAGTCCATGAGCTAGTGACGTATGGGATATACAATCCTACCAGGAGGGGCAAAGTTTCCCAAACCTCAAAATGCCTATAAATACACCCCTCACCACACCAACAATTCAGTTTAACGAATAGCCAAGCAGTGGGGTGATAAAGAAAGGAGGAGAAAGCATCAACAAAGGAAATTTGGAAATAATTGTGCTTTATACAAAAAATCATAACCACCATAAAAAGGGTGGGCCTCAAAGACTCTTGCCAATATGAAAGAAATGAATTTATCAGGTAAGTTCTTACATAAATTATGTTTTCTTTCATGTAATTGGCAAGAGTCTATGAGTTAGTGACATATGGGATATCAATACCAAAGATGTGGAGTCTTCCACTCAAGAGTAACTAGAGAGGGAGGGAATAAAAATAAAAACAGCCATATACCGCTGAAAAAATGAATCTACAAACCAAAACAAAAATAAGTTATTTCATCTTTGAAAGAAAAAAACTTAAATCAAAAACAGAAGAATCAAACTGAAACAGCTGCCTGAAGAACTTTTCTACCAAAAACTGCTTCCGAACAAGCAAATACATCAAAACGGTAGAATTTAGTAAATGTATGCAAAGAGGACCAAGTCGCCGCTTTGCAAATCTGATCAACTGAAGCTTCATTCTTAAAAGCCCACGAAGTGGAAACTGATCTAGTAGAATGAGCTGTAATTCTCTGAGGCGGGGCCTGACCCGACTCCAAATAAGCTTGATGAATCAAAAGTTTCAACCAAGAAGCCAAGGAAATAGCAGAAGCCTTCTGACCTTTCCTAGGACCAGAAAATAAAACAAATAGAGTGGAAGTCTTCCTGAAATCTTTAGTAGCTTCCACATAATATTTCAAAGCTCTTACCACATCTAAAGAATGTAAGGATCTCTCCAAAGAATTCTTAGGATTAGGACATAAGGAAGGGACAACAATTTCTCTACTAATGTTGTTAGAATTCACAACCTTAGGTAAAAATTGAAAAGAAGTCAGCAAAACTGCCTTATCCTGATGAAAAATCAGAAAAGGAGACTCACAAGAAAGAGCAGATAGCTCAGAAACTCTTCTAGCAGAAGAGATAGCCAAAAGGAACAACACTTTCCAAGAAAGTAGTTTAATGTCCAAAGAATGCATAGGCTCAAATGGAGGAGCCTGTAACGCCTTCAGAACCAAATTAAGTCTCCAAGGAGGAGAAATTGATTTAATGACAGGCTTAATACGAACTAAAGCCTGTACAAAACAGTGAATATCAGGAAGTATAGCAATCTTTCTATGAAATAAAACAGAAAGAGCAGAGATTTGTCCTTTCAAGGAACTTGCAGACAAACCCTTATCCAAACCATCCTGAAGGAACTGTAAAATTCTAGGAATTCTAAAAGAATGCCAGGAGAATTTATGAGAAGAACACCATAGAGACAGATTTACGAGCTTGTAACATAGTATTAATCACTGAGTCAGAGAAACCTCTATGACTTAGAACTAATGGTTCAATTTCAACACCTTCAAATTTAATGATTTGAGACCTTGAGATAGTAGGTACGGCCGTAACGGAAGTGGCCAAGGCGGGCAACTGGACATCCACACCAGATCCGCATACCAAAACCTGTGTGGCCATGCTGAAGCCACCAGCAACACAAAAGACTGTTCCATGATGATTTTGGAGATCACTCTTGGAAGGAGAACTAGAGGCGAGAAGATGTAAGCAGGATGATAACATCAAGGAAGTGTCAGTGCATCCACTGCTTCCGCCTGAACATCCCTGGACCTGGACAGGTATCTGGGAAGTTTCTTGTTTAGATGAGAGGCCATGAGATCTATCTCTGGAAGACCCCACATCTGAACAATCTGAGAAAACACATCTGGATGGAGAGACCACTCCCATGGATGTAAAGTCTGGCGGCTGAGATAATCCACCTCCCAATTGTCTACACCTGGGATATGCACCGCAGAGATTAGACAGGAGCTGGATTCCGCCCAAGCAAGTATCAGAGATACTTCTTTCATATCTTGGGGACTGTGAGTCTCACCCTGATGATTGACATAAGCCACAGTTGTGATATTGTCTGTCTGAAAATAAATGAACGGTTCTCTCTTTAGCAGAGGCCAAAACTGAAGAGCCCTGAGAATTGCACGGAGTTCTAAAATATTTATTGGTAATCTCGCCTCTTGAGATTTCCAAACCCCTTGTGCTGTCAGAGATCCCCAAACAGCTTCCCAACCTGAAAGACTCGCATCTGTTGAGATCACAGTCCAGGTTGGCCGAACAAAAGAGGCCCCTTGAACCAAACAATGGTGATCTATCCACCATGTCAGAGAGTGTCGTACATTGGGATTCAAGGATATTAATTGTGATATCTTTGTATAATCCCTGCACCATTGATTCAGCATGCAAAGCTGTAGAGGTCTCATGTGAAAACGAGCAAAGGGGATTGCGTCCGATGCTGCAGTCATAAGACCTAAAACTTCCATGCACATAGCCACTGAAGGGAATGACTGAGACTGAAGGTGCCGGCATGCTGCGACCAATTTTATACGTCTCTTGTCTGTTAGAGACAGAGTCATGCACACTGAATCTATCTGGAAACCTAAAAAGGTGACCCTTGTCTGAGGAATCAAGAAACTTTTTGGTAAATTGATCCTCCAACCATGTTTCCGAAGAAACAACACTAGTTGATTTGTGTGAGATTCTGCAGTACGTTAAGACTGAGCTAGTACCAAGATATCGTCCAAATAAGGAAACACCGCAATACCCTGTTCTCGGATTACAGATAGTAGGGCACCCAGAACCTTTGAAAAGATTATTGGAGCTGTTGCTAGGCCAAATGGCAGAGCAACAAATTGGTAATGCTTGTCTAGAAAAGAAAATCTCAGAAAATGATAGTGTTCTGGATGAATCGGAATATGAAGGTATGCATCCTGCAAGTCTATTGTGGACATATAATGTCCTTGCTGAACAAAAGGAAGAATAGCCCTTATAGTCACAATCTTGAAAGTTGGTACTCTTACATAACGATTCAAAATTTTCAGATCCAGAACTGGTCTGAACAAAACCCCCAAACCTTGTTCCTGAGGAGGAACTGGCATGATTACCCCTGAAGACTCCAGGTCTGAAACACACTTCAGAAAAGCCTGAGCTTTTACTGGATTTACAGGGATGCGTGAGAGAAAAAATCTTCTCACAGGAGGTCTTACTTTGAATCCTATTCGATACCCTTGAGAGACAATGCTCTGAATCTAATGATTTTGGACAGATTTTATCCAAAAATTCTTGAAAAACCTTAATCTGCCCCCTACCAGCTGAGCTGGAATGAGGGCCGCACCTTTATGCGGACTTAGGGGCAGACTTTGGTTTCCTAAATGGCTTGGATTTATTCCATTTTGAGGAAGGCTTCCAACTGGAAGTAGATTCCTTGGGAGGAGGATTGAGTTTTTGTTCCTTATTCTGACGAAAGGAACGAAAACGGTTAGAAGCTTTAGATTTACCCTTAGGTTTTTTATCCTGAGGCAAAAAAACTCCTTTTCCTCCAGTGATAGTTGAAATAATAGAATCCAACTGAGAACCAAATAAATTATTACCTTGAAAAGAAAGAGATAGTAATCTAGATTTAGATGTCATATCAGCATTCCAGGATTTAAGCCACAAAGCTCTTCTAGCTAATACAGCTAAAGACATGGATCTAACATAAATTTTGACCAAAAAGTTGAGGCAGCCGCAACATCAGCCAAAGAAATAGCAGGTCTGAGAAGATGACCTGAATATAAATAGGCCTTCCTTAGATAGGATTCAAGCTTCCTATCTAAAGAATCCTTAAAGGAAGTACTATCTTCCATAGGAATAGTGGTACGTTTAGCAAGAGTAGAAATAGCCCCATCAACTTTGGGGATTTTTTCCCAAAACTCTATAGATTTTGCTGGTACAGGATACAATTTTTTAAACCTTGAAGAAGGAATAAAAGAAGTACCTGGCTTATTCCATTCCCTAGAAATCATATCAGAAATAGCTTCAGGAATGGGAAAAACACCTGGGGAAACCACAGGAGGTTTAAAAACAGCATTTAAACGTTTATTAGACTGAACGTCAATAGGACTGGTTACCTCAATATCCAAAGTAATTAACACTTATTTTAATAAAGAACGCATAAATAAGTAGATTTGTCAGTGTCAATGTCTGAGGAAGGATCTTCTGAATCAGATAGATCCTCATCAGAAGAGGATAAATTATTATGTTGCTGGTCATTTGAAATTTCATCAGCTAAATGAGAAGTTTTAAAAGACCTTTTACGTTTATTAGAAGGTGGAAATGCAGACAAAGCCTTCAGAATAGAATCAGAAACAAATTCTTTAAAATTTACAGGTATATCATGTACATTAGAAGTTGAAGGAACTGCAACTGGCAATGTATTATTACTGATGGAAACACTATCTGCATGTAAAAGTTTATCATGACAACTATTACAAATGACATATGGTGGAATAATTTCTACACTTTTACAACAAATGCACTTAGCTTTGGTAGAACCAATGTCAGGCAGCAATGTTCCAGCAGAAACTTCTGAGGCAGGATCAGATTGGGACATCTTGCTCAATGTAAGAGAGAAAACAACATATAAAGCAAAATTATCTATTTCCTTATATGACAGTTTCAGGAATGGGAAAAAATGCAAAAGCATAGGCCTCTGATAGAGAAAAAAGCAAGAGGCAAACATCAATGGGGCATTGATATAATGAAAAAAATTTGGCGCCAAGTATGACGCACAACGTAACGTAAACTTTTTTGGCGCCAAAAATAACCGGAAATGACACACTCGCGTCACTAATGACGCCGCCGTGTGAAAGGTCTCGGCGTCACGTATGATGCCGGAAATGACGAAGTTGCATCATAAACGTCTTTTTCCGCGCCAAAAAATAAAATTTATGCTTACCTGATAAATTTATTTCTCTTGTGGTGTATCCAGTCCACAGGTTAATCCATTACTTGTGGGATATTCTCCTTCCCAACAGGAAGCTGCAAGAGGACACCCACAGCAGAGCTGTCTATATAGCTCCTCCCCTAACTGCCACCCCCAGTCATTCACCCGAAAACTAGCAAGAAAAAAAGGAGAAACTATAGGGTGCAGTAGTGATTGTAGTTTAAAAATAAAAAACACCTGCCTTAAAATGACAGGGCGGGCCATGGACTGGATACACCACAAGAGAAATAAATTTATCAGGTAAGCATAAATTTTGTTTTCTCTTGTAAAGGTGTATCCAGTCCACGGGTTCATCCATTACTTGTGGGATACCAATACCAAAGCTTTAGGACACGGATGAAGGGAGGGACAAGGCAGGAACTTAAACGGAAGACACCACTGTCTGTAAGACCTTTCTCCCAAAAATAGCCTCCGAAGAAGCAAAAGTATCAAATTCATAAAATTTAGAAAAGTTATGAAGTGAAGACCAAGTTGCCGCCTTACAAATCTGTTCAACATAGGCCTCATGTTTAAAAGACCATGTGGAAGCTACTGCTCTAGTAGAATGAGCTGTAATTCTTTCAGGAGGCTGCTGGCCAGCAGTCTCATAAGCTAAGCATATTATACTTCTTAGCCAAAAAGAAAGAGAAGTTGCTGAAGCCTTTTGGCCTCTCCTCTGTCCAGAGTAGACAACAAACAAAGCAGATGTTTGACGAAAATCCTTTGTAGCTTGTAAATAAAACTTTAAAGCACGAACCACATCAAGATTGTGTAATAGACGTTCCTTCTTTGAAGAAGGATTAGGACATAGAGAAGGAACAACAATCTCCTGATTGATATTCTTATTAGATACCACCTTAGGAAGAAACCCAGGTTTGGTACGTAACACTACCTTATCTGCATGGAAAATCAGATAAGGGGAATCACATTGTAAAGCAGATAACTCCGAAACTCTTCGAGCCGAGGAGATAGCTACTAAAAACAGAACTTTCCAAGATAAAAGCTAATATCTATGGAATGCAAAGGTTCAAACGGAACCCCTTGAAGAACTTTAAGAACTAAATTTAAACTCCATGGTGGAGCAACAGGTTTAAACACAGGCTTGATCCTATCTAAAGCCTGACAAAACGCCTGAACGTCTGGAACCTCAGCCAGACTTTAGTGCAAAAGAATAGACAGAGCAGAAATCTGTCCCTTTAAGGAACTAGCTGACAAACCCTTCTCCAATCCTTCTTGGATAAAAGATAATATCCTAGGAATCCTGACCTTACTCCATGAGTAACCCTTGGATTCACACCAATGAGGATAATTACACCATATCTTATGATAGATTTTCCTGGTGACAGGCTTTCGAGCCTGAATTAAGGTATCAATGACAAATTCAGAAAAACCACGCTTTGATAGAATCAAGCGTACAATCTCCAAGCAGTCAGACGTAGAGAAATTAGATTTGGATGTTTGAAGGGACCTTGAAGTAGAAGGTCCTGTCTTAGCGGCAGAGTCCATGGTGGAAAAGATTACATGTCCACCAGATCTGCATACCAAGTCCTGCGTGGCCACGCAGGGGCTATAAAGATCACCAAAGCTCTCTCCTGCTTGACCTTGGCAATCAGACGAGGGAGCAGAGGAAACGGTGGAAACACATAAGCCAGGCTGAAGGACCAGGGCGCTGCTAGAGCATCTATCAGCGCTGCCTTGGGATCCCTGGACCTGGACCCGTAACAAGGAAGCTTGGCGTTCTGACGAGACGCCATGAGATCCAGTTCTGACTTGCCCCAAAGTTGGATCAACTGGGCAAATACCTCCGGATGGAGCTCCCACTCCCCCGGATGAAAAGTCTGCCGACTTAGAAAATCCGCCTTCCAGTTCTCTACTCCTGGGATATGGATAGCTGAGAGATGGCAAGAGTGAACCTCTGCCCATAGAATTATCTTTGAAACCTCCAACATTGCCAGGGGGCTCCTTGTTCCCCCCTGATGGTTGATAGAGGCTACAGTTGTGATGTTGTCTGACTGAAATCTGATGAACCTGACCGCAGCTAGCTGAGGCAAAGCCTGAAGAGCATTGAATATCGCTCTTAGTTCCAGAATGTTCTAGACTGTACCCCAGCCCAGAAGGCTGGCATCTGTCGTTACTATAGTCCATTCTGGCCTGCGGAAACTCATTCCCTTGGACAGATGGACCAGAGATAGCCACCAGAGAAGAGAATCCCTGGTCTCTTGATCCAGATTTAGTAGAGGGGACAAATCTGTGTAATCCCCATTCCACTGATTGAGCATGTCAAAGTTGCAGTGGTCTGAGATGTAGGCGGGCAAACGGAACTATGTCCATTGCCGCTACCATTAATCCGATTACCTCCATACACTGAGCCACTGACGGACGAGAAATGGAATAAAGAGCACGGCAGGAAGTTAGAAGTTTTGACAACCTGACCTCTGTCAGATAAATCTTCATTTCTACTGAATCTATCAGAGTTCCTAGGAAAGAAACTCTTGTGAGAGGTGAGAGAGAACTCTTTCCTTCATTCACCTTCCACCCGTGATACCTTAGGAATGCCAGAACAATGTCCTATGGGACCTGACGATTTGAAAAGTTGACGCCTGTATCAGGATGTCGTCTAGGTAAGGGGCTACTGCTATTCCCCGCGGTCTTAGAACCGCCAGAAGGGACCCTAGAACCTTCGTAAAGATTCTTGGTGACGTGGCTAACCCGAAGGGAAGAGCCACAAACTGGTAATGCCTGTCTAGGAAGGCGAACCTGAGAAACTGATGATGATCCCTGTGTATCGGAATATGTAGATAAGCATCCTTTAAATCCACGGTAGTCATAAATTGACCCTCCTGGATCATAGGTAGGATGGTTCGAATAGTCTCCATCTTGAAGGATGGGACCCTGAGAAATTTGTTTAGGATCTTGAGATCCAAGATTGGTCTGAAAGTTCCCTCTTTCTTGGGAACTAAAAACAGATTTGAATAGAAGCCCTGCCCCTGTTTCTCCTTTGGAACTGGGTGGATCACTCTCAACTAGTAGATCTTGAACGCAATGTAAGAATGCCTCTCTCTTTATCTGGTTTGCAGATAATTGTGAGAGATGAAATCACCCCTTAGGAGATGAAGCTTTGAAATCCAGAAGATATCCCTGGGAAACAATCTCCAGAGCCCAGGGATCCTGGACGTCTCTTGCCCAAGCCTGGGCGAAGAGAGAAAGTCTGCCCCCCACTAGATCCGGTCCCAGATCGGGGGCTATTCATTCATGCTGTCTTAGAGGCAGCAGCAGGCTTTTTTGGCCTGTTTCCACTTGTTCCAAGCCTGGTTAGGTCTCCAGACTGGCTTGGACTGGGCAAAATTTCCCTTTTGTTTTGTAGAAGAGGGAGATGAAGCTGTGCCACTCTTGAAGTTTCGAAAGGAACGAAAATTAGTCTGTTTCGTCCTTAACTTGATGGACCTATCCTGGGGAAGGGCGTGACCTTTTCCTCCAGTAATATCAGAAATGATCTCCTTCAGTCCAGGCCCAAATAGGGTCTGCCCTTTGAAGGGGATCTTGAGAAGTTTAGACTTTGAAGTGACATCAGCTGACCAGGATTTAAGCCATAGCGCTCTACGTGCCTGAATGGCAAAACCTGAATTTTTAGCCGTTAGCTTGGTTAAATGAAAAACGGCATCAGAAATAAATGAATTGGCTAACTTAAGAGCTTTAAGCCTGTCAAAGATATCATCCAACGGGGTCTCTACCTGTAAAGCCTCCTCCAGAGACTCGAACCAGAAAGCCGCTGCAGCAGTGACTGGGGCAATGCATGCAAGAGGCTGGAGAATAAAACCTTGTTGTATAAAGATTTTCTTAAGGAAACCCTCTAATTTCTTATCCATAGGATCTAGGAAAGCACAACTGTTCTCGACAGGAAAAGTTGTACGCTTAGCTAGGGTAGAGACTGCTCCCTCCACCTTAGGGACCGTCTGCCACAAGTCCCGTGTAGCGGCATCTATAGGAAACATTTTCTTAAAAGCAGGAGGGGGAGAGAACGGCACACCTGGTCTATCCCATTCCTTAGTAATAATTTCTGAAAACCTCTTAGGGATTGGAAAAACATCAGTGTAAACAGGCACTGCAAAGTATTTGTCCATTTTACACAATTTCTCTGGGACTACAATGGTGTCACAGTCATCCAGAGTCGCTAAAACCTCCCTGAGCAACACGCGGAGGTGTTCAAGCTTAAATTTAAATGTTGTCATTTCAGAGTCAAACTGAAGTAACGCCTTCCCTGAATCAGAAATGTCACCCACAGATAGAAGCTCTCCTGCTTCGGCTTCTGTACATTGTGAGGGTACATCAGACATAGCTACTAAAGCGTCAGAAAGCTCTGTATTTGTTCTAGCCCCAGAGCTGTCTCGCTTTCCTTGTAACCCTGGCAGTTTGGACAATACCTCTGTGAGGGTATGATTCATAACTGCCGCCATGTCTTGTAAAGTAAATGCATTGGACGCGCTAGATGTACTTGGCGTCCCTTGAGCGGGAGTTAAAGGTTCTGACACGTGGGGAGAGCTAGATGGCATAACCTCCCTTTTGTCAGTCTCAGGTGATAAATCTTTAAAACTTATAGAAAGGTCAGTGCATTTGGTACACATTCTAAGAAGGGGTTCCACAATGGCTTCTAAACATAATGAACAAGGAGTTTCCTCTATGTCAGACATGTTTAACAGACTAGTAATGAGACCAGCAAGCATGGAAAACACTTTAATAAATGTGAAAAAAGCAATAATAAAAAATGGTACTGTGCCTTTAAGAGAAAAAAACTACCACATAAACTGCAAAACAGTGAAAAAAAGTAGTAAACTCTACAAAATTTTTACAGTGTGTATAAGGGACTAAAACAGCATTGCACCCACTTGCAAATGGATGATTAACCACTCAGGCCCAAAAACGAATTAGAAAAACATTAAACCTGTTAACAAACAGTCAAACACACTGCCACAGCTCTGCTGTGGCTCCTACCTGCCCTTAAAAACGATTTTTGTAGGAACAAAACCCTCTATAGAGGTCCTATAAGCCCGAGGACTCCTTCAGGGAAGCTGGATGTCTCAGACTGAAAACGAAAATAGGCCCCTCCCACCATGCACTCAAAGTCAGAGGGCCTTAAAAAAGTACTCCTAGGAGTAATCTAACAAGCCATGTGGAAACTACGCCCCAAATAAAGATTTAGCACCCTCAGAGAAAAAACGTTTTTATTCTTATAAATCATGCAAACGTTTTTACACTAAGTAATATAAGAATTAATATGAATATTATCAATTTTTGCAAGCATGATCCCAGTTGTTGTTAAATCACTGTATCAGGCTTACCTTAAATATACCAGGCACTGTCAGCATTTTCTAGACCTTATCGCTCTAGAAAAAAATATACTGAACATACCTCAAAGCAGGCAATCTGCAGACCGTTCCCCCAACTGAAGTTTTCTTTCCATACTCTTCAGTTATGTGTGAAAACAGCAATGGACCTCAGTTACAAACCGCTAAGATCATCAAACCTCCAGGCAGATTCTTCTTCTAATTTTTGCCTGAGAGTAAAACAGTACAACGCTGGTACCGTTTAAAAATAACAAACTTTTGATTGAAGGTAAAAACTACACTAAGTCACCACATCTCTCTTGATACTTCCTTTCTTGTCGAGAGCTGCAAGAGAATGACTGGGGGTGGCAGTTAGGGGAGGAGCTATATAGACAGCTCTGCTGTGGGTGTCCTCTTGCAGCTTCCTGTTGGGAAGGAGAATATCCCACAAGTAATGGATGAACCCGTGGACTGGATACACCTTTACAAGAGAAGAATTTTCGCGCCAAGAATGACGCAATAAAGTTTAGCATTTGACGCACCCGCGGGCCTAATACCCGCAATAGCAAGAAGTAGTCAATTGAAAAAAAGACTAAAACCCCAGGTAAGAAATACATTTCTTAAAATGTTTAAATTCCCCAAATATGAAACTGACAGTCTGCTGAAGGAAATACATGAACCTGACTCATGGCAAATATAAGTACAATACATATATTTAGAACTTTATATAAATGCATAAAGTGCCAAACCATAGCTGAGGTGTCTTAAGTAATAAAAAACATACTTACCAGCCAAACCAGTACTAAAACAGTTATTAGTAGAGGTAATGGTAAATTGAGAGTATATTGTCTATTTGAAAAGGGAGGTAGGAGATGAATCTCTACAACCGATAACAGAGAACCTATTAAATAGACCCCCCATCATATTCAAAAAAGTGATACTCCCTTCACGTCCCTCTGACATTTGCTGTACTCTGAGAGGAATCGGGCTTCAACAATGCTGAGAAGCGCATATCAACGTAGAAATCTTAGCACAAACTTACTTCACCACCTCTATAGGAGGCAAAGTTTGTAAAACTGAATTGTGGGTGTGGTGAGGGGTGTATTTATTGAGGTTTAGGAAACTTTGCCCCTCCTGGTAGGGTTGTATATCCCATATGTCACTAGCTCATGGACTCTTGCCAATTACATGAAAGAAAAGGCAATGACTGGTACTCAAATAACTTACAGAGAACAAAGGTAGATGTTATATATACATATATACATACACAAACACACACACACACACATATATATATACAGGGAGTGCAGAATTATTAGGCAAATGAGTATTTTGACCACATCATCCTCTTTATGCATGTTGTCTTACTCCAAGCTGTATAGGCTCGAAAGCCTACTACCAATTAAGCATATTAGGTGATGTGCATCTCTGTAATGAGAAGGGGTGTGGTCTAATGACATCAACACCCTATATCAGGTGTGCATAATTATTAGGCAACTTCCTTTCCTTTGGCAAAATGGGTCAAAAGAAGGACTTGACAGGCTCAGAAAAGTCAAAAATAGTGAGATATCTTGCAGAGGGATGCAGCACTCTTAAAATTGCAAAGCTTCTGAAGCGTGATCATCGAACAATCAAGCGTTTCATTCAAAATAGTCAACAGGGTCGCAAGAAGCGTGTGGAAAAACCAAGGCGCAAAATAACTGCCCATGAACTGAGAAAAGTCAAGCGTGCAGCTGCCAAGATGCCACTTGCCACCAGTTTGGCCATATTTCAGAGCTGCAACATCACTGGAGTGCCCAAAAGCACAAGGTGTGCAATACTCAGAGACATGGCCAAGGTAAGAAAGGCTGAAAGACGACCACCACTGATCAAGACACACAAGCTGAAACGTCAAGACTGGGCCAAGAAATATCTCAAGACTAATTTTTCTAAGGTTTTATGGACTGATGAAATGAGAGTGAGTCTTGATGGGCCAGATGGATGGGCCCGTGGCTGGATTGGTAAAGGGCAGAGAGCTCCAGTCCGACTCAGACGCCAGCAAGGTGGAGGTGGAGTACTGGTTTGGGCTGGTATCATCAAAGATGAGCTTGTGGGGCCTTATCGGGTTGAGATTGGAGTCAAGCTCAACTCCCAGTCCTACTGCCAGTTTCTGGAAGACACCTTCTTCAAGCAGTGGTACAGGAAGAAGTCTGCATCCTTCAAGAAAAACATGATTTTCATGCAGGACAATGCTCCATCACACGCGTCCAAGTACTCCACAGCGTGGCTGGCAAGAAAGGGTATAAAAGAAGAAAATCTAACAACATGGCCTCCTTGTTCACCTGATCTGAACCCCATTGAGAACCTGTGGTCCATCATCAAATGTGAGATTTACAAGGAGGGAAAACAGTACACCTCTCTGAACAGTGTCTGGGAGGCTGTGGTTGCTGCTGCACGCAATGTTGATGGTGAACAGATCATAACACTGACAGAATCCATGGATGGCAGGCTTTTGAGTGCCCTTGCAAAGAAAGGTGGCTATATTGGTCACTGATTTGTTTTTGTTTTGTTTTTGAATGTCAGAAATGTATATTTGTGAATGTTGAGATGTTATATTGGTTTCACTGGTAAAAATAAATAATTGAAATGGGTATATATTTGTTTTTTGTTAAGTTGCCTAATAATTATGCACAGTAATAGTCACCTGCACACACAGATATCCCCCTAAAATAGCTATAACTAAAAACAAACTAAAAACTACTTCCAAAACTATTCAGCTTTGATATTAATTAGTTTTTTGGGTTCATTGAGAACATGGTTGTTGTTCAATAATAAAATTAATCCTCAAAAATACAACTTGCCTAATAATTCTGCACTCCCTGTATATATATATATACACATACATATACAGTATACATATATATTTATAGATATACATAGATGATTGATTGATTGATATATATATATATATATATATATATATATATACTGTATGTACAGGCATGAGTCACACAAATTTGTTGTTTCCCAGTTATATTTACAAGATAGTGTAGTCTATTAAGTGTGCAAAAGCATTTTGTCGAGAAAAAAAAACCCAAACTATTTATATACCTTAATTAAAAATACTTTATTGTTAAAAATGCTAACCATCATCTGACCCTTCAGCAAATTGTGATATTTTTGCAGATGGTGTATATATATAGTTGTATATATGTGTGTATTCATGTGTTTTTATGTGTTTATATGTGTATATATGTTGTAAAAATGGCGCTATATATATATATATATATATATATATATATATATATATATATATATATATATATATATATATATATATATGTATATGTATATATATAATTCTGAAATTAAAAAACCTGGACTAGGAGGTAGGGAATGGTACATGGGCATAGCATGGCTGGGTGGCATGGGCTGCACTAGGGGAACAGGGCTGTTAAACTCAGGGACAATGACAGGAACTTCTGTGGGTGTGGTCAGACCAGGGCAGTCAGTGGATAGAAGTAATTTGGAGGGTTACAAAAGTTATTACAATAGAAGTAAATTGCTGGGCGGAACGGTACTCTATATTAATAACATGCAATATTTAACACTTGCTAATAATTAGCTTAAGAACCTAATACATGGCATTCCAAATAGCTTTTTTATGGACTATTTCCAAAGCCTACGGGCTCTCTATAGGGTGAAAAGCACCACGTAAATAGGACAATTACGAGGGGTTTATTGCTAACAAAGAAATTTTGATTCTTTTTCTTTTACAGGTTTCACTTACAGTAGTCGCACTTTTACGCAGATATCGTTTAAAAAAAATTGTTAAAAGCACAAATTATAGTTCATATACATTTCTAGGGCTTATACTAGGAAACATTTCAAAAGTATCTGCTTAAAGGGACAGTATACACTCATTTTCATATAACTGCATGTAATAGACACTACTATAAAGAATAAGATGCACAGATACTGATATAAAAATCCAGTATAAAACTGTTTAAAAACTTACTTAGAAGTTCTCAGTTTAGCTCTGTTGAAAAGGTAGCTGGAAAGCCCACTGCAAGTGGCAAATAAGACACTCCCCCCTCCCCCTTCTTTTGCATATGAAAATACCCTTTACACAAACATAAAAGTAAGCAAAATTATACATTAAAAAAAAAAACCGTATGGGATATATAAATAGATCATCTACAAAACATTTATGCAAAGAATAATGAGTGTATAATGTCCCTTTAAATGAAACATAAATCACAATGTTTTTGCAGGCAGATTCCCGAAACATACAACCCTAATGATTCATAGGTGTAAAGTCCTTTAAAGTTTCATATGGTACATTCCTTTGTGTACTTATTAAAGGACGATTAAATAAAGTAGAATTGCATAATCAACAATTGCATAACAAAAATACAATACAAAAGCACTTAGTTTTAATTTAAAATGAGTAGTATATTTATTTCTGAGAAATGTCAAAGTTGGTAAAATTTTCCTTCCCCCTTGCATCATGTGACAAATATCATCCAATCACAAAATGCATATACCTATATACTACGAGCTCTTGCACATGCCCAGTAGTAGGTGCTGCCTCAGAAAATGTGCATATAAAAAGATTGTGCACATTTAGATAATGGAAGCAAATTGGAAAGTTGTTTAAAATTGTGTAATCTTTATGAATCATAAAAGTATAATTTTGACATTAGTGTTCCTTTAATACATGAATTTAGTGAATTTCTGTATTAGTTAATATTATTTTAATCCCTTTGCTGTCAGATATGGTCACAAAGTTTTACAATGCAATGTGCTGCAAATCTCCCTGGCAGCAGATGGGTAAAATATTTATTCTCCTGGAATTTACTGTAGCTTTTTATCAAACCACTGAACCATTTGAATTACTGTTTTCAAGGCAGTGATACCTTTTTTAAATGACAAACAGACAAGTATTACTTTGCATAAACTTTTAAATACTGCAGAGAAAGTAATAATTGTAAGTAATGTGCATTGTTAACCACTTAACGAGGTACGTTGGATGTCATTTTTACTCTAAGCGGTTACAGTGAGGACAGCGCTATTACAAGGCTCAAATCTCCTTAAGGACACACAACATACAGGCTTTGTCAGTGTCATTAAGGGGTTAAAGGAACAGTAAAGTTAACATAAAATGTTATGGATTTGTCAGAGCATGCAATTAAAAAAATCTTGCCTATTTAAAGCTTTTATATACAATTGCTTCATTCTCTTGGTATCCTTTGGCAAAGAGCAAACATAGGTTGGCTCAAGTGAATTTGCCTATAGCGATTCACAGCAGCATTATTTTTAACAATGTTTAACATTGCTACTAACATTGTTGCATACACTGTTGCCATAGATTGCTTAAGATACATTTACAGTCTTCTTCAAAAATGATACCAAGATGACAATGTAAATTTGATAATTAAAATAAAAGTAAATTGGGAATTTGTTTTCTTTTAATTTGCATGCCGTGTCGATGAAAGTTGGGCTTTGCTGTTCCGTTAATAGATGGTTTACACATTTCAAGGGTTTTAAAATAAGGTATGAAAACATTAAATGATAAATAAGGAATAACATTCAGACGTAGGCAGGTAATTACTATTTTATATACAGAATGGTGAAATCAATTGCATTTTAATGATTTTGTTGTCAATGCCCTGCCCACCAAAAAATTAAACTTAAAAAGAAACAAATATATTTGTATTTCTTTTGATTTTTTTATTTTTTTTACTTATTTACGTTGAGCAAAATATATTTACTTTATATCTATAGAAAATTTACATTAAAAATGTATACTAAAAAAATCAAAAGGTGTGACTAACATTGAATCTTTTTTTTTTTCTTTTTTTCTGTTTTTAATATTGAACTTCAAAAACATTTTCCAAATCTTTCAAACAGTACTTTTAAAAATAACTTTTGTTAAAAAGCTTAAAGAAATAGCAAACATTGAAGAAAATTTGAAATTAAATAAAAAAAATATCAGCATTCCGCAGCTTTATTTTTTTATCATTTTTTATCATTAGAAATGTGTTCAGGGATCTAATACTGGTCTCCATAATCCATCTTTTTTTCCTACTAGAGAAATATAAGAAATAAAATGTATGCTTACCTGATAAATTCATTTATTTGATGATGGTGAAAGTCCATGAGCGATCACGGGTGGGAATTCCCATTCTGACCACTAGGAGAACACAAAAGATAATCCAACACACCAGAGCTTTAAATTCCTCCCTTTCCATGATCCTCAGTCATCCATATAGCCAAGTAGATAACGAAAACAGAAACGCAGCAAAGATAATGCAGGGCAAAAGAAGTGCAAAAAAAGTACAAAAAGTTTCCTTTTTAGGGTCAGTTTATAATGGTAAGGGTTCAAGTCTCAATCCTAAAAATTTTTTTAAGGGGATACCTAAGTAAGTATAGTGTGCATGTAGAACATTTCAGGTTTGAGACTTCTTTTATTTTAATTTTTATGGGGCGCAGAACTGCAATTTTGTAATATTTCCCCTCAATTTCGGGTTGATTATCTCTGGTGGCGGACCAAATAGGAATTTAAAATGTTCACGGATATAAGTCCTCTTTGGTAGCATATGTGGTGGTATAATGGCTAGAACGGGAGGGAACGCCCATGAAACAGAGAGTTTGAGTGCATGTCAGCCAGCACAGCTAAAAACATCTGGATGAGACATTGCAGTGCGCAGCCACTGCCCTCTCTGCAAAACTTTGGCAGCCGTCATAAAAGTTGGTGGAGCATGTGACAACCTAATGGGTAGTACTGGGGCTGATAGGAACTCATAGCAGTACTTACAATCCTGTGATAATGGAAATCTATTTTCTCTATCCTTATAGATAAAATTGTTATCTATAGCTGCATAACACATCAGTAGAATTTTTTTGTTAAGAAGCAGTAATGGCAGAGTATATCATTTATTTGTGATAGGACAGCAAAATGTGTCTTTGTGTGTGTAACCAAAAATCCTAGCACCGGCTATAAGTTGGGGATAACTGAATGTGAGGTCAGTGTACTAATGTCCAGGGTATGATTGTTTATGCTTAAATACTCTATTAATGAGTTGATTTTGTTACATACATTCAGTCAGATGCTCTCCACCCTGTCCCTATACAGAGTAAGCAGAGCAACATAGCTGTGCTGTGCTAGTTCACAATAAATGAAAACTGGAAGACCAATTCCATTTTGTCCAAGAATTTTACTGAATTATTTAAATTCACATTTTTATATATACAGGGAGTGCAGAATTATTAGGCAAATGAGTATTTTGACCACATCATCCTCTTTATGCATGTTGTCTTACTCCAAGCTGTATAGGCTTGAAAGCCTACTACCAATTAAGAATATTAGGTGATGTGCAACTCTGTAATGAGAAGGGGTGTGGTCTAGTGACATCAACACCCTATATCAGGTGTGCATAATTATTAGGCAACTTCCTTTCCTTTGGCGAAATGGATCAAAAGAAGGACTTGACAGGCTCAGAAAAGTCAAAAATAGTGAGATATCTTGCAGAGGGATGCAGCACTCTTAAAATTGCAAAGCTTCTGAAGCGTGATCATCGAACAAGCGTTTCATTCAAAATAGTCAACAGGGTCGCAAGAAGCGTGTGGAAAAACCAAGGCGCAAAATAACTGCCCATGAACTGAGAAAAGTCAAGCGTGCAGCTGCCAAGATGCCACTTGCCACCAGTTTGGCCATATTTCAGAGCTGCGACATCACTGGAGTGCCCAAAAGCACAAGGTGTGCAATACTCAGAGACATAGCCAAGGTAAGAAAGGCTGAAAGACGACCACCACTGAACAAGACACACAAGCTGAAACGTCAAGACTGGGCCAAGAAATATCTCAAGACTGATTTTTCTAAGGTTTTATGGACTGATGAAATGAGAGTGAATCTTGATGGGCCAGATGGATGGGCCCGTGGCTGGATTGGTAAAGGGCAGAGAGCTCCAGTCCGACTCAGACGCCAGCAAGGTGGAGGTGGAGTACTGGTTTGGGCTGGTATCATCAAAGATGAGCTTGTGGGGCCTTTTCGGGTTGAGGATGGAGTCAAGCTCAACTCCCAGTCCTACTGCCAGTTTCTGGAAGACACCTTCTTCAAGCAGTGGTACAGGAAGAAGTCTGCATCCTTCAAGAAAAACATGATTTTCATGCAGGACAATGCTCCATCACACGCGTCAAAGTACTCCACAGCGTGGCTGGCAAGAAAGGGTATAAAAGAAGAAAATCTAATGACATGGCCTCCTTGTTCACCTGATCTGAACCCCATTGAGAACCTGTGGTCCATCATCAAATGTGAGATTTACAAGGAGGGAAAACAGTACACCTCTCTGAACAGTGTCTGGGAGGCTGTGGTTGCTGCTGCACGCAATGTTGATGGTGAACAGATCAAAACACTGACAGAATCCATGGATGGCAGGGTTTTGAGTGTCCTTGCAAAGAAAGGTGGCTATATTGGTCACTGATTTGTTTTTGTTTTGTTTTTGAATGTCAGAAATGTATATTTGTGAATGTTGAGATGTTATATTGGTTTCACTGGTAAAAATAAATAATTGAAATGGGTATATATTTGTTTTTTGTTAAGTTGCCTAATAATTATGCACAGTAATAGTCACCTGCACACACAGATATCCCCCTAAAATAGCTATAACTAAAAACAAACTAAAAACTACTTCCAAAACTATTCAGCTTTGATATTAATGAGTTTTTTGGGTTCATTGAGAACATGGTTGTTGTTCAATAATAAAATTAATCCTCAAAAATACAACTTGCCTAATAATTCTGCACTCCCTGTATATATATATATATATATATATATATATATATATATATATATATATATATATATATATATATATATATATATATATATATATATATATATATATACACATACAAGTCTCCTAAAGAAAACCAACTCAATTTGTTTTATTTTTCTTTATTTTTTTTAACAAATACTGTATATTCAGTGTTTTGGGTTTGCTGCATATTCATATTTTGACTCAGATGCTTGCATATAACATAATAATAATAAAAACAATCTTAACATCATTCTACCTAATGAAGATTTTCTTATTTTCTGATGAAAAGTCTTCCAGTTTGTTCAGTGTACTGTTTAAATGTGTGTGTTATATCTGTAAGGGACATTATAAACATCAATGTGTGTAAATATGAATTTGTGTGAGTATTTGTAAGTATATCTGTGCACCCATGTGTATGTGAGAATGTAATTATGTGTAGTTATGTGTGTGTGTAATCATATATGTGTGTAAGTATGTGTAAGTATATGTGCAAGCACGTGTGTGTAAGTATATATGTGTGTAATTATATATGTAAGTGTGTGTGTAAGTATATGTTTGTGTAATTATATGTGTAATCATATGTGTGTGTGTAATTATATGTGAAAGTATTTGTGTGCGTAATTATATATGTGCAAGAACAGTATGTGTGTGTGTGTGTGTGTGTGTGTGTTTCTATGCGCGTAAGTGTGTGTGTGTGTGTAATTATATGTGAAAGTATTTGTGTAGGTGTGTGTGTGTGTGTAATTATGTATATGCAAGTACTGTATGTGTGTATAAGTATATGTGTGTATAATCATGTGTGGATTATTATATATGTGTGTAAGTATGTGTGTGTCTAATTATATGTGAAATTATTTGTGTGTGTAATTATGTATGTGTAAGTACGGTATGTGTGTGTGTAAGTACAGGGAGTGCAGAATTATTAGGCAAGTTGTATTTTTGAGGATTAATTTTATTATTGAACAACAACCATGTTCTCAATGAACCCAAAAAACTCATTAATATCAAAGCTGAATAGTTTTGGAAGTCGTTTTTAGTTTGTTTTTAGTTATAGCTATTTTAGGGGGATATCTGTGTGTGCAGGTGACTATTACTGTGCATAATTATTAGGCAACTTAACAAAAAACAAATATATAACCATTTCAATTATTTATTTTTACCAGTGAAACCAATATAACATTTCAACATTCACAAATTTACATTTCTGACATTCAAAAACAAAACAAAAACAAATCAGTGACCAATATAGCCACCTTTCTTTGCAAGGACACTCAAAAGCCTGCCATCCATGGATTCTGTCAGTGTTTTGGTCTGTTCACCATCAACATTGCGTGCAGCAGCAACCACAGCCTCCCAGACACTGTTCAGAGAGGTGTACTGTTTTCCCTCCTTGTAAATCTCACATTTGATGATGGACCACAGGTTCTCAATGGGGTTCAGATCAGGTGAACAAGGAGGCCATGTCATTAGATTTTCTTCTTTTATACCCTTTCTTGCCAGCCACGCTGTGGAGTACTTGGACGCGTGTGATGGAGCATTGTCCTGCATGAAAATCATGTTTTTCTTGAAGGATGCAGACTTCTTCCTGTACCACTGCTTGAAGAAGGTGTCTTCCAGAAACTGGCAGTAGGACTGGGAGTTGAGCTTGACTCCATCCTCAACCCGAAAAGGCCCCACAAGCTCATCTTTGATGATACCAGCCCAAACCAGTACTCCACCTCCACCTTGCTGGCGTCTGAGTCGGACTGGAGATCTCTGCCCTTTACCAATCCAGCCACGGGCCCATCCATCTGGCCCATCAAGACTCACTCTCATTTCATCAGTCCATAAAACCTTAGAAAAATCAGTCTTGATATATTTCTTGGCCCAGTCTTGACGTTTCAGCTTGTGTGTCTTGTTCAGTGGTGGTCGTCTTTCAGCCTTTCTTACCTTGGCCATGTCTCTGAGTATTGCACACCTTGTGCTTTTGGGCACTCCAGTGATGTTGCAGCTCTGAAATATGGCCAAACTGGTGGCAAGTGGCATCTTGGCAGCTGCACGCTTGACTTTTCTCAGTTCATGGGCAGTTATTTTGCGCCTTGGTTTTTCCACACGCTTCTTGCGACCCTGTTGACTATTTTGAATGAAACGCTTGATTGTTCGATGATCACGCTTCAGAAGCTTTGCAATTTTAAGAGTGCTGCATCCCTCTGCAAGTAATCTCACTATTTTTGACTTTTCTGAGCCTGTCAAGTCCTTCTTTTGACCCATTTTGCCAAAGGAAAGGAAGTTGCCTAATAATTATGCACACCTGATATAGGGTGTTGATGTCATTAGACCACACCCCTTCTCATTACAGAGATGCACATCACCTAATATGCTTAATTGGTAGTAGGCTTTCGAGCCTATACAGCTTGGAGTAAGACAACATGCATAAAGAGGATGATGTGGTCAAAATACTCATTTGCCTAATAATTCTGCACTCCCTGTATGTGTGTGTATAATTATGTGTGGATTATTATTTAGGTGGCCATGCAACAAAGTTGCAGGACAACCTATTGTTATTGTCAGAATTATTATTATTATTATTTTATTATTATTATTCCGCCAAACATTCTATTGCCTATAACACTTGAACTGCTAAAGCAAAGCTCTTGAAATCAGGTATGCTGATACAGCCTATTGCTCTGCTACATCTCATGCCATATTAAACTCATAGGTCATAAGGCTACGCAGCCATATTGTTTTTTGCTACAAATTTTGAGAACTGCTTAATAATCTTTAGCTCTGGAAATGCTTATGTTACAACTTTGAAACTTGCTGTGCTCAGTGCTGCTATGACCTAGATTTGCAATTTACTCAACAGAAGTGCATTAGTCACATGATGTAGCAGCCATCTTGCATTTTGCAAAAATCTTTAAACATCTTCTTCTCTTAAACCGCTTAGTGCAATAAAGCGCAATTTTGCACATATGCTCCTTGCAAGGTCCTCTACCAAGTTTGTTAAAATTGCGATTTTTCCATAATCAACATTGCTGCTATGAGCCATTCGCCTTTTTATCTCGGTTTAATTGCATACATTTGCACTTTATGCATTATGTTTACACTATTTAACTATATTACAGTGTAGCAGACACATGAGTACACATAGTCATGATCCCTATAGGCAATATTGCAGTAAAAATTTGCACTGCAGTCGCCTTCGTGAAATAAAACATTTGCAAATTTTCATAAAACTTCTGCAAATTGTAGAGGTCTACAATAGTATGTACAATTTGAAAGCCATACAATGCATAGCTTCTCCGAAACCGCTTAAGGCACACACTTGAAATTTTGTGTACAGAGTTATCTTATGACTAACATTGAGATTTGTTCAAGAGAAGTTGATAGGTCATGTGGTTTGGCAGCCATTTTGAATTGTTCAAAAACGCTTAACGATATTTTTAAATGATAAAACAAAAACCGTTTTACAAAAATGCTTTATTTTTGCCATGTTTATTGACATGCTGTATATCATGATCTGGCAGCCATTTTGTTTTATGCGAATATTTTGAAAATCTATTTTCTCTGCAACTGCTTATGTTAGAACTGTGAAACTTTCTGTATAACCTTATATTGTGACCTAGAGTCACAGTTGTTCATGTTGAAGGAATTGGTCACAAGCTGTGGCAGCCATATTGGTTTACACAAAAATTTCGAAAATGTGTTTTTTTTCAACCACTTATGTTAAAGCTGTGAAATTTGCTGTATAACCATATATTGTCACCTAGAGTTACATCTGATCGTGATAAAAGTATTGGTCATATGGTGGGGCAGCCATCTTGAAAAACGCAAACATTTCGAAAATGTGTTTTCTTTCCAACTGCTAATGTTAGAATTGTAAAAACTTCTATAAAGTTTTATATTGTGACTTAGCTGCTTGTATGCCATTGCAATGTCGATGCACATGGCCACCTCTATCACTGCTTGCAGCTATATTATATATGTGTGTGTTTGTGTGATTATATGTGAAAGTATGTGTAATTATGTATTTGTAAGTACAGTATGTGTGTGTGTGTGTAATTATGTGTGTAAGTAATGTCTGTATAATTATGTGTGGATTCTTATATATGTGTGTAAGTATATGTGTTTGTAATTATCTTTGTGTAATCATGTGTGTGTAATCATTTGTGTGTAATCATATGTGTGTAATCATATGTGTGTGTAAGTGTGTGTGTGAAATTATGTTTGTGTAAGCATATGTGTGTTTAATTGTATGTGTGTATAATTATGTGTTGATACGTATATGTGTGTGTAATTATCTATGTGTGTAAGTATCTGTGTAAGTATGTGTGTGTGTGTGTGTGTGTGTGTGTGTGTGTACCAGTATTTTGAGTCTGATCTGAATTCTGAAGGTATAAGAGTTTACAAACAGCTGCAGGGCTATGTGGGGTCAATCTGATGTGGGTATAGAGATTGGGCTGTAGGACAGGTGCCTAATATTTGGAATGAGGCTAGCAGAGGGCTAAAGGGCCCTATGACTGATCTAATGTGAGTTTGTGCCATGCATAGGTGATATAGGACCAGGCACTGGAGGGGAGTTTTCAGTGTTTTAGATAAGATTGATTTTGATTTGGAGGTTGCCCCAATGGGCTGAGACTGTTGTACATGTGGACAAAAGACACTGACCGCATGCTCACATTTTTTCTGGGGTAAATGGTTTCTTCAACCCGATAATCTTATGCACAGGACAGACACACAAATAGCTGTTGGATGCATGGTGTTTTAGGGACACCACTTAGCCAATGCTTTGTTATTATTTGCTAGGCAACCCAGCAGCCTGCAATGTAAGTCCTTCTTGACTGTGGTAGGAACTTGAAAGAAACCACATCCATTCTTTAATGGAAGTGCCTACAAAGACATAATATGTAAATTACAAGAGAGAAAGAGAAAGAGAAAGAGGTATCGTTTGGCACACTTGTATTGAGAGCCTAGATTAACACAATTATTATGGGCAAACACAAAGGGACGAGTGAGATTAAAATATAACTTTTATTAAATATATTTTAAAAATAAAATAATAAAATAGTTAAAAATGGGGTACCACTTGTAGTGTAGATTAAGTAAACAATATGTACGTGGCGGTAGGGAAATGACCTATATCCATATCATCATAATTCACATAGACATATATTACATGTAACATGGGCTACTATAACTATTAGTCAGAGGGTGTGTGTCAAGTACTGACCAATCCAATAGCGATCATGAAGGAGGTAAACATTGCATCAAGAGAAGTTACTGTTCGTATCCTTATAACTGCTCGTGCGATATAGATAACCTTTGGATCTCATTTATTTCAAAGAAATGACCAATTTAAAGTGTTATTATTACTGTAACACATTCAACAAGTGAATACTGATAATATTTAGGACATACAGCACTATAATTGCGAATTAAATTATTTCAGCTATATTGAGCCCATTACTGCTAAATAATCACGGCACTTGGATAATAGTACCCCTTTATATTTGATATCCCCCCTGTTCTATAGTAGAGCCCACTTCATTTTGCTCATGATTTAATAGTTAATATTTATTACTTTGGATAACTATTTTATCCCCTTTCTTCAGGAGAAGCTATTTTTAAGCAATAAATTAGTGTGTTCCATTCTTCTGGGACCATATATATATATATATATTTTATAATGTGTCACTAACTAATGACAGTTAATGTCATCCTAGGGACCATTTGTTGACTGGAATAAATGAGTTTTGTAATGAATGCAATCTGAGGTTAGGTTAGATTTGCCCTGGGTAATAGTTATAGTAGCCCATGTTACATGTAATATGTGTCTACGTGAATTATGATGATATGGATATAGGTCATTTGACTACCTCCACGTACATATTGTTTACTTAATCTACACTACAAGTGGTACCCCATTTTTAACTATTTTATTATTTTATTTTTAAAATATATTTAATAAAAGTTATATTTTAATCTCACTCGTCCCTTTGTGTTTGCCCATAATAATTGTGTTATACAAGTGTGCCAAACGATACCTCTTTCTCTTTCTCTCTTGTAATTTACATATCACATCGGTATCCAGGCCCTGCCCTTCAGAAATACATAAGTTTATCCTGCGGGGATTTTTTGAGAGGTCTAGTCAGTTCCCACAACCCCCTTTTTTCCCCCTTTTCTTTATATAAAAAGAGAAGGGGGGAAAAGGAACTCTTTTCTAAACAGACATAATATGACCTGGAAGCTACTAGTAACCTTTCTACTTGGGGTCTGGAGGCAGCTTATATTTCCAATGGTAAGTCTGCTATTTCTTCAAAAAGTGTACTTTATAATACAACTACTTAGCATGCTAATAAAATTTTATGCATTGGGCAGATATATGGAGAAAAGTTTGCTCAAAGTATTCAGCAAATTTATTTTTCAGGCTCAACCCTTCCTTGCTTTGCATAATAAAGTTTTGAATTTAATTTTAATCCTTGGATTTAGATGCACCTATCTCATTTGATCGCTCTGCTATAAATTAAAGCATTATGGAGACTCTGTGTCACGCCGCACCGCTCTAGCCATTGCTAGGGGCGCGGTGTCTCCTTCCTTGCTCATTGCCTAGGGCTGTGTCGGGTCTGGATGCGTGTGGCTCCTCTCCCTCTCTGATGCCGGTCACGCTGTGGCGCGAATCCTGCACCTATTTAAGTGATCCTAGTATTATCTATCACTGCCCAAGTATAGGTGTTACTTTGTGTGCTCCTGGGTGACTACTCTGCCTCTTAAGTCCTAAAATTGCTGGATTGATTATTGTTGCTGAACTCTGCCTGTCTGACTACTCTGCCTCTTAACCCCTAACTCCTGGATTGATATACTGCTGCTGAACCCTGCCTGTCTGACTGCTCTGCTTATTAACCCCTGTTGTCTGGAGTGCCTCTCTGTTGCCAAATCCTGCCTGCCTGACCATTCTAGTGGTGTGCCCTTGGACTGCTTTACTGTTGCCAAACCTTGCCTGTCTGACCATTCTAGTGGTGTGCCCTTGGACTGCTTTACTGTTGCCAAATCCTGCCTGCCTGACCATTCCACTGGTTTGCCCTTGGACCGTTCTGCCGTTGTCGCTGGGGACTGCCCTTCCTGTGGTGAGTGCCACTTTCCTCATCTTACTAACTTTCTCTGCTCTGGGATATTACCTATCTTTCAGGCTCAATGCTGGATAACAAGACTACTGGCTGAGCTCGGTCTGATAGAGGAATATCCCACAAGCATTACATTATACTTGGGCCATGCAGCCAGATGAGGTGGCACAAGCTGCTTATCTTCAGGGACAGATGTTGGGAACCCATACCACACAGTTGCAGAATATGGATTCCAAGCTAGAGGCAATTACCACTCAACTCTCCCTACTAGTTGCAGCGAGGGATGCCGCTCCTGTTGTTACACCACCAGCCCCTATTCCTAGTACTGTGACTTCTTCCTCTGCTTCTGGAAGTATACCATGGATACCATTGCCTGACAAGTATGAAGGTACTACTGATTGCAGGGGCTTTCTAAACCAATGCAGGCTGCACTTCCGCAACAATCCTCATACCTTTCAGTCTCATCAGTCAAGGGTCACCTTAATCATTTCCTTGCTGAAGGACAAGGCCCTAGCCTGGGTCTCTCCCCTTTTGGAACAGAACGCTACACTCCTGCATGATGCTGGTGCATTAATTTCTGCTTTATTTTCTGTGTTTGGGGCTTCTGGCCGTACCTCTGCAGCAGAATATTCTATCCTGGATCTCCGCCAGGGCAATAAAAATGTGGCACAATTTGCCATTGAGTTTTGCACCTTGGCACTTGAAACCACTTGGGATGGCAGTGCTCTCAAGGCAGACTTTAGGAGGGGTCTGCAGGAACGCATCAAAGATGAACTCCCCTATCGTGATATTCCTTTTTCTTTGGATGACTTTATAACGCTTTGTATCAGTCTGGACTCTCGCTTTCAGGAAAGACAAGCCGAGAGACAGAACAAGGATGGTCCTTCCCTCCCGTCCTCCTGTTCGTCCAGTTTCGGCAGCATTCGCTACCCCTTTAGCAGCTCCAGTTACCTCAGGGGAGGAACCCATGGATCTCTTTTCCTTCAAACTTTCAGAGTCTGAAAGACAAAGAAGAACAAGACTGAGACTATGCTTTTATTGTGGATCTAACTCCCACCAAATAAAGGACTGTGACATTCGGCCGGGAAAAGCCAATGCTTAGGGGATAACACAGGGGTACCTCTAAGCATGATCTCTACTAAATCCCCTCACTCCTCTTGGATCCTGGTACCTGTTACCCTTACCTTCCTTCAGAATTATGTCCACACTCAAGCCTTCATTGATTCAGGGGCAGCTGGGAATTTTCTGGATAACCATTTCATGATTCAAGCTGGCTTGCCTCTTTTGCAAAAATTACATTGTCTCAAAATAACCACTCTGGATGGCACCCCCCATGGGTTAGGCTTTATCCATTTTGAGTCAGCAACCCTGACCCTGACTGTGGGGATCCTTCATACCGAACAGCTGCAGTTTGAGGTCATTCATTCCCCAGCACAGCCTGTCATCCTTGGTCTTCCTTGGCTTCGGGTACACAATCCACAGTTCGACTGGGGGACAACTGGCCTCCTGGGGTACTTCCTGTTTCCACTCCTGCCTTGCTAAAGTCATTCCTCTGCCCCGTATTCCCATAGCCAGTATACAGACTCCTTCAAACCATCCTTCAGTATACACAGACTTTGCGGATGTGTTTGAGAAAAAAGCAGCCAACGTGCTGCCCCCCCACCGTCCTTATGACTGCAAGATTGACCTCTTTCTCCCTCACTTCCTAAAGGGAGGACTTATCCATTCTCCAAAGCTGAAACCAAATCCATGGAGGAGTACATCCAAGAGAACCTTGCTAAAGGTTTCATTCACCCTTCCTCCTCTCCTGCTGGGGCAGGCTTCTTTTTTGTCAGTAAGAAGGATGGGGGCTCAGACCCTGCATCGACTACAGGGCTTTGAACAACATAACCATCAAGAATCGCTATCCCATACCATTAATCACTGAACTGTATGACTCACTCCAGGATGCTCGCTTTTTAACCAAATTGAACTTACGTGGGGCATACAATTTAATTTGTATCTTTCCAAGCCACGAATGGAAGACCGCCTTCAACACGAGATCTGGGCATTACAAATACCTTGTAATGCCCTTTGGGCTGTGTAACGCACCTGCAGTCTTCCAGGCATTCATCAACGATCTCTTCCGTGACCTCCTCAACCGTACTGTCATCGTCTATCTGGATGACATCCTTGTTTTCTCTTCCAATTTGGAGGAACATCATAGACACTTGAGACAGGTGCTTCTACGTCTCAGAGACAATTCTTTGGTAGCCAAGTTAGAAAAATGTGAGTTTAATCAAGTAGCTTTAACCAAGTAGCAGCTTTTCTCCTGCTGAGAGGAACTACAATGTGGGTAATTGTGAACTCTTAGCCATTAAGATGGCTTTGACCGAATGGCATCATTGGTTAGAGGGCCCCGCCAATCCCATTCAGATTCTTACCGACCACAAGAATCTAACTCCCCTAGAGACTGCTCATCGACTCAATCCTCGACAGGCCAGTTGGGCATTGTTCTTTTCCCGTTTTAACTTTTTGGTCTCTTATCTTCCTGGGACTAAGAACAAGAAGGCAAACACCCTTTCCCGTCAGTTCCCTCACTCAAGTGATTCTTCTGAAGCTCCTATTGAACACATCATACACCCCCTCCTGTGTGGTTGCTCAACTAAACACCACCCTTCTGCAAAGATTGCAACCTGCCCAGTCTAGTAAACCTTCTAGAGCACCCGTGGCTTCCGATATCCTCTTTGTGCCTCTGAACCTACGCATCCCTGTGCTAGTCTGGGCTCATTATAGTAAACTCTCAGGACATCCTAGTTTGACTAGGACTTTCAAGCACCTTTCCCAACATGTATGGTGGCCTACTATGAAGTTGGATTATGTGAAGGCCTGCACAACTTGTGCTACCAATAAGACTCCTCGATCTTTGCCTCCCGGCTTGCTCCAACCATTGTCCATTCCCAAACAACCATGAACACACATGACAATGGATTTCATTGTGGACCTTCCTCCTCCTGACCACCATACAGTTTTCTGGGTTGTAGTGGATCGCTTCTCCAGACTGGCTCATTTTGTACCCCTAACCAAACTGCCTTCTGCCCAGGAATTATCTTCTCTTTTTCTCTTGCATGAGGTACGACTTCATGGCATCCCTGCGAATATTGTTTCCGACAGAGGTCCACAGTTCATCTCTGCCTTTTGGAGAACCTTTAGTAAGTTGATTTGAACCACTGTTTCTTTGTCTTCTGGCTCTAGGGACCTCTAGAAATATAGTGGAAAACAGAACACAATTCGAAAACAAATTGTTTCATCCAATACTAACCTTGCTTTTAATATTATCAACAGTTCTGCATTTAAAACGAATTGGGACAGATACAAAAGTGAAGAAAACTAATTCGGCATTTGAATTTCCTTATTTGTGGAGTTACCTAAATTGAAAAAGAAAAGGTGGAAAAAGTCCCTTTCTGCCACATTCATAAATGACTAAAACTTCAGCCTCCCCTTTTTACAGGCAAAGGTCACATTTTTGTACCAGGAGAATTTAATCTGGTTTGTTTTTGGTTTGGAAGCAAAATCCTTTTTCATGATGACATAGTAAGTCACAGTGATGGTGTAAATACTTAAGTTTTATGTGAGAGATTTGTTATCTCATTACAGGAGCATATGAGTGTACTCAACTACAGATCAATAGGTACTACATATACTAACTACAGTAAAGAAATGCACCACAGAGACATAATTTAGAGTCAAAAGTAATACAAGAAGTTCCAATGTCCAAGCACAAACTGGAGTTTTATTTATTTCATTAGATGGTGAGAGTCCATGAGTCATCACATGTGGGAATTCCCTTCCTCATCACTAGGAGGAGGCAAAAGAGTATCCACAAAGTAGAGATATTATTGCCTCCTTCAGGAGGTCTGAGGTGAAAGTGCAGATATATTCATCGTCGAGAGGGGTTCCCTAACTGATCTGAGGCCATTTCTTGTTGCTTAGACTTAAAACTTATGTCTTAATGTAATTATGAAGGTTGCTGAAAGTTCTTTTTTTAGGTTAAATTTAGAATGGCAAGGGTTCAAGTCTCAGTCCTAATTTTTTAGAGAGTGCCTAGGTTAGTAAAATGTGCATTTAGAATATTTCAGGTTTAAGACTTTTTCAGTTTCGAGTTGATTATCTCTGGTGGGGGACCAGATAGGAACCTGAATTTCACACACACACACACATATATATATATATATATATATATATATATATATATATATATATATATATATATATATATATATATATATATATATATATATATATATAATGATACTGTCCATGTAAAATACATAAAGAAAAAGATATACAGGTATAGGTATATACAGATATATATAGAAAGGTAAGAACATTGGAATGTTAAATATGTACAATAAATATACAGTAAAACACAAATATTTAAATACATATGACCCTTAATATAAAGCCCAAGTTAGGCAGCAAAAATTAAAAAAAATAGACGTACACATTAAATAAAGTTTATGTCACGCACCAAATTTGCCTCTCCCCTGGGACACCCTATGGCTGTCTCATAGTCAGCTTCTAATATAGCATTGGACATTAATTAAAAATGTAGCACATTTCTATGTAAGGCTTTATTGCAATAGTAATAATAATAATCACTTTGAATTTACCCCTATACAAGCTTTATTTGAAAGTCTTTCTTGAAACCTTCAGCAATCCATTTGGTAAAAGGCATGGATAGCTACTGTGCCATTGACTCTCTTTCTCTCTGCATGTCTTCCACTGTAGAGTTCCCGCCCATGCACAGATTGTCTGCAATGGTAGCAGAAAGTGTTGAAAGTGGCGGCACTGTGTCACCTCCAGGGAACCAAGGTGCCCACGTCCTCTGAGTCAACCTCAGCAGCTAAGTTCCCTGGAGGTGACACAGCACCGCCACTTTCAACACTTTCTGCTTCTATACACGGTTTGGGAGAACCGGGGCTGGCAGCGAGCACCTGAAGGGAAGTGCTAACATTGCTTCATACTTTATCCTTTCTAATACGTTTTGTCTGCAATGGTAGACCAGGCAGACCGCAATCATGCATGTGCAGAGTGGAAAGAGAAGGGGACAGGGAACACCTTTTGTATGTGCTGTGTTGTACAGAAAGATTTATAAGAAGTAAACATCACAGCCATGGGGGGGGGGGGGGGGTGTTTGAGAAGACAAAGCTGCATTAAAGGGACATGAAAGCCAATTTCTTTAATTTCATAATTTAGGTAGAACATACAATTTTAAACAACTTTCCAGTTTACTTCTATTATCAAATTTGCTTCATTCTCTTGGTATCATTTGTTGAAGGAGCAGCAATGCAGTAATGGTTTCTAACTAAATACATGGGTGAGCCAATGACAATCGGTATATATAAGCAGCCACCAATCAGCAGCTATAACCTAGGTCCTTTGCTACTCCTGAGCTATCCTTGATAAACCTTCAGGCAAAGGATAACATGAGAAGGAAGCAAATTAAATAATAGAAGTAAATTGTAAACTTGTATAAAATTGTATGCTCTGTCTAAATCATGGATGTCTAATTATGACTGTATAGTCCCTTTAATGTATAGGTAAATTCTTATATAATTTACTGGACTTAAAATTAACTAAATACTGTGTACATACATCAGTATTGTATGCTGCTATAAGTTATACAGAGTTAAGATCTGCATTGTTTACTGGCACTTTAATACTATATCCAGCTCTGTATAAACAGTTTAGTACTCTATATAAGGATTTTACAATACCAGTTTTTTGCTGCATAATGTTTTTCAGGGAAAAGGTTAATCAGTAGCTTATTAATAAGAAAATTACAGCAAACTACTCTAGCTCCCCAGCATTTTCCCCAGAGGGGCCACACTTTCAAAGCATATTATAGGTACATATGAGGATCATTCTCCATGTAGACAATTCAATTAATCTAACAAGTGACACTAAACAAGAAAAAAACACAGATGTGGCAACAAGATGTACTAAGTTGTTGAAACTTTAAACACACAGAAAGCTTTTTTTTTTTTTTAACTCAGCTTTTCCAGAATGAAGAATAAAGGGGTTTACATATGTTACAATTCTAAACCTATCAATCAAACCCATATTATTCCTTTGGGAGCTTATTTACATGCATATTTATCAGGCTCACATGCTAATTCCCTGCTGTTTTATGCCTGCAAGGCATGTTTATGAGTCATAATTGTTTATCTCATTTGATGTATTTCACTGAAGTAAGACATTATTCAGTTATGTGGTCTAATGTCAATGAGTTATGATGACCCAGTCTTCCAATGGTAACTAATCCTTTCATTCACTCTGTAACTTAAATTATTTATCCTAAAATCGACATGATAACTTCTGTGGGTGCATATATACTGTATGTGTATTAATATATATATATATATATATACATATAAATATATATTCATATATATATATATATATATATATATATATATATATATATATATATATATATATATATATATACACACACATATATACATACACACATATATACATACATACACACCCACACATACATACATATATATACATATATATATATATATATATATATATATATATATATATATATATATATATATATACACAGGCAGTCCCCGGGTTACGTACAAGATAGGGACTTTAGGTTTGTTCTTAAGTTGAATTTGTATGTAAGTTGGAACAGGCACTTTTTTTAGGTGAAACTCTAGCCAAACATTTTTTTTTGTTTTGGATAGCATAGGATAAAGTTTGTTTTGCTATCTGTGCCCCTGTTCAGAAAATTTCACATCACTTTCTGTCCTTGTGACAATTGGATTTTCAGTATTTTGGATTATCCTGGAAAGAAGGATTGTCGATAAAGCTCTATTTTCTCTGTATGTAAGTACGAGTTGTACTTAAGTCGGATGTCTGTAACCCGAGGACTGCCTGTATATATATATATATATACAAAGCTAGGATGTGCACTCTCACTCCGTCAAGCAACTACTAGGGTGCTAGTGAGCTTTAATAGATACAAACAAAAAACTTGCACTCTCTGGTCATTTCAAAAGTAAACTTTTACTGTTCTGGACTTTTCTAGCGACTGTGTCAGCTTCCTAGATACAACAATATCCATCACAAATGGCAAATTACACTCATCTGTATACAGGAAACCAACAGATAGATGCAGCTACCTCCACAGATCCAGTTCCCACCCCAATCACATTAAAAAAATCCATAATCTACAGTCAGGCCACGAGATATCACAGAATTTGCTCAGACACCAAGGACCGTGACAAGCACCTCCTCACACTGCCCCAATCATTCAGAGAAAAAGGTTACAAAACAAGGGTTATAAACAATCAAATTAACTCTGCCCTTAATACCCCACGTGAACACTTGCTACAATAGAGGGAGAAGAAAAACATATCACGTATCCCACTAGTTGTCAAATATAACCCTGCTGTAGTAGGAATACGAAAAATCATAAAAGACTTACAGCCACTACTCTTAGAGGATCCCACACTCAAAAAAAATCTTTCCAAAAACCCCTATACTGGCACTCAGACAACCACCCAACCTAAAACAGAAACTGGTCCACAGAAAGCTACCCATTGATGAAATGAACACCCAGAATGGAACCAAGCGCTGCAACAAAGCTCTCTGCAAACTATGTCAACACATTTGTGAAAGCAGCACAGCTAATCACAAGAGTAAATTCTATAACATTAAAGGGGCATATTCATGTAAATCTGCAAATGTGGTATACATGATACATTGCACTGCATGCAAAGTGGGATGTTATATTGGAGAAACAAGCCAAAAACTGCACCTTCGGATGAACTTACACAGACACTCAATCAAAAACCACTGTGAAACAAAATACTGTACCCCTGTTGGTCACCATTTCACCCAACCTGACCACTCCATCCAAAACCTCAAAATTAAGATTCTCAGAGGCAACTTCAAAAACACCATGGAAAGAAAAACCTTTGAAATGAAAAACATAATTTATGCTTACCTGATAAATTCCTTTCTTCTGTTGTGTGATCAGTCCACGGGTCATCATTACTTCTGGGATATAACTCCTCCCCAACAGGAAATGCAAGAGGATTCACCCAGCAGAGCTGCATATAGCTCCTCCCCTCTACGTCACTCCCAGTCATTCGACCAAGAATCAACGAGAAAGGAGAAACCAAGGGTGAAGTGGTGACTGGAGTATAATTTAAAAGATATTTACCTGCCTTAAAAAACAGCGCGGGCCGTGGACTGATCACACAACAGAAGAAAGGAATTTATCAGGTAAGCATAAATTATGTTTTCTTCTGTTATGTGTGATCAGTCCACGGGTCATCATAACTTCTGGGATACCAATACCAAAGCAAAAGTACACGGATGACGGGAGGGATAGGCAGGCTCATTATACAGAAGGAACCACTGCCTGAAGAACCTTTCTCCCAAAAATAGCCTCCGAAGAAGCAAAAGTGTCAAATTTGTAAAATTTGGAAAAAGTATGAAGCGAAGACCAAGTTGCAGCCTTGCAAATCTGTTCAACAGAGGCCTCATTCTTAAAGGCCCAAGTGGAAGCCACAGCTCTAGTAGAATGGGCTGTAATTCTTTCAGGAGGCTGCTGTCCAGCAGTCTCATAGGCTAAACGAATTATGCTACGAAGCCAGAAGGAGAGAGAGGTAGCCGAAGCCTTATGACCTCTCCTCTGACCAGAGTACACGACAAACAGGGAAGACGTTTGTCGAAAATCCTTAGTTGCCTGCAAGTAGAACTTGAGGGCACGAACTACATCCAGATTGTGTAGAAGACGTTCCTTCTTTGAAGAAGGATTTGGGCATAAGGAAGGAACAACAATCTCTTGATTGATGTTCCTGTTAGTGACTACCTTAGGTAAGAACCCAGGTTTAGTACGCAGAACTACCTTATCTGAATGAAAAATCAAATAAGGAGAATCACAATGTAAAGCTGATAACTCAGAGACTCTCCGAGCCGAAGAAATAGCCATTAAAAATAACACTTTCCAAGATAACAACTTTATATCAATGGAATGAAGGGGTTCAAACGGAACTCCTTGTAGAACGTTAAGAACAAGGTTTAAACTCCATGGCGGAGCAACAGTTTTGAACACAGGCTTGATTCTAGCTAAAGCCTGACAAAAGGCCTGGACGTCTGGATTTTCTGACAGACGCCTGTGCAACAAGATGGACAGAGCTGAGATCTGTCCCTTTAATGAACTAGCCGATAAACCCTTTTCTAAACCTTCTTGTAGAAAGGACAATATCCTAGGAATCCTAACCTTACTCCAGGAGTAACCTTTGGATTCGCACCAGTATAGGTATTTACGCCATATCTTATGGTAAATCCTTCTGGTAACAGGCTTCCTAGCCTGTATCAGGGTATCAATAACCGACTCAGAAAAACCACGTTTTGATAAAATCAAGCGTTCAATTTCCAAGCAGTCAGCTTCAGAGAAGTTAGATTTTGATGTTTGAATGGACCCTGTATCAGAAGGTCCTGTCTTAGAGGTAGAGACCAAGGCGGACAGGATGACATGTCCACTAGATCTGCATACCAAGTCCTGCGTGGCCATGCAGGCGCTATTAGAATCACTGATGCTCTCTCCTGTTTGATTTTGGCAATCAATCGAGGAAGCAGCGGGAAGGGTGGAAACACATAAGCCATCCCGAAGTTCCAAGGTGCTGTCAAAGCATCTATCAGAACCGCTCCCGGATCCCTGGATCTGGACCCGTAGCGAGGAAGTTTGGCGTTCTGGCGAGACGCCATGAGATCTATCTCTGGTTTGCCCCAACGTCGAAGTATTTGGGCAAAGACCTCCGGATGAAGTTCCCACTCCCCCGGATGAAAAGTCTGGCGACTCAAGAAATCCGCCTCCCAGTTCTCCACTCCCGGGATGTGGATTGCTGACAGGTGGCAAGAGTGAGACTCTGCCCAGCGAATTATCTTTGATACTTCCATCATTGCTAGGGAGCTTCTTGTCCCTCCTTGATGGTTGATGTAAGCTACAGTCGTGATGTTGTCCGACTGAAACCTGATGAACCCCCGAGTTTTTAACTGGGGCCAAGCCAGAAGGGCATTGAGAACTGCTCTCAATTCCAGAATGTTTATTGGCAGGAGACTTTCCTCCTGATTCCATTGTCCCTGAGCCTTCAGAGAATTCCAGACAGCGCCCCAACCTAGTAGGCTGGCGTCTGTTGTTACAATTGTCCAGTCCGGCCTGCTGAATGGCATCCCCCTGGACAGATGTGGCCGAGAAAGCCACCATAGAAGAGAGTTTCTGGTCTCTTGATCCAGATTCAGAGTAGGGGACAAGTCTGAGTAATCCCCATTCCACTGACTCAGCATGCACAATTGCAGCGGTCTGAGATGTAGACGTGCAAAGGGTACTATGTCCATTGCTGCTACCATTAAGCCGATCACCTCCATGCATTGAGCTACTGACGGGAGTTGAATGGAATGAAGGACACGGCATGCATTTAGAAGCTTTGTTAATCTGTCTTCTGTCAGATAAATCTTCATTTCTACAGAATCTATAAGAGTCCCCAAGAATGGAACTCTTGTGAGAGGAAAGAGAGAACTCTTCTTTTCGTTCACTTTCCATCCATGCGACCTTAGAAATGCCAGAACTAACTCTGTATGAGACTTGGCAGTTTGAAAGCTTGAAGCTTGTATCAGAATGTCGTCTAGGTACGGAGCTACCGAAATTCCTCGCGGTCTTAGTACCGCCAGAAGGGCACCCAGAACCTTTGTGAAGATTCTTGGAGCCGTAGCCAATCCGAATGGAAGAGCTACAAACTGGTAATGCCTGTCTAAGAAGGCAAACCTTAGATACCGGTAATGATCTTTGTGAATCGGTATGTGAAGGTAAGCATCCTTTAAATCCACTGTGGTCATGTACTGACCCTTTTGGATCATGGGTAAGATTGTCCGAATAGTTTCCATTTTGAACGATGGAACTCTTAGGAATTTGTTTAGGATCTTTAAATCCAAGATTGGCCTGAAAGTTCCCTCTTTTTTGGGAACCACAAACAGGTTTGAGTAAAACCCTTGTCCTTGTTCCGACCGCGGAACCGGATGGATCACTCCCATTAATAACAGATCTTGTACACAGCGTAGAAACGCTTCTTTCTTTATCTGGTTTGTTGACAACCTTGACAGATGAAATCTCCCTCTTGGGGGAGAGAATTTGAAGTCTAGAAGGTATCCCTGAGATATGATCTCTAGCGCCCAGGGATCCTGAACATCTCTTGCCCAAGCCTGGGCGAAGAGAGAGAGTCTGCCCCCCACTAGATCCGGT